>NC_142882.1:67471590-67774621 GCF_051225735.1 Oryctolagus cuniculus
CAATGCTCCTGGTGTCTGAACCTTACCTCTTATCCTTAAAATCATTGCAGAACTACAGGACTAATGACACCCAAAAATCTAGAAGTCGAGACAAAGAAGGAATTCTTCATTTCTGCCACAGCTGAGGCTCCAAGTACGTGAGGAAAGCAAGAATAGAATAAAGAGAGTAGAGTAGAACTATACCGGCTTCAAGAAATGAAAGCATTAGAATCTATTGCTCGCATCAAATACTAAATAATCCCCGAGGAAATGAAGGTATCCCAGGCCATCCCAAAGGAGTATCATGAAAAGCAATATATCTGAATGGTCTGACACTCCAGCTCTGGAGACAGGAGGATCCGGGCTGTGTGACTGGGCGCTACAGGCACACCCCTTCACGGCTGTCAGTCCAGGGTTCCCACATCTGCAGAAGTGGGACATCAATTCTACCTGCCTCCCGGCATGTTGACGTGTTGAGCGTTCAGCTCTCAGTAGCACTAACTGGTGTTCATTTTAATATATGCCCAGAAAAGAGCTGTAGGGAACAAGATGGCACCGCAATCACATTTTTGGCATGGCTTTCAGGCAGCAGATGAGAGGATTATCAGTTCTGAATTCTGGAGCTCAGCGCAGTCAACCCTTTGTCGTGCCCTGGTGTCCTCCGTGACGTGGGAGGCCTCGTGAGGACTTCTCTCAGCAGGCCAGCCTACGTGCCGTGTGATGACCTGAAAACCCAGCCATCTGCAGGCTCTGTGACGTGGGCATGAGTCACCCGGCTCTCTAAATGTGACAGTCTACAAGGTGAGTGCTACTTGTTTGCATAGACAATGAGGCCTCAGCTATATACGCTCATGTCTCCCTCAAAATTCTTAGTCACATATTAGTCAGACCACCCCCAAGTCAGAGGGGAGAGCCTACCTCCAGATTTTATACGGAACTCAGGGAACTTCCTGAGTAGGCACTGGTTGATCATAGTCCTCCACCTCTGTGGCTGGGGTCAGGTACATGATGAAACAGATGAATGTCTCGGACACAGTCCCTGCCGCCCTCTGGAGCCCCTTCCTCTGCCAGACGCACTGCCAACATCTGAGATTCTTTTGTCCTTCTTCCTGGAAAACCTCAAGTCAGAGACTTCTTTTTTTTTACTAGACTTTATTTTTTAGAACAGTTTAAAGTTTTCAGAAAAATTGTTCAAGAAGTACAGTTTCCATATACTCTTCCTCCCAGTTTTCTCTAACGTGTTGCATTAGTTCGGTATATTTGCTACAGTGAATTAATCCTGACATGCTATTATTAACTGAAGTCTATGGTTTACACTGGGATTTACTCTCTGTGTTGTGCACTTCTGTGGGTTCACTGGTGGGGAGCTACTCCTACCTTCACCTTACCTGTGAAAACATCATGACCACTCCTTTCCAAAAAGCTATGGCCCACCTAGACTGAGATCTGCAAATCGTACGTCTTCTATTAAGTCTTTCCAAACCAATTCCACCCTTGATTCTGCTGCCTCCACACAGGTTCATTCTCCTAGACTGAGGCTCACTTCACCCACTGCTAGCTCTAGCCAAGGCTCCATTCCCGTGAGTCTTTGCTGTGTATATATGTCTGTCTTGCTATTGCTCAAGTGTTCTTCAAGGTCAGAGACTGGCTGTTCCTCCTTTCTCCCTCTCCTCAGTGTGCAAAATACTGTAAACACAAAACACCCTCACATAGAAGGCCCATGAAATCATTTGAATTGGCCCTGCTAAGGCAACCACAGATGGGCTTTAAAATTCAATAAATCTGCAGCCTGCGCCCCATATGGGCGCCAGGTCCTAGTCCCGGTTACTCCTCTTCTAGTGAAGCTCTCTGCTGTGGCCCGGTAGGGCAGTGGAGAATGGCCCAAGTGCCTGGGCCCCTGCACTCGCATGGGAGACCAGGAGGAAGCATCTGGCTCCTGACTTCGGATCAGCGTAGCTCCGGCCGTAGTGGCCATTTGAGAGGTGAACCAATGGAAGGAAGACCTTTCTCTCTATCTGTCAAATAAATAAAAAAATTCAATAAATCTATAGCAGGCAAATTTTTTTAAAAAGATGTATTTATTTATTTATTTGAAAGCAGAATTACAGAAAGAGAGAAGGGGAGACAGAAAGAGATCTTTCACCCACTGGTTCACTCCCCAAATGGCCACAACAGCCTGAGCAGGGCCAAGCCAAAGCCAGGAGCTTTCAGGTCTCCCACATGGGTGGCAGGGGCCCTATTTGGCCATCCTCTGTTGCTTCCCCAGGTGCATTAGCAGGGACCCAGGTAGGAAGTGGAATAGCCAGGACTCAAACCTGTGCCTAAATGGGATGCTGGCACTGTAGGCAGCAGCTTAACCTGCTGTGCCACAGCACTATCCTCTATAGCAGGCTAATTTTTAAGTTGATAATTTTTTATGGTCAGCAAGTGATATTATAAATACCCAATGGCCCTTGGCAAAAAAAGAAAAAAGGGTTCCCTACCCTTGAATGCATCATGCAATGTTTAGACATTTCTACCACTGTGGTATCATGTAGAATACTTTTACTGCCTGAAGAAGTCCCATGTGCATCCCTACTCATTCCTTCCTGTCTCCTCATCTGAACACCTACCAACCACTTATCTTTTTTATTATCTATGTAGTTTTGCCTTTTCCCCGGATGTCATATAGTTGGAATCATACATAATTCAGGCTGTTCAAAATGGCTTTTTTTTTTCACCTAGCAATATGCATTTAAGGTTTGTGCGTGTCTTTTCACAGCTCAATAGCTCATTTCTTTTTATTGTCAAATAACACTCTTGTATGGAGGTAAAAAAGCTTAGCTACTCACCTATTGAAGGACATCTTTGTTGCTACAAGTTTTGGGTGATTATGAGTAAAGTTGCTATAAATGTTTGCTTTTATGTGAGGATAACTTTTCCAGAAGCATTTATCCCACTATTAGCATCTTCAGATCAATTTTCAGATCTTATGCCCCTATTTGGTTTTTCTTAAGTTCACAAAAGGAAATTTTCATTTTAAAGGCTTTCTCGTTTGAAAGATCTACTGGTGAAGTGGGAAGCCTGGCTTTCATGCTCTAGAAATTGATTAACTTTTCTGAACTTTGGCTTATTCCACTAAAGGAATGATAACATAAAGATGATGATGATGATGAAGATGATGATGATGATGATATTGTGGTGGTGAAGGAGGTGGTTATGTAATAATAAGTGGCCAATAAATATTCGTCTTATTCCCTTGTACTCTTTACTTCCTCCCCCACATCCCTCCCATCATCTTTTTCTGCTGATTAAGTCAGAATAGTGTATTTCTGGATTATTTTATGCTTGAATTTTCACACATCTTAAGTCAGTATGTGAGGATTTTCAATATCACTCTGATGTCTATTCTTGATTAATCACACATTATACACTCTGAATAGATACTGACATTTCTGTTTGGTCTCTGCACTTATGATGAAAGAGAAGCTGTGTTAATTCCAAGGTCAGTCCTTGGTGGCTGGGAGTAACATCATTTTCCTTTGGGTCGTGGTAAGGACATCGGATTGACCAGTGAGAGAAAAGGAGGAAGGGTCAGATCACTCATAAGAGGAGACCATGAAAGACAGGCTACAATGCCTACTCATAAAAGGCATACTCATATTAGCACATCATGGGTAGTACAGCAGGTACCAAGTTAAAAGATTATTAAGGAATCCCTGCATTCCATGTGCATAGTTTACGCCAAGTCATGATGAGTGTCTCAGTGACTGTTGGCTTCAGATATCACAGGTCAGTGAGGATGCTAGCAATCTGTTCTTGTCTCTAACAAATTTTGGGAGCTCTATCTTCACAGTACTGCTATAAAAGACTAAAAATAAAATCATGTGTTTCCTACCCAATTGTTTTACAAAATAAGAGCAAACCCATTTATAATGAAATTGTCTCAATGGATTGGCCAACAGTTGTGAAAGTAGTCGTTTTGAATCAGGATTACAACATTTGTGTCCATCTGTGACTTCTGCTTCAAGTCCTTCATTGACTCCCTGTGCTGTTTGGCAAGGGCAAGAATCATCTGATCCTTGCCTACCTCCTCATTGCTTTTCCTTGTTTTGCAGACCATGTTGCAGATACTCTGAACATTACAATTTTCCAGAAACCACTGTGCTCCCCGAAAATGATCTGGTTCCTGCCGGCCAATCCTTCTAAATTAGGCCACCCTTTGTCTCCATGGCTGCTACTTTCCTTACTACTCTCTGAGCAGTTTCCCTAAGTCCCATTGGGTCAGCTGCCTGACATATTGTGTACCCTGTTACATCCCTTTCTTCTCTATCATGGCATTCATTTCTCTGCCTTGTATTTAATTGGTCTTGCATCTTCCTCCCTTTGCTGGAATGCCAGCTCCATGTGAGCAGGAACCACCTCCCTCCATCATGCCCAAAGGAAGGGTCCTTTTCCCTGAGACCTACTATGGTCTCAACAAATGACTGCAGAATTAACTGACAAGCAAATACACATGACAAAAAGAAAGCATCTGCCCTAGATAAGCCAAGAATGCATCTCCAGTTCTGGAGTACACACTACAGATTACCTACTCAGTCTCCATTTTTGTCTTCTTCCTTGCTAATAGTATCTCAATTTTGTTCAAGGGAACAATTTTCTGAATTTTATTAAAACAAAATAAGCTACATATCCTATTCTCTCTTGTCGCCATCTTAGATGTTTTGTCAACTTGAAAGAAGTGGAAGATTGCTGGGGATTCAGGGAAAGTCTGATTTTCCTGGTACAATTAGTACCTTCCCTCCTCGTTCTCCTTTCCTCCTTTTTTGCCTGAAATGCAGAGGGAAGGTGAGGGCACAGACACTATAAGGATGAGATGACAGATCAGAAAGATAAGATGAAGCTAGAACTTTAAAAAGATGGTAGGGCCCACCTTCCGGTATATCATTGTAGGGAGGAAACCCGTTCTATACACTGGTAGACAGATTTTTGTGCCATGCAAAAGGCAATCTCTGAATGGAATGGAGCTTCTATGCAAAGCTCCTAAAATGAATGAATTTATGTGATAAAATCTAAACATCCTGATTCGAGCTGCTGAGTACAGGACAAAGGAAACTAGCAGAGCCATAACATTTGGTCATTCAACATTCAACTGGCAGGTGGCTCAGGGATCTTTTGGTTTACGACAATGAGAACAGCTCACGTTCAGAAATTGAAGAAAATCAGATCAACAAGCACAAGCTTTGCTTTTCTCATCCCTTTTTTCTTGACTTCCCTTCCTGTCTTCATTCCACTACCTACTCTTTTACTGCATTTGCATGGTGAGGTTGGGCCATTTAGACTTCTCCACTTAGTTGTTGGCCTTTGTGGGGAGGAAGGTAGTTATCAACAACTGGATCTGAGAAACTTACATACAGCAAAACCCCTGGTCTCTAAATATGCTTATGCATCCCTCAGCAGAGACCAACTCTGAGGGGCGTTGTCCTGGAATCGCCAAGTCTTTATGGTTTACAGATTTCTCTCTATGGCCCTGGATGACCAAAGACCTTATTTTTATTTCACATTCCTAGAAATTTTCATTCAGTTGGTGGAGCCCAGGAACATGAGTTGTTAATAGGCTCCCCAGTATTCTGGCTGCAGGTGGTTCTTGGAGCAGACTTAAGGAGACACAGGCCTATGATGAGCCTTAGGTGGCTCAGCGTGAGTGAGTTGGTTCCCATCTAACAGCAAGGTCTTTAGGAAAAGGAAACTGAAATATAGTCTGGCGAGTCAAGTGGGTGAGGGATGTGGGGAGAGAGTATTGATTCAAGAGAAGAGAAATGAAATAAAATAGAAGAAAGAAATTATCTGGAGTTGGCATTATGGTACAATGGATTAGACTGCTGCTTGCAGTCCTATATTGGACTGTCAGTTCAGGTCCTGGCTGCTCTACTTCCAATCCAGCTTTCTACTAATGTATTTTTGGGGCATCAGATGATGGTCCAATTAGTTAAGCCTCTGCCACCCATGTGGGAGATCCAGATGGAATTCCTGGCTCCTGGTTTTGGCCTGGTTCGGCCCTGGGTATTGAGGCCATCTGGGGAATGGACTAGTAAATAGAAGATCTCTCTCTCTCTTTCTCTCTCTCTCCTCATCCTCCCCCTCATTGCTCTACCTTTCAAATAAATAAATCTTTCTTTTAAAAGATTTATTTATTTATTTGAAAGGCAGAGTTACAGAGAGGCAGAGGCAGAGAGAGAGAGAGAGAGGGAGAGAGAGAGAGAGAGAGAGAGAGATTGGTCTTCCATCCACTGGTTCACTCCCCAGATGGCCGCAATGGCCAGAGTGGGGCCAATTTGAAGCCAGGAGCCAGGAGCTTCTTCCCGGTCTCCTACATGGGTGCAGGGACCCAAGGACATGGGCCATCTTCTACTGCTTTCCCAGGTCATAGCAGAGAGCCAGATTGGAAGTAGAGCAGCTGGGACTCAAACCGGCTCCCATATGGGATAACAGCACTGCAGGCAGTGGCTTTACCCACTATGCCATAGAGCCAGCACCAAATAAATAAATCTTTATCAAAGCCAACTTCCTTTGTCCATAGAGATTTGAACCTGCCAATGCTGTTCTTGCACCTTATAGTGACAATGTGTATCACATTATCTTCTTAGTTTATCATTTGTATAATGATTATAATAGGTCCTTCCACCAATACCACACAGTAGACAAAAGCAATTTCATTATAAGGTAGGCTTGTGTTTAAAGGATTTAGATTAGGATAGGTTGGCATGGTTCAACTTCGTGCTCACAATCAGATCATTAGAATTTAGAAGAATATGCCAGCGGGGTGAGATACTCTGATTCCTGTCATATCTGCTTGGTCAGTAGAATTCTTATGTTAGAGAATACAAGATTTAAGAACAGTTCATTACTGCTGGGCCAGTTTTTTTGCCCTGGGGTCTAACCAGTAAGTGTTTAGAGCTGAGCCTGAGCCTTGAGAAAATAAGGTTGACAAAGGAGTGCTTGGACCCAAGAACACAATCTTTACTGGAGCTGGAGGGCCAGAGCTCTCTAATCCAGCTAATGAGGCCTGATCGGGCCTCCTGTACACCAGGCTGAGGAACGCTGGGTCCCTGAACATGCTGACCTTTTCATATACTCACCATTTAACAGGAGCTCTTGGCCACTGTGTTTGGAGCTTAAACAGTGGGACATTTAAGGCAATAGCCGCATCTGTGTGTCCTTCCTTCCTTCTTTCCCTCTTCCCTCCCTCCCTCCCTCCTCACTTCCCTCCCTCCCTCCCTCCCTGCCTTCCTGCCTTCCTCCCTTACTTCCTCCTTCCTTCCTCCTTCCCTCCCTCCCTTCCTTCTTCCTTCCTTCCTTCCCACCTTCCTACCTTCCTTCCTTCTTCTATTTGCCCTTCCTTCTTCTATTTGCCCTTCCTTCTGGTCTTTTCAGGAAAGTGGAGCAGAGTGGCCTCTGGGGCAGTTGCTCTGCCAACAGGAGGTAAACGTGCTTGTTGGCTGGCTCTCTTTCTAGGGGTGCTGAGGGGCATCAGTTAATCAGCCCCCAGCTTCGGAAATGGCATTCAGAATTTGCTGGGGTGCCTCTGGCTGCCCACTCTGAACACTCTCAGCCTAAGCTGGCTGTCAGGCTGTGCAGTGGGCACTAGTGCATTAGGACCAGTGACCCAGCCTCTGCCTGTCAGTGGCTTTCTCTTTTGTACCAGCTGCCTGCTGTGCTAAGTCAATCTATTCCGTCAGCCAGCAGAGGGCTGAAGAGCCCAAAGCACACAGGCCAAGGCCAATTTGCATCACCTGGACCTCTCAGAGCTGCAGTCTTTCTATTCTAGGATGAGAAGGATCCTGAAGTTCTCTCTCTGGTTATTTAGTGCAACCAGATGGCCTTCAGGAATCTGAATAAGAGGAATACAAAGTGGGTGAAATTTGCTCTTTGGTTGCTTTCATATGATCACTCACAATACAACCCACCTTCTCCCCAAGCAGAGTGACGTGACCTCTGATTCAGAAACCCTTAGGCCCTTCCATCCTGAAATAACATGCAAAACACTATGTGTGTACATGTGTGTTTACATGTACATGGTACAAGGAGAGCTCCCCCTTAGTGTATCTGAGTACCCCAAGTTTAAGACTCACCATTCTTCACTCTCACCTCTTACGCGTGAAAAATTTTACCGGAAGATAAGGTGCATTTTCCACAGCTTTTGGAAGTACCCTCATGTACAACAGATGATTTATAGACGAATTTCTAAAATGTTAATGTCTTAGAAATATAACTACTCAGCAATACAGCAAATTTTTTATTTTTTAATTTAAAGGGTTATTTTTAAAGTATTTATGTGAAAGGCAGAGTGATATAGGTGTAGGGAGGCAGAGAGAGAGAGAGAGAGAGAGATATCTTTCCTCTGCTGGTTCACTCCCCAAATGGCTACTAAAGACAGGACTTGGCCAGGCCAAAGCCAGGGCCTGGAACTCCATGAGTCTCCCATGTGCTGGCAGGGAGCCAAGTACCTGGGCCATCTGCTGCTGCTTTCCTATTTGCATTAACAGGAAACTAGGCCATTGCTGTGGCTCACTAGGCTAATCCTCCGCCTGTGGCACCGGCACACGGGATTCTAGTCCCAGTCGGGGCGCCGGATTCTGTCCCAGTTGCCCCTCTTCCAGTCCAGCTCTCTGTGGCCCGGGAGTGCAGTGGAAGATGGCCCAAATCCTTGGGCCTTGCACCCGCATGGGAGACCAGGAGAAGCACCTGGCTCCTGGCTTCAGATCAGCGTGGTGTGCAGGCTGCAGCGGCCATTGGAGGGTGAACCAACAGTAAAGGAAGACCTTTACTCTCTCTCTCACTGTCCACTCTGCCTGTCAAAAAATAAAAAAAAAAAATTAAAAAAAAAAAACAGGTAACTAGATCAGAAGTGGAGCAGCTGGGACTTGAACCAGCACTCTGATATGGAATCTGGCATCGCAAGCAGCAGCTTAACCTTCTGCACCACAACACCAGCCCTTAAAGCTAGAATAAATAAATTAAATTATTTATTTAAATAAAGTATCAACCAAATCATTATGCAGGTGGTCTGTTGATACAGGAAAAAAAAAATGGGAGGAAGGCTACTTCTTGATGTCCCAGAATTCACTCCAGTTCCTTGAGCTTCCTTGTGGTTCCATGCAATACACATTGTCCACGCCGCACCTCTCAGGATTGCCCCTACTTGGCGAAGGACTTGTCTCAGAACTCAGGCCTGTCCACTTCATCTTTGAATGTTTTTCTGACCGTCAGGTGGAGCAGCCTCTTGCCCCTGGTGTTTCCCAGTGCAGGCATATCATCTTCCTTCAAACCTTTTTCAGCAGGTACAGGCATTTTTGTTCATGGCCCTGCTTGCCTGGAGGCGACAAGATCCTTCAGGGAGAGAAATTGGGTCTTCCTCATATGCAGATCCTTTTTTACTTGTCTGTATCTCATTGGTGATATAAGTAGATGCTCAAAATCAAAATGTTTGTGGAATGAATTGGGTAAATAAATGAATGAGCAAGTGCATGAATGAATAGCTACTATGTGTTATCAGGACAGTAATCAAATTAATAGACCGTTCTTGAAAATTCTTTTATCTAACAATTTTTTAAAAAAAGATTTATTTATTTATTTATTTATTTGAAAGGCAGAATTACAGAGAGAGAAAGAGACAGAGAGAAAGATCATCCATCTACTGGTTCACTCCCCAGATGGCTGCAATGTCAGGGTCTGGGCCAGGCTGAAACCAGGAGCCAGGAGCTTCATCCATGTCTCCCACATGGGTGCAAGGGCCCAAGTACTTGGTCCATCTTCCATTGCTTTTCCCAGGCTATAATAGGGAGTTGGATTAGAAGTAGAGCAGCTGAGACAAAAATTGGTGCCCATATAGGATACTGGTATTATAGGTGGAGGCTTTACCCACTGTCACAATGCTGGCCCCACTAACAAACTTTTGAAATTATTTCTGTTAGAAATTTTTGTACATCAAGAAAACATATTATTTAAGAGCATGATATAAGGGGCTGGTGCTGTGGCACAGTGGGTTGAAGCCCCAGCCTTCAGTGCTGGCATCCCATGTGGGTGCCAGTTCGAGTCCCAGCTGCTCCACTCCCGATCCAGCTCTCTGCTATGGCCTGGGAAAGCAGTAGAAGATGGCCCAAGTCCTTGGGCCCCTGCACCCTTGTGGGAGACCTGGATCAAGCTCTGGCTCCTGGCTTTGGATCAGCTCAGCTAGCTCGGCTCTTGCCATTGCAGTCATTTGGGGAGTGAACCAGCGATGGAAGACCTCTCTCTCTGGCTCTGCCTCTCTCTGTAACTCTTTCTTTCCAATAAATAAAATAAATCTTTAAAAAAAGAACATGATATAAGACAAACAGATCTGGTTCTCAATCTGGTTCTGACACTAGCTAGCTTGGTGACATTAAGCAAATTGCTTAAGTAACCCCCAGTTTCCTTATCTGTAAACTGGAGGTGACAATAGCAACAGCAGCAATGACTCATACATTCCTGGGGGAAAAATGACCACTTATTTACAAAACTAATAGCCTACTGCATGGCATATAGAAATCACTTGAAAAAGGTATCCACCTATTTTATTATTAGTGGTAGTAGTAGCACATACGTTCCTGTCTTCATCTATGGAAGATACTGGGTATGATGTAATGTGGGCTTGATTACATTCAGTGTTTCCAGTGGGGATATCAGTTACTCGCCAGCACAGTAACCCATTTCTCTAAACTCTGGCATTTTGCTATCCTTCCCACTGATATCAGGCCTCCAGGTATTATTTTCCTCAGTACCACACCTGTCTCTGGCAGCTTTCCACCACTTTGCTTCATTCCTGCACATATCATCCTGGTGCTTTCTGCAGTAGCTGCACATCTCACTCACCCTATAACACTCTTCACTCTTCACATAGACTCCTGATACCAGTTTCACAGGGAAAAGACAGTGGACAGGAGCTGGCACTGTGGTGCAGCAGGTTAATGTCCTGGCCTGAAGCGCTGGCATCCCATATGTGTGCTGGTTCTAGTCTTGGCTGCTCCTTTTCCCATCCAGCTCTCTGCTGTGGCCTGGGAAAACAGTAGAAGATGGCCCAAATCCTTGGGTCCCTGCACCCATGTGGGAGACTCGGAGGAAGCTCCTGGCTCCTGGCTTCGGATCAGCACAGCTCTGGCCATTGAGGCCATTGGGGTTTGAACCAGTGGATAGAAGACCTCTCTCTCTGGCTCTACCTCTCTCTGTAACTCTTTCTTTCAAATAAATAAAATAAATCTTTAAAAAAAAGACAATGGATATAGTTGCCTCTCGTCTACCTGCCTCTCATATTTATCTCTGTCATCAATCCTTTCTCCAGGACTATCTTCTGTGCCATCCCCTGTGGAGTTTTGTTCCTTCTAAGACCCTTTGCATCTAGTTTTATCCCAGAACCTCTTTTTCACTGACATCCTGCCTTTTGCATGCAAACTTTCCGTAAACCCTCCATCCTAAAACAGACCAGCAAGTAAAGCTAAAGTAATCTCACTTTGATCCTCTGACTCCTGTGGCTTAGCTCTTTTTTGCTTTCTTCCCTCTAGCTGCTTCCTCCCCAAGCTCTCATCTGTCTTCTTACCTCACGTTCTAGTAAATGTACTTTCTCAGAGGTCTCCAACAGCCTTCTAATTGCCAAATCCAAAGACTGCTCTCATCTCATGTAGGCACTTTGCAGCACTTGTGGCATTTACTGATCTCTTTATTCCTTCAAAGTCTTCTCTATCTTGATTTCCATGGTCCTATGTTCTTTACGCTTTCAGCCACTCTATTTATCCTGGATATCTACTGATGTCTGCCATCACCCCCAGGATTTTATCTAGAGAGTCTCTCTTTGTCACCATGCACCTGCCCAAGACAACCTCACTCATTCTCACCTGCATCTTACCTGCTACCAATCTCTCTCCTAATACTCTTTGAAGCCAAGATCTTTGTTTCTAGCTAGTCCACTCCCATATGTACCTCAATCTTGTCATATTAAGAACAGCACCTTCCTCCTAACCAATATTTTTACTGATCATATACCTTGAACCTAAATCACAAACTGTAACTCACAGACCGTGACTTAAATGCCGGAGTCCAAGCTACAGGTCACTGTTTTGTAATCTTGGACAAGTAACTCCGATTCTCATTGTCTGCTTCCTCTCATGCAAAATGGGAAGACTACTCCTGTGAGCCCTGGTGTCTACCTGTAGGTGTGTGGATGAAGTCAGATGACGTGTGCTTCAAAGAAAGCCTCTGTCCTCTGAATTGCCTTTTGCCTGCCAACCAATGGCATTGTCTCCCTCAATCTTTAGATTTCCCTGCCTCTCTCAAACAGAATCATTTTTCCCCACTTAGGCACTCTCTCACTTGAAACCTGGATTAGATACAAAGGGACATCAAAAAGTAAATGGAATGTGGCAGATGCCCTAAATAGCACTCTGGCCTCAGAATCAGCCCTTAAGGCATTCTGATCTGGCTAAAAAGTCCTTGAGAGTTCCTCAGGCATGGAAAGCCAAGAGACTGTGGCAAAAAAAAAAAAAAAAAAAATGACCTAAATGAAAGATCTCTGTAAGTGAGATCCCAGCAGAAAGAACGGGCCATCAAAGAAGGAGGTACCTTTCTCTGAAGGGAGGAGAGACCTTCTACTTTGACTATGGCCTTGTCTAAATAAGATGGGAGTTTGTGAACTCAAGAGGCTTCAATAGCCTTGGCAGCTCATGACAAGAGCCTCGGGTGGTTACTGACATCATAATTAAGAGTGTCAACTATTAAATCAACAATGGGAGTGTCTGTGCACTTACTCCCCATGTAGGATCTCTGTCCTTAATGTGTTGTACTATGCGAATTAACGGTGAAACTACTACTCAGACAGTACTTTATACTTTGTCTGTGTGGTGCAACCTGTTGAAATCTTTACTTAGTATATACTAAGTTGATCTTCTGTATATAAAAATAATTGAAAATTAAACTTGATGAAGAATAGGATGAGAGAGGGAGTGGGAGATGGAATGGGAGGGAGGTTATGGGGGGAAAAGCCACTATAATCCAAAAGTTGTACATTTATTAAATAAAAGTTGAAAATAACAGTTTACTTTGGTGCAAAACAATTTGAAATCCACACATATGAAGAGCCTTCCAAGAGTGCATGGAAAATATATATTATGCAAAAACTAAGCATGGATTTCAAATTTTTGCACCAAAGTAAATTTATCTTTTAATTCCATTTTCTTTATTTTTAAAAAATTTACCATCTTGCCGGCGCTGCGGCTCACTAGGCTAATCCTCCGCCTTGCACCGCTGGCACACCGGATTCTAGTCCCAGTAGGGGCACCGGATTTTGTCCCGGTTGCCCCTCTTCCAGGCCAGCTCTCTGCTGTGGCCAAGAAGTGCAGTGGAGGATGGCCCAAGTACTTGGGCACTGCACCCCATGGGAGACCAGGAGAAGCACCTGGCTCCTGCCATCGGATCAGCACAGTGCGCCGGCCGCAGCACGCCAGCCGCGGCGGCCATTAGAGGGTGAACCAGCGGCAAAGGAAGACCTTTCTCTCTGTCTCTCTCTCTCACTGTCCACTTTGCCTGTCAAAAAAAAAAAAATTACCATCTTGACTTTTTCAAAAGATTAATTAATTTAATTTGTAAAGCAGATTACAGAGACAAAGAGAGAGGGAGAGATCTTTCTACTGGTTCACACCCAAATGGCCACAACAGCTGGAGCTGCCAGACTGAAGCCAGAAACTTGGAGTTTCCTGTGTGTCTACCACATGGGTGCAAGGACCCAAAAACTTGGGCCATCTTCCACTGCTTTCATAGGGGCATTAGCAGAGACCTAGATTGGAAGTAGAGCATCTGGGACTTGAACTGGCATCTGTATGGAATGCCAGCATTGCAGGCAGAGGCTTAACCTGATACGCCACAGTGCTGACTCCTTAATTCTATTTTCTATGAGGTTTCCAGAAGTATTATTGTATATCTGTGTTTCTCTGCATGCTTGCCTTGCCTTTCAGATTACAAACTCTTGAGTTCTTACTGAGCTTGTATTTTCATACCAGGTATTTAACACACGTCTGGTGAATTATGTTAAATCCAATGATTTTTTATGATTTTTTTAAAAAAATGATCTATTGCATAATTGTCAAGATTCTAGAAAGGAGACAGTAAAGTCCATGTGCCTATAGGCCTCTTGGGTGTGTGTGGGGAGACTTCAAAGCATTGTGTTCCAAATAATTGAGTTTACTGACAGGACAGACCAAGTTTCTTAACTAACCTGGAAAAGCTCACTAATTGAAAGAGGTATTTCAGTTGCACTCCCAGAAAGCCTTCTGGAGTCGGCTTGTGTGCTCTTGCCAAATCTCTAGGAGGCTCTCTCATCCAACACGTAAACTGTGGAAATGCCTTAGTTATCAGTTCACTGCTGTGTGCGCTTTTTTTTTTTTTTTTTTTTTTTTTTTTTTTTTTGGAAAGACAGGTTTGAGTCTCCCTCCAGCTTTTCTTAAGGAAAGCTGAAAAAATGGAAACTTCTTAAGTAATTGATTTAGCTTCCCTGAAGCTCCCAGTTCTTGGCAGGCCTGATGTTGGAAACTGCAATAAGATTCCTTCTTCTGTTGTGTTTTCAACATTTGGTTCTTAATCCATATAAAGTGCAGTTGCTATGTTGTCGGGTCACTCAGAACACAGGAAAGGAAAAGAATTACCTCTAACACATACCCACCCTGCAAGGGGATGCACGGTCCTTATCCTTCCTATATATATATATATTTCCTGTGAAAGCCTTAACATGGAGGGGGACAGAGAAAGCACTGTTGGAAGACTGTGAAAGGCAGGCAGCCAGGCTACTAGGTTGCCTCCCTGGGTCTGGCATAGGCACAGAAGGTGAGGGGCTCCATTGCCTTCCTGTTCTGTTGGCCCTGGCTGTAAGCAGCAGGTTGTCACAGGGCTGGGTGGAGGGTGTGCTGACGTCTTCTATCCCAGATGCTTCCTGCCAGTGCCTACTGTGTGTTGAATTTTCTCTTGTTCTTCCGTCACCTTCTCCATTCCTCAGGTCAAAAGTCGAGGCCCCAAGGATGTACGCCTTCCAAGTGACACCTTGGTTGAAAGCTCAAGTGAGACTTCCCCTTTCTGTCCATTCAAGGTGCATTCCACCGATTCATTCCTGTGTGAGGTGTGGATGCTGCCATGAACAGACCAAGTAATTATAATTCACTCACTGCCAATGTCCTCAGTGCCCCCTGACCCTGCTGTGGCCAATTCAGGCTTCAGAAAAGGGAGGGAAGTGAGTCTCTTCTCCCAGTAGCAGAAGACCTCAGCACTGCATGATGGCTTGGTACACCCGGTTTGAACTCTTGCAAGCAGACTCTACTCACAGAAGGAGAAGACATTAATTAAATGAGGCCAAATCTCTGTCTCCCAGACCCTACCTCATAGTTTCCATAAAAGGAAACATATTGGACTTCGTCTCTCTTTGCTTCAGTTTCATGGCAGGTAGTAGTATCTATCTCACAGCAGGGTTATCAGAAGGAACTGAGATGGTGCATACAACACATGTAGAGCCCAGTAGACTAAAAATTCTCCATAAATCACTGTCTGTGTTACTACATATGTTTCACTACTTGATTTATTCAACAAGATTTTATTTATATTTTTGAGAGGTACAGTGACAGGTAGAGAGAGGAAGAGACAGAAAAAGGTCTTCTATCCACTAGTTTACTCCCCAAATGGCCACAGCATTGGAGATGGGCAGATCTGAAGGAGGAGCTAGGAATTTCTTCTGGGCCTCCCGTGCAGGTGCAGGGGACCAAGCACTTGGGCAGCTTTCCACTGCTTTCCCAGGCCACAACCAAAGAGCTGGATTGGAGGAGGAGCAGCCTAGACATGAACCAGTGCTCATATGGGATGCCAACACCTCAGGCAGAGGCTTAGTCTATTATGCCACACACTGGCCCCTAATTTAATTTACTTCTGTCATTCTGCTAACCTCTCTGTTGGCAAATCTTTCTCCACCAGAGACCCTATTCTAATTCAAAGTTCCCTGGAACTCTCTCTGTTCTAGTAATTTGAGGGACCTGGAGCCATCTCTGTAAGAAGTACTTGCCAGTGATAGCTGGTCTATCAGAGATCCCTGTGTGAGGAACCCCAGGCCCTGGGGAACCAACTCCTTCTGAGAGCAAGGTCAAGGTTAGATAAGGAGAATGCCCTGTGGGATGTGTCTGCATGTGCCTATGTCCGTGTCTGAGTGAGCATGTGTGTCTAAGGTGTGTTTGGGTTTGAGGTGGTAGGAGGCGGGGGCTTGGATGGGGAGGATTAGTTTAGAACCCCAGGATTTATGTGAGTCAGAAACAACAGTGGTGACAACCAGGTAATTCTGGAACAAGAGAGTGCTTCAGGAAGTGGGAAGAGCAGTGGAATAGAGGGGAAAAGAAATCCTGTCCCTGCTCCCTACTGTTGCCTGAGGCCACCTTAGGAAGCCTGCTAAGCCTCTGGGGTCCTGAGAAAATCTTGTACTCACTGTGGCATCACCTGGGTTTCTTTTATTCCCTTCACTTGTCTTCGTGTCATTTTGCTAATGTTTCCTTGACTTTGCTACTTCACTAGTCTCCAGGCTCCCATAGACCTCTCACCACTCTCTTCCAATGTGCTAACAATATTGTCTCTTTTCATATTCCTTGTTGATTGTCTGTCTTTGCAAGAGAGGAAAAATGCTTCCATATCCACTCGTATATCCAGCCACAGTGCTTTGGATTGGAGGAGTTATTTCCTTTGGAATTTGGTGTTTTGTTCTGCCAGGCTCTATCCTTCTGCCACTACACTGAAAGCTGGAAAGGGAAATCCTTTTTCTGAATGGTCACAAACCTCCATGGGGCTCCATAAATCTCATTCTGTTCACTATTGATCTCCTCCGCCCAGCTGCCTCTGGACTCCTAATTTTGAAGCTATCAATACTGCACAACTCCCATCTAGAGCTACTCATCTAAACAAGATGAGACTGGGGTCTCAGGACCCTGGGGGGTTAAGATAGAGGGATGTGACGGGAGACAATGCAAGGTTAATCCTAAAATTAGCTGACTTCATTGATGAAGGAGGGGACAATATTCCTTGGGTTATAAAAAGAGATCCTCTGAAACTGAATAGTATTTGGCATATTTACTGGTGGCTTATAGGCAAGCCAAATATTTTTGTGCATTTAAGAACTCCATTCCATTTTTAAAGTTGGATGGCCTTCTTTGTTATGTTTTTATCTGCATAATAAGTCTTGGTAAAAAGATAAATTTTGAAAAGAGAACCAAATTGGAGGTCTTACGCTTCCTAATTTCTAAGCTTATTATAAAGCTAAAGCAATCCAAGCTTTGTGATACTGGCATAAAAACAGACATGTTGACCAATTTAATAGATTAGAGAGCCCAGAAATAAACACTTGCATATGTGGTCATTGATTTTTAACAAGAGTGCCAAGACAACACAAAGAGTCAAGGACAGTCTTTTCAAGAAATGGCGCTGAGAAACTGAACATCCACATGGAGAGGAATGAAGTTGGACTCTCTATACCATATATAAAAATTAACTCAAAATAAAGACATAGGACCGGCACCACGGCTCAATAGGCTAATCCTCCGCCTGCGGCGCCGGCACACTGAGTTCTAGTCCCGGTCGGGGCGCCAGATTCTGTCCTGGTTGCTCCTCTTCCAGGCCAGCTCTCTGCTGTGGCCAGGGAGTGCAGTGGAGGATGGCCCAAGTCCTTGGGCACTGCACCCCATGGGAGACCAGGAGAAGCTTGGTTCCTGGCTTCGGATCAGTGCGGTGCGCCGGCCGCAGCGGCCATTGGAGGGTGAACCAACGGTATAGGAAGACCTTTCTGTCTGTCTGTCTCTCTCACTGTCCACTCTGCCTGTCAAAAATAAATAAGTAAATAAAGACATAAAGGTAAAACTCTTGGAGGAAAGCATAGCAGGAAAGTCCAACAGCATTAGATTTGGCAATGTTCTTTTGGATATGCTACCAAAGGCCCAGAAAAAATTTTAAAATATAGATAAATTGGACTACATCCAATTTTAAAAATTCAGTACATCAAATTAAACAACCAATAAAATGATACACAACCTATAGAATTGGAGGAAATATTTACATTTTTTTTCTGAAAATCAGCTAATATTCAGAATATGTAAAGAACTCCCATAACCTAGTCAAAACAAATCATCTGATTATAAAATGGGCAAAAAGACTTGAATAGAAATTTCAATAAAAATAAACAAATAGCCAGAAAGTATATAAAAATGTTCAACATCATTAATCATCTGGGAAATACAGATCAACCCCACACACCTCATACCTCATACCTAATAGGATGATAACTATAAATAATGACCCACCAAAGCAGAAGATAACACGATTTAGTGAGGATGCAGAGAAATTGGAATTTTTGTGCTATGATGGTGTATGTGTGAAGTAGTGAAACAACTGTGATGAGCAGTGTGGTGGTTTATCAAAAAAATTAAAAATCAATTACAATATGATCCAGATATTCTATTTCTCAGGGTACATCCAGAATAATTGAGAGAAGAGCCTCAGGGAGATATGTACACAAGCATATTCATGGCAGTATTATCCGCAGTCGGTGTAATATGGAATCAGTACTAGTGTCTGTTCGTGAATAGATGAACAGATAAGGAAAATATGGTATTTAAGTATTATCCAACCTTAAAAAGAATCAAAAGCTGACATGTGCTGCAAAATGGATTAGCTTTGAAAACACTATCATTAGGGATCAGCCAAAGCTGTCCTTGAGTGCCATGTGTAACCTTGTCCCTAGGCAATGAGGTGAGTAAGACTGGAGAGGAAGAAGGAAGAACAGACAAAAACAGAACTTGGACTCATGGGCCTCATGATGGCAGTGACCTTTTAGCTGTGCGGAAATACTGACTGTTTCTTATTATCCAGTAAATTCAGAAATTTCTAAAGTCACCTCAACAATAAGAGAGATTTCAAAAACATCACTAACCTTTGCTCTAAATAACTTTCCCCTTTTTGACCTCATGTGTGTGGTATGATTTCCACAGTTTGAACTTCACACATTTATATTACTTAATAGGTAGTAAGGAAATTGGCCATCTGAATCTTCCCTGGATGAGTTCTTCTCCTTCTTCTTTTTCCTCTTCCTCTTCTCCTTCTTCTTATTTCCTCCTCCCCCTCTTCCTCCTCCTTCACTTCTTCCTCTTTCTCCTCCTGCTTCTTCCTCTTCCTCTCTCTCTCTCTCTCTTGCTCTCTGAGAGGCACATGGCAGAATGCAGTGAAGGTCCAGAGTGATGTGTCAGGTGACACAGCAGAGGAGGGTAGCATGGCCCAGAGCAAGGGTCTTCACAGAGTGGTCTTTGGACAGTAGTGTCTCCTGAGGATGCAATATTTAGGTCATCCTTGTCCTACAGAATTGGAAACTGCAAGATTTAGGGAGCAGAGGTAAGTATTTGTGTGATTTGTGTGTGTGTCTGTTTCTGTGTGTGTTTTATTAGAGGGAAGGGGGGGGGAGGCAGGGAGAGAGAGAGAGAGACAGAGACAGAGACAGAGACAGACATGCTCCTGTCTGCTCATTAGCTCATCAAATGTCCCCAGTGGCTAGAACTGGGCCAGGCTGAAGCCAGGATACTAGAAGGCAATCTGGGTCTCTCACATGGAGACCACTTGAGCCATTACCTATTGTCCCCCAGGGTGTGCATCAGCAAGAAGCTAGAATTGGTAATAGAACCAGAACTCCAACTCAAGAACTTCAATATGGGATGTGGGCATTCCAGATGGTATCTTAATTGGGAGGCCAAATGCCAACCCTAGAAATTTGTGTTTTAAGATAAAGCCCTCCAGCTGACTCGGATGCACCATCAACATTCAATACATGGGTTCACTATCACAAACTACAATTCCTGTACACTTGAGTGCTTGCTATGTATCTGGCTAGACTCATATATTTTATCTACTGATTACAATAACCCTTTGAGGCTGATATTGTTATTGCCAATTTGCAAATGAAAAAAAACAGAAGATTAAAACAATTAAATAATATTTTCTAAGGAATGTGTTTATGTTTAGCTTCTTGGAAACAAGAAACCTAGCTATATATCTGTCTTGGAAAAAGGGGAAGGACAGCTCTGCAAGGAGCCAGTGGCTCAGATTTTTCTCCCAGGACAAAGGGATGCAGTGAAAAATCTATGATTCTCATGACCTCTGTTTCCTAAAAATCTGACTTATTTTCCTTAAGGACTAAAGTATAAAAATATGAGCATACCTTTGTAATGACTGGCACCACATGTGATTAAGAGAGGATTTGATTTAATTAATGTCCAGGATGCACTCAACACACTGCATATTCTGGCCCCATTAAACTCTGCCCTGTAATCTCCCTCCCCCTAATTTTAATTTCTATTCATTTTCCAGGCAGTTTTTCCATCATAAGATGTCATTTCAGTGACCATTCTCACATGTATAGATATTATCCATTTTTTAAGCCTAGTTCTATATCCTTTAGAGCTTTCCTAAATGCTTATTTTGGAAAGTCCATCCATCCTCTGCATCCCCATAACCCTTCCTCTTCACAGTTCTGAAAACCTCATAGTCTCCTCAGAGAGGATCGACTACAAATCACAGACAATCAAAATACTTTGTTAAATGCAGAAACAGATGCCACATTGAGAAATGCCGTAGACATTCTAGAAATATCAGTTTCTGTCATTGTTGTACCATATGAAATGTGAGCACTAGGTGGACGTTCTGTTTCATATTCTTTCTCTGGGTACATTCAAAGACTGTGTGGAGAAAACATTTCCCTCTCTAATAATTGAAGGTTATTTCTTTGGTCTTCATTGTCAAGTACCTCATAAGAATAGTTTACAAGTGCAAATGGCAAGTGGGTTCCATTTTGTTGCCCCCACTGAGCTCTGTTGGGGAGGCTTGTGAGTCCTTTAGTTCAACTCAACTGGAAAGACTTCAGTGCTGTTTAATGTTGTCTGCCTTAGACAAACGATCCAAGGGCAGCCAGCTACATGCCATGCACTCATAAGACGCTACGCGGTTGCCTCCACCGTCTTTTATTTGCCACGTCTTACCCCCCATCTTTCCTTTTACTACTCATCATCCTTAATTTGGTCATACCTTCTTCCATGGGAATGTATTTATTTATTCTGCTACATTCCAGAAGTTTCCTGAATGCTAGATTATGGGATTCAAGGCAGAGAAAGCATTGAAATAAAGGACAAGAGGCTGGAAATGGCTCAAGAAGCTCCTATTTGTTGATGTATTTCTGCCCACATATTCACCTGGACACACCTGCTCATCCAGCCTCAGAAGACTTCCTGCTGCCTGCAGGTGGCACTGACCACCTACACTATCTCACTGCACCATGTTTCCTAAGGCCCAGATCATGGCATCATATGACTGTATGTGCCTACTCACCAGTCTCTCTTCTCCTACTCAGCCAGCGCATCAGGGACAGTAGCTCTGTGTCTCTCTCTTGGGTCTCACTGTGTCCAGAGATGGGCACTTATATATTTTTAAGAGGTTGCCTGGACTGTTGGTTAGATAAGTTAGTATAGAAACATGAGATAGCTTCAAAACATTCATGGAAAAAGCAACCAAAAATACATATTTTACTGAAAAAAAATTAGAATCCATGATTCAGGAATCTTTAAAACATTCAAGGAAAATATCTTGATAAGAAAAGCTATACAGAGAGTGCAAACTTTTTGCCTGAAAATAAGCATATCTTTTAACTCCGTTTTTCCAAAAAAAAAAAAAAAAAAACAACACTCTGAAATGTCTTCATTTAATGAATGTTGCCAATGTCCCATGAGGGACAAGGTACAGTTATGCAAGTTTTAGTGTATCTGCTAGTTCACTTGAAAATAATATTTAGAGGGGTGGAGCAGAGAAAATGAGCGGTTCCTGTTTACCAAAGATTTATTAAATCATCTTATTTTAATGATTGGCATTCAAAGGGTTAGCAGCAGAAGTGAAGGGCTTGGAAAGCTCTTACATTCTATCTTCTATATAATGTAGGGATGGACCGGTGTCTGGACGTGTATCCTTAGGACAAAACTCCTCTGAAAGGTGAACGAGAGCAGGTGCTCTTGGAAGCAGGACTTGACTGACCCGGTTTCAAGGCATAGCTGAACCTCAGGACGGTCCCTGGTCTTTGCACTGGGAGAGCAGTTCTAACATATGATGGGAGAGCAATGGGCCTGGGGGGTGAGTCATTTCCTCCTTCTGGCTCTCTGTTGTGTTGGCCTGCGAGGCTCTGATTTGGGATGAATTTAGAATGACCCCTGATGTGTTTGCACCCCCCACAAAGTAGTCTTAAAAAATATCTTTGTGCCTAACCGGATGTGAATTAAACTAAAAAATGACTGTGCTAGCCAGTAACTTGGGTCATCAAGCCCAGGGGCGGGGATGCAGCTGGGGAAAGATGCTTGTGTTTCCTCACTTACCAAAAGTCTTCCCAGGGAGGGATGAAATGTCAAGGAGGACATCCCAGGAAGACGGGCAAGTGCAGCTCTGGGCCAACATTTCTTAGAACAGCTACTGAATGAGGTTGCATCACTCTATGATTGCAGTAGTGGGCCCCATGGGAAACTTGGAACTTTACAGGAAAGCTGGACACACACACACACACACTCACATGCACAGACACCCCACGGTGGGTGCATTTTGTAAAGGGACTCCTTTGCTGTCAGCACCTGACAAGTGCTGAACTTGAAGATTAGCAGGGTCACCCACCATTAATGCAGAGGCTTGGGACAGGGGTGGAGGAGGGTGTATGGAAAAGCACCTGCCCCATAACACATTTCCATGGTGACAACAGGCCTTGGTGACAGTGCACAGGCTTCATAATCAGCTGAACATTTCTGTGGGACAAGCCCTGAGAGGAGACTGGGGAGAAAAGGCCAGAGGAAGAGACAGAGCCAGCTCCATTTTGCTAAAAGAGAGATTAAATTTCAACCCCTGGAGGAAAACAAAAAGTGAAAATGTAAAAAGGCTAAACCCAGGGTTTATTTTTGGTGCTTTTTGAAAAAGGCCTACCTGTCTTTACAACAGTTGCACAATGACGGGTATGCGTGACTTCACCCAACCCATCTGCTTTCTGCCTGGCACAGCCGGGCACTTCTCTGACCTTTCTCTTTGGACGCAGTAGTGATGGGGAGAGGGAAGCCTCACCCTCCACATTCTGTCTGATCCAGCACAGCTGCATTGTCTCATTCTTGAGAACCGGACGAGTTTCCTGAGCCCTGGGTTGATATACTGTACCATCTTTGGTGCAGCTGTAATTTTAACAAGGGGAGCCGACTTGAACCTCTCTAATCCTTACTCCAGACACCTCGAACTCCTGAGACTGGTGTGTATGTTTGCATGTGTTTTTAAGGGTTTTTCAGCTGTGCTTCTGACAAAGCGGCTCAGTCCAAAGTTTAAAAAAAGGGAAAGGGATAAGATGGGAGGAGGGGCTTGGTGACACATCTGTCTAATTCTGACTATGAGATCTTTGTGTAGCATTAGTATTTACAATAATGAAAATAACATTGTTATTCTCTGCTCAACAACATGTCTTTTGATGCCTGTTTTCTAGGATCGAATGATGGACACTGCATTTCATCCTCTGCTTTGAACCATGGATGAATTAATCCAGAATTAAAAGTAGGAGAGATGTGGGATGCAAGGCTTGGGCATCAATTACAGCTCATCTCAGTATTGCACAAACAACTTCAGATTTTTTTTTTTCTCAAGACTTATATTTTGGGAGAGAGCTGTTTTATGAATGGATATAGGCCTGACACACCAAACACGTGGGATTGGTCCGAGGGTTTTGTCTGGGTCAATTGTGACATCTGGCCATCTGGCTCTCATGACTCTGGTGTATTGTGACTCATGGGTACACAAATAGTAATTCTTGATAGTGACCACTTGTGATTGCAGACAAACAATGTCAACTGCCAGAACGGCCGAGGCTGCCGGACTGAGCCACTCCTGCCTCTGCTGCCCCTGTTGCTGCTGTCAGGAAGTCACCACGCTCCAGGCAATCCCACCCAGGAAGGACCCCAGGCAGCCTGGGTTGAGCAATTTACAGCCCTGGAAGCCCCCAGAGTGTCCTCCTCCCATCCTGATGAAGAGCTTGAGAGCATGCAGCTCCGATGGCAGATGGTTTGGTCCCTGTTTCAGCCACACCCTCAGCTGAGATTGTGGCACCGTATTTAACTTCTCTGGGTCTCAGTTTCCTCATCTTTCTTTAAAATCAAAGTTAGAGTAATTAAGATAGCTAATACTTGTTGAAAATTCCTATGTGCCCAACCATGTGATAAGCAAGACGCTTCGCGGACCTTGGCATACCATTTCCTTTGGTCAGGAAGGCCCGTGAGGTCTACTAAGAAAAGGTAGTTTGCCCCCAGCTTTTTCTTCCTCGTGCTTGCTGATGTTTTCTCTCTGAATGGCCTCTGGTCTCAGCTCTACATCGGGGCATAAGACTGGCTTCAGATGGGGCCTGCAGTCTGGGAGCTTTGTGGGAAAGGTGGCTCTCTCTCATGCTTTATGTGAAGATCACCTAGACTTAATCAACAGCCACCTCCGACTGCCAGTGATGGAGAACTAGCAAGTTCACCCAAGAATAGCTCATGCCAACAGTCCCAAGGTTTGGGAAACCAGTCTCTTAAATAAGTACTGTTAAGGAGTGTGTCTTGTTACATGCCAAGTCTCTGTTGATTCTAGAATATCTCCAAAATTCTTCTCTTTCCCATAGGTTAAGTGGGCCAAAGGTTAGGCAGAGAAGTGAAGACCTGAGATCAGCAAATGCTGTACAATGAAAGGTAACGGGGGATGGAGATGGTGGGGGGCAATGACTCAAAATTTTCACTCTGTAACTCCTCCTAGTAAGGAGAGCATTTTCAAGCCCCAGGTGAATATTCTTTCTCTGAGCTACCCAATAGCCTGTTACTAAAGTCTTCATTGTTCAATATGAGAGTGTAAGTTAGGCCAACCTCTTAGGTTCTTCAGGAAACTATATTCTATTCTGGAGTCTGGGAAACTATTGTTCATGATTTTTACATGAGTAGGAAGTAACACCTTTACAAATACCATGCATGTGTCTAAAGTCACCACGTGTTTATCAATGTCCCAGCCAGATATAATATGTTCTAGCTAGTTTAATTCTCATAATAACAAGACAAGAGGGGTGCTAGTTTTTATCCTCATTTTATGTATGGGGAAACTGAGACAGTGATATATTAAACAACTTGTCCCCAGCTCAAAGGTGGCAATTGACATAGGGAGAGAACCCAGACAGTGAAGTGCAAAGGCATGCTCTTGACCACTATGTTGAGCTACCTCTACCTAGGAGGGGTCAAAAGTTACTTAGGATTGTCATAGACTCCAAGTTCAGCACCTCAAGATCAAAAGACAGTATAACTGTAGCACATAAGGCACCTGTATACTCATGAGCATTTTTATATTTCTCGCTAAGGGTGGAAATTGATGACTAGTCCCATATAGTCATGGACCAAGGAACTTTACGTGGATATGGTTTAAAATGTGAAGAGACATAACCTAGGCTCTCAACCTCATCATGGCATTTCAAGGTTGTGAGGATTTGCTTTTTCAGAGGAGGTCTGAATTGTTGATAAATATCTGTGAACTACCAAGTAGAATTACACAAGTATCACAAATATATACCTACCACTAACCAGTCAACACCTTTAAAAATAAACTCTTCTATTCAGTTTTCTGATATTTATTTATTTACTCATTTCAGATTTAAAAAGAGAGAGAGGAAGGGAAGGAGGGAGGCAGAGAGAGAGAGAGACTTCTACTTATTCATTCACTTCCTAAATACCCACAATGAGCAGATCCTAGCCAGGAGCTTAGAACTCAATCCAGCTCTCCTACAAGGGAGGCAGAGATTCAAGTACTTGGGCTCTCATGTACTGCTACCCAGAGTGAGCGTTAACAGGCAGCTGGTATTGGAAGTGGAGCTGAGACTAAAAGCCAGGCACTCCAATATGGAATGCGAGCATCCCAAAGTCAACATCTTAATTACCGTGCCAAATGCCTGTTACTACTCTACCCGTTAAATGATTCAAGAACTAGACACACTGCAGGGCTGAGTGTGGTAGAGCAACTAAAGGTTGAATCAATATCCTTGAAAATTCCCTTGCACAAAGGAAGGCCCCGGAGCCCTGGCCGACTCCATATAGCTTTTAATTGAACTTCTGATGCCTACTAAATTCAAATGAGGAAACACTTAACCATTCAGTTGCATTGTTTTGCCAACTGATTAATATTAGTGTTAATCAGCTACTAACTAGTGACCAGGAAAGTTTGTGTTGATGTTCTTAATACTGTCATGGTTATGCTTCCATCCGTGTATATTTAGCCTTCAAATTCTTTTATTCATTTGTTGAATTTGAGTTCTATACCACTCTTGGGGCACACAGATCACCCATGCGCATTGTATCTGAAAGCAGCAGATTAGAAACTAGAGCGATACTCTGCATATTTCCAAGGAATGTGCATGGATTTGCTGTTGCTCCGCCTCAAACAGATTTCTGATCCCTTTTCGCTAAAAGCTGTGCTGCTGCAGAATGAAATCCAGCATGACTGTGATGATCTGTGTGGCTCTTGCCGCATGGAGTTGGTTGACAGTTTTTCACCAACTCCCAACTCCCCGTCACTGCCGCCCCCTCAACCAGATCCCTGTGATTCTCTGGCAAGAACTTCCAGTTTGCCAGATCCAGAGGACAAGCCCCAAATCCTTCCCTTCCTGGAGGCCTGCACTATCTCACATGGTCATCCACCCACCCCTTGATTTTACCCATGTCCTGGACGAGTCATTCCCCTGCTCTGCTTGATGCTTGCGGCAGTGACTTATCCTCTCAGCTTCATGTCTTCTACATTTGCAGCAGCTGGCCAGATAGAAACACATGAAATTTCCTGTGTGATCTCAAACTTTGATGTAGTCTAAGCTTATTCCATTATGTGACCACTCCCTGCTTGCTCCTCTTAATAAATTCTGTATCCCAAATGTAAGTGCCTTCTCCCTAATGACACCATCATCACCAGGGAGTAAATGGAGACTGCAAACTCTCCAGATCTCTTCAAACCCAGGGAATCATCAGCTCCTGCAAAGTGACCTGCAAATCTCCCTTGACTCTGCTCCCTTCCCACAGGCTGGCACGACCGCCGTGGTGTCCTTGGCTGCTCTTCTTGCTTCCATTCTCTCTCCCCTTTAACACCATCCTCACCACAGCAGTCACAGCTGGCTGCTTGCACGCCTTAGATCGGGACCTTTTGTTCCAGATTCCAAAAGAAGACTTTCACATTGTTTAAGGTAAAGTGAGGTTAGACTTTAGAATCTGACGTGGTGATTTTGAATATATGTGTATCTCCTGTGTGTGTGTGTGTGTGTGTGTGTAGACACACATGTGCCCTACTACTTTAATAACACAAGATTTACAGCATCAGTTTGCACATTTTTGTAAAGCAAGCATGTGTTGTTTTTTGAGGGGTAGAAGGGTAGTCTACAGTAGAAATTGAGGAAATCAGACAGGCAGTTACATGGAAATTAAATTAAAATTAAATTACATTAAATTAAAATGTAAGCTCCTTTAAGACAGCTGTTCATGATCCCTTGTTACGCCTCACAACACTTAGCAAAGTACCTTATTTAATGTGATTGGGTTCAGACCCAGGAAAGGGGGAACTTGCATTAATCAAAAGCAGATGGGGGTGGCAGTTGAGACTTTACAGGTTAAATTATGCCAGTCTTGGAGGAGAAAACGGAGTGGGTTTCAGAAGCACAATATTTGTGTGTGATGATTGGGGTTTGAGGAGGTTTTCATTTTTTGCCCTCTTTTTTTTGTATGGAAAAAAAATGAAGCCCAAAGGAGCCAAGAAGATGCTAATGGATGAAATGCTTTGCACATATGGGATGGAAAATTGTGCTCGGTTAAGTCAAAAAGCAGCTTCTGAAGCACGTAATGTGGCTGCAGCTTCACAGGTGCCTGACCCGCCGCCCCACCACATCACTGCTCCATGTGTTTGGCCCTGGTCCTCTCTTCCAGCCGGCCATGGGGAAAGATCAGATTCAGTGAGGCAGAAACTTCTAGAACTGCTTGGAATTGCTGCTTGTGCCAAAGAAGATCCCCTCCTTCTCACTCTTTCATCCACACACAGGAGCATTAAAGAACTAAACAGCTCTCATGTCAACTTCCGCCCAGTCTCACTCTTCTGGCATCCTCCTTGCGAGAGCAGCTGTTTTTCAGCTGATGTTCAAGCTGACACACTCTAAGTTAAATCACTCTATTTATACCTAAAAAAAGGAGGCCCTTTTCTTGGTTTGTTGTAATTTCTCCTACATATGGCTCTGAAATGGGTGCCTCACTTTATAAAATTTTCATTCTTCTGCAGAACGTGTGGCTTCTAAGTGGTAATTCAAATCCGATATTTGTAAATTGAATCAGGACTGAAATTTACCAAGAAAAGATGCTATTTAAAGAGATCATGTGTGGAATACTAATTTGTCCTTTTTTCCTCATTTTCCAAATAATTCCACTTCATTTTTACAAACCTAAGTGATTTTGATGAATACACATTTGAATTTCTCAATGTGGGACACACACTTGTTCTCAGGAAGGTAGTTATTCATAGGCCATCAAACTAGCTTTTCTTTTTTTCTTTCTTTTTTTCTTTTTCTTTTTTGACAGGCAGAGTGGACAGAGAGAGAGACAGAGAGAAAGGTCTTCCTTTGCTGTTGGTTCGCCCTCCAATGGCCACTGCGGCCAGCGTGCTGCAGCTGGCATACCACACTGATCCGATGGCAGGAGCCAGGTACTTATCCTGGTCTCCCATGGGGTGCAGGGCCCAAGCACTTGGGCCATCCTCCACTGCACTCCCTGGCCACAGCAGAGAGCTGGCCTGGAAGAAGGGCAACCAGGACAGAATCCAGCGTCCCGACCGGGACTAGAACCCGGTGTGCCGGTGCCGCTAGGCAGAGGATTAGCTTAGTGAGCCGCGGCACCGGCTTATCAAACTAGCTTTGTGTTCTCTTCTCATTCCCCCATCTTGTTCTTACTCCTTGAAAAATGGTAGCTGTGCAAGAATGCATTATTTAACAAAGATGGTAGAATTCTTATGTCCAAATGAATGCTGTTTCTTCCAAGTCATCATGTTGGGATAACCTAGAAGATTCTGGAACTGTACCTTGGAGGTTGACTTTAATTCAAGTTTGGGAATGACCTTAGAAGGACAGTCTAGAGAATCTGTACTCTCAGCTTGCCATGTCCAGGATGAGCTGTGGTCCAGCTGGGTGCACAGAGTCTTGCCATCAGAAAAATTGTTTATCACCATCCCTTGCCCCTTAGTAGTTGGCCCTGAACTTCCTCATGGCGACCTGCTTCCCCTAGCCCATTGCCAACACCTTTCTTCTTCTTTCTTTAGTAGTGTCAGTGTTTAAACTTGAGTAGTACTTATTGTAAGCCAGATAGAGTTTTCATCAGTCTGTGTCTATCAACTCATTTTTCTGCACAATAGTTCCATGCGATGGGTGCATGGCACTCATACTAATCTTCATTTGGCACAGAAAGATGCTCGGGTACAGAGAGGTGTAGAACATACCAAAGGTGTAGAAAGTGCTGGAATTCCAAGACTTAACCACCACATGTGTAGCTCAGGATGGGGAAGGGGCTATAGCTGACTTCACACTCTAGGAGTGATGCCAGTATGCCATCATCCTTCCAGATTCTTCTCCAACAATAGCAGTTCCTGCTTTTTCACACATTGTTGATAGGAGATCTTTTGCGAAGTGATTTGCTCTTCATCTTACAGTACTCCTTACAACCCTTGTGATCATTCCCATTGATTCAGTAAGGAAGCAGGGTTATAACTCACCAGGTCACAAATCCATGCTATTGGTGGAGAGAGGAATTTCCCATAAACATTTTATACCATAATATAAATAGGTAAGTCGAACAGAAGCGAAGAATTGGACCTGTATCCTAGGAACTTCAGAATAGTTAGGATGAATACGAGGATGGGGTTAGAAGTCATTGACATTTTATTATGAAATTCTGATCTTGTAGGATTCATCCTCTCCCTCCAACTCCTACACACACATGCCAACACATGTGTCCATGCAGGTACAGGTACACAAACACCCACATCCCATGTATGTACACCAAAATAAAACATGCTTCCCGAGCCGGCGCCGTGGCTCAATAGGCTAATCCTCCACCTTGCGGCGCCGGCACACCGGGTTCTAGTCCCGGTCGGGGTGCCGGATTCTGTCCCGGTTGCCCCTCTTCCAGGCCAGCTCTCTGCTATGGCCAGGGAGTGCAGTGGAGGATGGCCCAGGTGCTTGGGCCCTGCACCCCATGGGAGACCAGGAAAAGCACCTGGATCCTGGCTCCTGCCATCGGATCAGCGCGGTGCGCCGGCTGCAGCGGCGGCCATTGGAGGGTGAACCAACGGCAAAGGAAGACCTTTCTCTCTCTGTCTCTCTCTCTCACTGTCCACTCTGCCTGTCAAAAATTAAAAAAACAAAACAAAACAAAACAAAACAAAAAAACATGCTTCCCATAATGAGGTTTTCCATAACAAAATGCAGCAGTCTCACAGCAAGTAAGGCTAAGCAGAACTGAGAGCAGCAGGCCGTTGGCTTCTTACTCTTTCTTCAGTATCAGCCAGAATAAAGCCTGAGAGAACAGGGAATGTTCTGGGTTGAGTGTTGCTTCTCATAACCCCTCATGCAAGGTGCTTTAATGCATGCTTATGAATGAAGGAAGATACACTGATGCTTAGTATAGGTTTCTTAAATAATTAAAGGCAGCACTCATGAAGAGTCATCATTCCAGGTTCTGTAGCCTTGAGAGGTTAAGTAAGAAACCAAAGAGGGAACATGTTCTCCATGATGATATGTGTATGAAATTTACCTGGAACTAAAGAGTGCTGAAGGAAAGAGTGATGGTGGCTTTCAGAGTCTCTGTGAAAGCAGATCTATGAGTCAGACTGGGCCACATGGACCATCTTCAAGTCTCATTCCTGAATTTCATCATAGACTTTATCCTCAAATCCCTGCAAAACCCAGTGTGTCGTCAATTTTCCTACACACACACAACTCATCTTTGCATTTCCAACTGAGCTGGGTCCCAGAACAGGCTCCAAAGTTCACGTGGGCTTTTTTGGGAGGATTTGACCTGGGCTGTTCAGTGAAGGTGTGCATTGTGTGGAGCTGAGGTGATGGTAGGTGTGGAGGAAAATTCATCAGTCTTCATTTCACTTCCCAGCAATAATCAAGCCAGAATATTAATTTTGTGATAATTGTGTCTCCCTCCTTAATGTTTACAGAGAGAGAGAGAGAAACAGCTGGGGCGGTTGACATCTGAAACAGGAGCCGCTGATCATTACTTGTGCAGCAGATGGTCTTGGGTTATGAATAAGCAGCAAATGTGAAAAAGATTCACAGGGTTGCGCCAGGATTGCTTCCTGCAAAACTGTTTAACCCTTGCTGCTTGCCACTGGCTCAAGGTTGGGATTGCTGAGCTGCTCTTTGATTATAGTCAGAGACCTGGTACTCTTAGATGTGGCAAGGAATGGGCTAAGACTGGACTGGGAGAATACACAAGACAAGTCCATGCCTTTTTGATGAATAGGAGTGAGACTGGAATACAACACAGACCCTACTAAGAGGAATGGAAATGGAGCCTCTGCCTGTACTTGCACTCCTAGCAGGTGCATGAAGCAGTGCTTGGCATTATGGGGAATATGGGAATCCATCTGATGGGGATTTTGGAAGTGATGCAATCTGAGAGGTATCATGAAGTTCCCATTTTTCTCCAATACCTCCCTGGCTGATTTCTCACAAATGCCTACAACTTTGCATTTAAGAGAATCTTCCTTCATGTTATGTAACTGAATGAAGCTCATTAAAATGCAATGTCCTTTAGAGGGGTGACATGTAATAACTTGTTAGTTTTTTAGATACTTTCCAAAATTCATCTTTCTAGGCTCTAAGAGGTCAACTCACTCTGGATTTGGACAAATGGTGAAGGAGGGAGTTAAACTGAATAGGAGCCCTGAACATCAGAAATGCCTCAAGCCTCTGGTTTTCCTTGGTTCTGCCCTGCCACTTAGTAGCCTTGAGACCTTGGGCCAAGTCTTAACCATGCGGCCCATGACTTTGTTAAGCATCTATATCCTTATTTGAAAAGGTAGAATAGCAGGTACTAAGAACAGGTTGTAGGAGGTTCAGATCAGACATGGAAAAGATAAGAGAAGCTGTGAAGCTGTGGACGAGCCAGTGCACATAAATAGTGTAGCAGAGATTTGACTACGGTGGTTGGAGAGGTGGTGTGGGTAGCAATAGTTTTTACAATAGAAGGCAGGAAACTTTTCACAAATGCCATATACTCTTGGGGGAGGGTGTAGAAGAGGTTTAAAGTCTCTTTATGGTTCAAACAATCAAAGCTTTCACTGTAGAAGGCATGAAATGACTAAACAGGAACAATTCTTGAATTGCAATTATAAAAGGGATTCCTACCAGCATTACATAGAAAGAGGCATCAAGTTTCCATTTCTACTTAATATTGAGGGATATGCTGACCTAATTCAAAGAGTAGAATTTAACTCCAGCCATGGCCAGCACAGGCAGGGAATACAAATTCGGAATCTCAGGGGTTAACCAGAACCAAACCAAAAGAGGAGGAGATGGAGGGGGACTAGGAGAGAGGGCCAAGCTACAAGGTCCCAAGTGGTATAAGCAGTCAAGTCTTTCTAGATGGGATTGGTGGGTATAGCTATCTCATGAGATTTTTGAAGACTCTTTATATTTAGAAAACTCAACTCCCATTACTGCTTCTCCAGAATTGGCCAAAACAGGCCATACCATGGGATAGCACTAGTGGATCTCATCTGTGGGTCACAGTTGAGAATCAGAGCTAAAGGCAGTTCTAGACAGAGGCCAGGCAATGGGCAGATGTGTACTAAGCCATGATCAACAGAGCATTATATATTACATAGTGACTAACATAATCCTCCAAAACCCTTCTTGGAGTATTTGAATCCAAGATACTGTCATGACATTACTTGATTGCGGAGAGAGGGAGGAGACACAGCACCAAAATGGTAGAGCCCTGGAGAAGAGGAAAACACATTCCTTTGACTTGTGGCCCATTAAGGGTATCAGTCAGTAAGGTCTGGTTTTGTCACACATGGTATTTCACCCTGAGTAATGAATGGTCCCTTCAGCTTGTGCCCTTTTAAGACGCAGCCCCCAAATAAAGTTGTAGGAGTGCATCTCTCCCTTGTGATCTGAAGGATTCTAAGGACCTGACCTCCGTCCATTATCAGTGGAAGAAAGTGTCTCCTTTCCCACTCTACTGCTTGAGTGACCCAGGATTAATGCGTTACCAGCTGGGCTGTTCCTGGAAAAGAGAGCTCCTTGTTTCTTTAATCCTTTTGATACCAGGATTAGAATCCATGGAGGAAAATAATAGTCTCAAACATACCTAATGCAAAGCTCATTCCAGCCAAGGTGCGGTCCCTACCTCTCCAATACAGACAAAACTCTCCATCAATACCAGGGAACCAGGAACTCTGCTAAGTAATGACTACAGAATCAGGCCCAAGCCCAGTTGGTCACAGCACTCAGCACATCTATAGGTGAAAGGAACAGCAGGTTGAGAGTTACTTAAGCTATGAACTCTTCAGAGTCTCCTGTTGGAAATGCTTTGACAAGCCAGCCAGTGCCTCCCTTCCCTTGCCCCTCCTCATCTCAACAAATGACAAAGTGCAGGTTGTTGCCTCCAGGTGAACACAGTTCTGGGGAAACAAGGAAAGCAAACAAATACTGCTATGTGGTTGAATAGTTCCCAGGCTCCATTTCAAAGGCGGTCCCTTATGGCTTTGTTTGCTCCTGTTTTTCCCAGCATAGGTGTTTGATATCACACAGGCCTGGGCTGAGGTTTCCAAGGAGAGGGGTATTTAGTTTATAGTGGGAAGCTGAGAATTTTCTAGTCTGAAAAAGGGAATAAGTTACCTGTCCATCGAGTATATTTAAAAGCCCACAATTGAGCTGACATCAAGGTGCTGATGGGACATGAGAAAGTTCAAGTTGGGTATCTGAAAAAGCACCTATTGCAATCGCTTTTCTGAGCCAAGTTGGTGGCACGATTCGTCCCTCATTTAAGGGCAGCTTCCACAGTGGGATAGTCTTCCCTTTTCCCAGCTTCAGGTTTGGCAGAAGATCAGGACATCAGCACTCAAGTGACTGCCTGTGCAGGTAGATTTAGAAAAGATTTAGTAGACTTCAGAGACAATAGACAGAATAGAAGGTGTGAGATTCTTATAACACCCCACATATTGTCAGCAGATGGCTTGGAACTCCCCAAACTCTTCCCCACTTTTCCTTAGACACAGACAGGATTGCATCAGAGAATGTCTATTTTTCTGAGGTGACACCATTAGCAACAACTTTTTTTTTTCTTAAAAAAAAAGCTAATCCATTAGAAAACATGATAAAGTCCTTCCCTCTGTCCACCAGTCCTCCTCTCTTTTAACTTCATGTCTGCAGGGAAGGGCTCAGGCAGAATGCCAGAAGACCAGGTTCAGAAATCTACATCTGAAGTTTAGATTCCTCTAAACGTTAGGCCACTTTGACACATGGCTGACAAAGACAACTGGGAAAGGAATTGTCTTCACATGCGCTGGACTTGAGTTTGAGTGACAGATTATACTTACTCAGCCAGTGTGGGAATTCCTTACCTATTGTTGCTTATCAATAAATGATTCACACGGCCTACCAAGGATTATATTTCTAATCATTTGGCCAGCCATTGGAAGAGCTTGGATGGCTGCCTCTGTCCTGGGAGTGTCCAGGTCATGTTCTGCTGCAGTGAATGCAGCCAGGCTGGGGGGAGGAGATTTCTGGGAAGTGGGCCCGGCCACAGGGTTGGCACATACTTCTCAATTTCAGTGAACCGCAGTGTGGCTCTGCAGAGCCAGGGAGGCCATGAATTTCAGCAGAACCCGGTCTATAGAAATATCTCTGAGTCAGACACATGCTTTGGGGGCTTTACACAGATGTATCCATGGTACAGATGATGAAATCAAGAGTTAGAAAGGTTGGAATGTGTGCTTCTCTAGACATCTACCATACTGACTGAATATCCCACAGGGTACCAATCTCTATGCCAGACATTATGACAAGAGTAAATGTATAAGAACAACATCTGATTTCGAAGTTACAAATGTTAAAATCCCTATTCAGATATTTGCTTTATTTATATGCAATTTTAATTATTTTATTTATTTGAAAGGCAGAGAGAGAGGGAGAAGGAGGAAGGAAACAGAGAGAGAGAGAGAGGCCATGCTCTCATCCTATGTTTCATCTTCAAATGTCCACAGTGACTAAGCCTGGGCTAGCACAAGGCCTACAGCCAGGAACTCAATCCAGTCTCCCCTGTGGGTGACAGAGATCCAAGTACTGGAGCCATCCATCACCTATTGCCTCCTAGAGTGTGTATTAGCAAGAAGCTAGAAGCATGAATGGAACTGGGACTCGAGTCCAGATGCTCCGATACAGAACGCCGAATTCCCAAGTGGTGTTTTAATGCTGCATCAAACACCTGCCCTGCCCCTGATGTTCTCTAGGCAGAGTTACCAAAAGTCCCTCCCACCCCAGAGAAGAGTAATTCCACCCACTCCTTCATATAGTTATGGTGACAAGAGTAACCAACATAAGCAATTCTTGCACAGCTAAACTTGGTAGTCCTGTTTCAAAACATTATATGTTTATTTAAACAGGTTATTTTTTAAATTCAAAATATGTAAAGTTAAAACTACAAAAAATATAAAATTAAAACTATATGCTTAAAATTTCATTTATTAAAAGGAAAATGTATCTAATAAGAAATCAACATTTATATTTGTTCAATATAATTTGATTAAGGAAATAAAAAAGACATAGAAGGGGCCGGCGCAGCGGCTCACTAGGCTAATCCTCTGCCTGCGGCACCAGCACCGTGGGTTCTAGTCCCGGTCGGGGCACCAGATTCTGTCCCGGTTGCCCCTCTTCCAGTCCAGCTCTCTGCTGTGGCCCGGGAGGGCACTGGAGGATGGCCCAGGTGCTTGGGCCTTGCACCCCATGGGAGACCAGGAGAAGCACCTGGCTCCTGGCTTCGGATAGGCGCAGCGCACCGGCCGCAGCAGCCATTGGGGGGTGAACCAATGGAAAAAGGAAGACCTTTCTGTCTGTCTCTCTCTCTCTCAATGTCCACTCTGCCTGTAAAAAAAAAAAAAAAAAAGCCATAGCAGTTTTCAGTTGTTATATTAATAAAAATGATCTAAAATAATAACTACATATTTGCCTTTCATTTTTCTTTCTGATCTTCCTTTAAAAAATCAGATAAACAAACAAAAATAATCTTTCATAAATAATAAAAGTAACCTATAATTCTATTACTTACATTTAATAAACTGTATTTTATTATGCTCTAAAATTCATAATTTTCTAACTTTGTGGAATAAATCTCTGATTTTTAAAAATTTAAATGGATGTATTATAATTTATTTATTTAGCTGGATCAACTTTTGCTAAATTGCCTACAGATATGCTGAAAAGTCTTGTCCTTAATGCTTTATTTTTATCTCCAATTATAGCCTCTGGGTGCATAGTAGAACAGAATCCACAGGTCAAAAAGCATGAAATATTTAAAGTTCTTGATTTTTAGGGCCTAACTGATTTCCAGAAAGGTTTAAACAATTTTCTTTCCCGTTAGCAGATTGCAAGAGTGGTTGTTTCCTGTGTTGACCAGTTGCAATTTTTTTTTTTTTTTTGCCTAAAGAATTATCTAACTTTGTGTTTTTGTTAGGATTCTATTAGGAAATAAGTATCTTTGTTGCGCAATTGGTTTGCATTTTAAGACTATTAATCTTTTGACATTTGTTGTAATTCTTTCCCTAAGTTTGATGTTGATCTTTAAGTTTTCCTAAGACATGTTAAGTCACTGCCTACCTAATCTACTCATCATTTTCTCTCTAGTATCTTCCTCTACTACATCTTATTTTTTGTTTTTCTTCCATTGCCTTTTGTTTAAAAAGTTGGGATCCATTCTAATAACAGCTAACTGTTCAAAATTCAATGAAGAAAAATTAAATTTAATACTGCCAGGTCATCAATTTTATAAGCTAAGTTCATTGATCTATAGACCTTATTGTCAATACATTTGTATTACTGTTGCACCAAAATATGTTTTAACACCTTTTAGTACACGTCTTGCTTTTTCTTGTCCATGTTTTCTTAGATGGACTTTTGAGCCATTAGTTCAAGTTTTAAAACTTAAACTTTGTTCATTTGCTCAAGAACAAAAGAAGAAAAATGGTTGTGTTGGGAATTTATGCAAGTATCAGATCTAAAAATTGTTGATACATCTCTCTACCTTGTAGTTTTGTGGCTAATTTTAATTAAAATGCCTCTAGTGTTTCATCTCTCACTATGAGGCTTAAAATAGATGTTCTGATCATGATAAGGAAGTAACCATCCATTTCTACTTAAGACTTTTGTTTAAAAAAATCACATATGGTGTTGGAATCTGTCCAATGCTTTTTCACCATCTATTGAGATGATCATATGGTTTTCTCATTACTCTCTTATATGGACTCTCACTCTAGTTAAATTAGTCTACTTGCTCATTTTAAAATGTTATGCTTTTGCATAAGTCATTTTTTTTGACTTGATGCTATTTTGTATTAGCTAGGATTTCTAAGTGTAGGAGACAGAAAGCCACAGTGCAACCAGATGAAACAGATGAGTCCCGAGCAAGGTTCATCCAGGAACCCAAGGACACCACAGGACTCAATTTGGCATGCTATGGTGCCTTGGTAGTCACACTTTCACTTTCACAGATGCAAGTCCAGGGAGAAAAGAGCCCTTTATTTCCCCCAGTAGCTGTGGCACAAGCCTTGCGCTTTTTGTTTTGTTTTGTTTTTACCGTAAATTGTTCATATCCTCAACCCCATACTGATCACTGTTGACCTGGGCCAGGCAAATTGGTTGAGGCATCGGATACTTGTTCATGCTGAGATTGAGAGTAGGGCTGAAGAGGCTATTCCCACAGGAAAAATGGAGTTGGTATTGTACTACCAAAGAACAGGGATGGATTCCTAATGGACATACATATTAAGTGTCCACTAAACACCATTATTAGCTTGACATCTCCTAGGACGGAAGAGTTGAAGTCATTGACTTTCTTAGAACCATGCTGTTGCCTTATACTCCCCAACCTATTGGACTTTCACTCTCTTTTACTTTGCTGGTAACTCTCCACCAGTCACACAGAATTTAAGTATCTTAATGATTGACAGTTGTTTTTAGGTTGAGTTACTTATCTGGCTTAGAGTTTGCTTAGTGTTCTTAAAAAGTGTCCACTGTGATGGAATCCTTGTTGTTCTTCTGCTTACTATAGAGGCTACGGGGTGGGGAATGGTTTCTCTGACTGTACCCTTAGTGTTGTGCCCATAGGCAACGACATATGTTTTCCTAAGGACAGGGATTCTAATGCTGATGCCAATATTGGCACAAGGTGTATAGAAAACAGAAGGAAATTAAGCTGGTTCTCAGGTTCCATGAAATTCTTGCCATCGCGGTTCCTGAGTTACAGTGCTATCTTCCTTGATGAGATAGTAGGTTGCAGATCTGTTCTTTGTGATCTAAGAACTGCCCAGAACTTTTTCTTTCTGCCACTGTTTTCCCCACCTGAGCTTTTCCATGAAGGGCCTCTCTTCTTTGGTAAGCCCCTAATGGGAATTAGAACTGAATGATGTGGCTCACTGTTCAGAAAGGCTCCCGTGGAGTCCAGTCACCTCAAAGGGCCTCTGTTCTATCCAATCATTCCCTTGTAGGGTATATCTGAAAATAAAAAGGAAAATTTAACCAAGCCTGAGTGGAAATGACCTTCAGCCACCTTCAGTCATGAAAAGTCAATTAGAGTTAAATATGTTGGGTCTTGCTACCTTGCAGAATTGTTGCAAAAATTAGAAACTAAGACTTATTAAATCAACAACAGGAGTCATTGTGCACTTGTTCCCCATGTAGGATCTCTATCCTTAATGTGTTGCACTATGCGAATTAATGGTAAAACTAGCATTCAAACAGAAGTTTATACTTTGTGTGTCTGTGTGGGTGCAATCTGTTGGAATCTTTACTTAGTATATACTAAGTTGATCTTCTGTAAATAAAGATAATTAAAAATGAATCTTGATGTAGAATGGGATGGGAGAGGGAGTAGGAGATGGGATGCTTTATGGGTGGGAGGGTGGTTATGCGGGGAAACACCACTATAATCCAAAAGTTGTGCTTTTGAAATTTATATTTATTAAATGAAAGTTTTCTTAAAAAAAAAAGAAAGAAACTAAGACTTATAAGCCAACAGCCTTTCTTGATGAATAAATAAACATTCCAATGGATTTAGGAGTATACTGAAAAATTAAAACTGCCTTTTGGAATAAGTAGGAATAGCTATGATGACCCATGGAGGGTTTACCACTCAAATGGCCATGGGGAGAAAGCTGCTTTGTGTGGCAGTAGGGTGGAGACCAGCAGCCCAGAAGCAGTTGAAGGCCTCCAGGCTGTGGGTGGGGAAGGAGGAGTTAGTAGAGTAATCCAGGTAAACTGGCCGAGGTTCTTGGCAGGGTTTAGCTGCTCAGGCTAAGACTGCTTCAATCCAGTGCTTCTCAAACCAAGGCTAAGAAGCAAAATTCCTTCCTTATTTATCTTGCACTGAAACCAGCAGAGGGATTTGGTGGCTCTCACCACTAGTAAACCAGCAAACATTCTTTACTTACTTGGTTTGTCTTTTCTCTTTCATCTTTTGTCTCTGTTTTCCTTTTTCCTGAAAGCTTGTTGTATACCTCAACAAATCACCACACCCAGCAGGATGAACTTTGTGTGTAAAGCACAGTTACTGTGTTGGAAGGTTCACTCCTGCCCTTTACAACTGCAATAGGGCAGAGTGGAGGAGGCAGAGCGCTACAAGTTGCACCTGCAGAAAAGAACGACCTGAGTGGTGTTTGAACCTCCGTGTCTTGCTCTATCTTGCAACTAGACTACGTTGAGGGGAAGAATGTAATGTTACCCCTCTTGCACAAGTCAAAAATCTTTGAGCATGCGGTCTAGGATTTATATCCTTTAAAAATAGTTATATAACATGTTAATATCCAGTTGTCCAGTCTTGTTGTGGGCTAGTTTGGGCCTAAATTCCTGTTCCGGGCTCTTGCCTCTTTCTTAGAGAAGCATTCTAAGTACAGGCATAAACACAACATGCAAAGTGATAAGGTTTTTTTTTACAAAGTGAGGAAAACACATATGCATATGTGGGCATTGTTCAGAGACCCTGGGACAGGAAAAGAAAAGAGAGAGAGATTATCATACACTGCTTGCTCTGGGTCCACATGGAGTGAGAGAGAGAGCCTTCCTTTTACCAGGCTGCTCATGAGCTTTGAAAGGGAAATGGTTACATGGTACTGCCCCCAGGTCCCAGGTAAGGAGAAATATATCTGGGGAAGGGGTCATCCAGTGGACAGGTGAGTGGTTAAGATTACATGGGGCAGGGGAAGTGTGGCTTTCAGCTTGTGACCCTAATCTAGCTGTCTGCCTCCCATATCATTATTATTCATTTTTTTCACAATACTTTCATAAACAGGTATCTTCACAGTTGTTGAGTGCTCCTGAGTAAGGCATGCTAAAGGAATATGGCCTAATGATGACATTAGCTCAAGCCATCTTAATTCTGCATTGCCCATCATTTTGTTCATCATTACATTGCTGTATATGCTAATGGAAAAGTGAGAATTCAGTGTGTGTGTACCCCTGAATCCCATCTGACATATCACCCTACACTGCTCTCTCCCCTCTCACGTTTTATAATTTGGGAATGTGAAGCTAACAACCATGTAATACCTGATGTATATTTGGATATTAGATACCCTCAGGTGCTTTGATGTATTATATTCTTTGAGGTATTAGGTGTCATTGGCATAAGAAAGTTGAATGGATATGGTTCCTATTCTTTACTTATGAAAATTCCTAAACATAGATGCTATAATACACAGAATATTAAAATCATATATTTCCTTGAAAGACATGAGTAAAAGGGCATAAAAATTGTTCATCTTGAATTTTAATATTTAGTGAAATAATAGCAACATTCTCACTGAGATACTTAATATTTCTCATTGAGAACATTATAGGGATTCTTTTTTTTTAAAAAAAATTTATTTACTTATTTGAAAGTCAGAGTTAATAGAGAGAAGGAGGGGCAGAGAGAGAGAGGTCTTTCATCCTGTGGTTCACTCCCCAATTGGCCACAACAGCCGGAACTGTGCCAATCCAAAGCCAGGAGCCGGGAGCTTCTTGGGGGTCTCCCACGTGGGTGCAGGGGCCCAAGGACTTGGGCCATCTTCTCCTGTTTTCCCAGGCCATAGCAGAGAGCTGGATCAGAAGAAGAGCAGCCGGGACTCAAACTGGCGCCCATATGGGATGCTGGCACTTCAGGCCAGGGCATTTACTCGCTATGCCACAGCACCAGCCCCATTATAGGGATTCTTAACCTGTAGGTGACAACTCCCTAAGAAGATACAAGATAATCTCAAAATAAGGAATATTGAGTTTGTATAGAGCATGTCAAATAACGTTGTCACTTGATATTGGGGAAAAAACATTGTAGTAGTACAAACTCAATAAAATAAAACTGGCCAAAATTATCTGACCTGTCAGGGATATCCAGCAGGTACAGGGATTCTCAGCCTGTGGCCTGAAAGAGTCTCATAGGTGGTGGTTTGCATGTCAGAGAGAGATAGAGTCTGTAGGGAATTTTTTAAATGCAGATACTAGCAGAAACTTCTTTCCTTCCTTAGAAAGGTTAACTTTCTGAGAAAGGACTTGTATCTAATGTACATGTGTCTGTATGTGCCCCTACAGCCATGAGTGGCTTATTTTGCCATGACTGAATTGTGGGGTAACTTACTACTTGAAGATTATTTATAGACAATGGGTTGAACTTAAGGGTTTCTTTCCTTGTTTGGGTGATGGACCCTTGGATATCAAATTTCCTCCATCTGTAGTGTTGTCCCAAGAAACTAGTTGATTCTAGTGAATGCAGAGCTTGGCAGACCTTGATGAAGCATATTTATGAGTTAAGTCCCAATAAATCCAAAACATATGGATTAAATTTCCCTTGAAATATCTAAATTAAAGGTGGAAAGCACTTCGAAAGATACATTGGGGACCTGCTTCTCCTCAGGGCAATTTTAAAATTTGAACTGTTTTCTCCCAATCAACAGAGCTCCAAGTTTGCCATTGCTGTCAGGTATCAGAAGTTCTCCATCTTGGTTCTTTTCTGGGTTCTGCTTCCCAGGCAGACAAACCTTGATGTCCCTACAGTGACCCCACCAAGGTCCAGAGGACTATCCATCATACTGACCAGGGATCCCTTTATTGAGTGATACACCTTACTCTCTCTTCCAGGTTCCTGCCTCATCCAAGCATTAAGCCCAACTAATGCCAAATGTATGGGGAAAAAAAAAAGAACCAGGAAGCCATCCAAAAAGCATTTCAAGGCAAAACAAAGATGACATTGGCTCTCGCTTTCAAAAGCCAAAGTCAGAATGAATGTAGTGGAGTAATTTTGTTTTAAAGGAAAACCAAGCCAAACCAACACAGAACAAGCAATCGAGTCATCAGTCTCCTCATTTATGAATAAACCAATCTCTCTTAACTTGTGGAACAATTATATGGTAGCTGAACCTTACCCCATGACCTTAAATTTTTGTTTTGTTGACATTTAGCATCTTGAATTTGTAATAGTATTAACTTCAAATAAAGTTGTGTCAAGTATCTCTTGAATTTGCATTATTCCTTTCGCTCCCTGTGTCTTTTTTTATTTTTACAGAATAGGTGTCTATTTAGTGGTCTCAAACCATTAGGATTATGAAAAAAGTTACTTTTAAAGTTGTCATACCTTTTCTAAACATCTGTTTGACTGTGTAGGCTTGACAGATAATTCTTGCATATTTTCTTATGATTATAATGATTATGCATATTTTTCTCCACAGATTGCAAGGATTTTCCTTCTTGTCTTTGACCTCAATCAGAATTTTATGACGAAGTTCAGGGATGTCTACAAATGACTTAAAATTTGGAAATCTATATCTGGTAATTTTCTCATCTGATGACCAAACTAAGAGATTGATCATATTTTCATTAGAAACAAATTGATTTTATTCAAACTAATGTCTCCTTCATTGAGGCCAGAGGGTCACCAGAATTCAGTGTTCTCAAAAATCTTACCATTTGTATGTCTAGCAAAGTTCAAGTTAGCATTAATGTCTTTGGAATGAAACCCAACTCTAGACTTCTTGGGCATCCAAAATGCTTGGTATGGTCAGTGTTTTGCTCATTTGATTGCAAATGACAATAATTTTAGCATATCTTAAGGAAAATAGTTTTCTTCTTCTCACCTAAAGGAAGTAACATGGAAAGCCTAGCACTTAGTGACATTTTAAAATCCATTACAAATGAGTCTGAGTTTTATTCTTTCAAAATTCACACTCATGAAAAATAAATGTCTTCATCAAAATGAACCTGTGCCAGGTAAGTTACAGTTGTCAAACATTAGAAAGTTGTCATTGATTTACTGTTTTCAACTGGCATTGTAGAAAAACAAATTTAGAAAATTTCAATCAAATAGTATGTTATGTGGCCAGAATTATGTGCTATTGAGCAAGGTAATGGCTTACTACTTCCTTCCCTATGTACTCATTACCTTTCTGTCTAGATTTTATCCTGGCTGAATTTGGATAGGGGGAAAATTATGAAAACATTGGAACAGATGACGCCCATGTGATGTATTCTCAATGACCCTCAAGTAACCATTCAGACTTTGGTCTAGAACAAAGCAATTCTTCTCCTGAGACTTCAAGCTTCCCCAGAGAGACTGAGTACTTTAATAAGAAAAGGTCATCCCAAATAGAGATGCTAAATGGATGATGACTGCTTTAGGGTGTATCTGTTCCGTGCAGATATTTTCTCCATCCTGTCATCATCCTCCCGCTCCCTGGGCCAGACCTCCCTGTGCCTTGACCCCCTGCCTCTCTCCCCCAGGCTTTCAATCTGGCTGGATCTTGCTCTCCGACTGGAGAGAACAGTGGGAATCTCCATTAAGTATTAGAGACTCACATCTGGCTTTTCCTCCAGGCTTCTCTAGTCAAGTTATTGTAAGCCAACTTTTTGTGGCAATGTGCTTTCAGAAAGTAGTGATATTCCCCTGTTTTTCCTTTGGCACACACTGGGGCACTGTCCTTCTAGAAAGAGTAGAAAAATTGCAAGTAAACTCTCTTAAGATCTCAAAAGGAGTGTTTTCCTGCTGAATTTTATACGTGAAGGTGATCCTGAAAACTTGTAAACTTAAATTTACACCTGCTGCCTTTTGTTACGAGTACGTGGAGTACGTGCATTCGTTACCTTCTCTACGCATCAGTAGTCTAAAACTTCCTTTATTAAGCAATTGATTTTCAAAATAACTTTTAAAGTTATTTTTTATTTATTTGAAAGGTAGAGAAATACATGCAGAGAGAGAGTGAGAGAAAGAGAGAGAGAGAGAGACAAGGTTCTCTTCTGCTTGTTCAATCCCCAAATGCCCACAATAGTCAGGACGGACCAGGCCAAAGCCAGGAGCTGGAATCTCAATATGAGGCTCCCCTATGGGTGGCAGGGACCTAAGTACTTGAGTCATCACCTGCTGCCTCCCATGGTGTGCATCAGCAGGAAGCTGAAATCAGGAGTAGAACTTGAACTCTGGCACTCTGATATGGAATGAGGCGTCCCAAGCAGTATTTTAACTGCTCCATCAAATTACAGTTCCTGCACAAGTCACTTTATTTAAAGTAGCAAACTCCATGACCAAAATCAACTTAATCAAATGGAGAGTGGTAATACACAGGTAAAACATTAGATTGAAGGTTTTATGTTATTTCATTGTAGGCATCTACTTCTTCCAAGACTGTTTACTCATGAACCAGATAGACACATGCGATTTCTGTGGGAACTCTCATGACATTATGCATATAGCTGAGCAAGTATGCTTCGATCAGATCAACAAAAGGTACATTTCTGTCTTGGTCAGTGTGGCTGTCTTTGTAAAGATTCAATCAGTTTGTGCAAAAATCAGTTTGTGATAAAGACAGTTAATTTCCTTTGTACCTTGTCTTGGAAGTTAACTGCCGTTAACCCCCCTTGTAGACTCTGGACATCACCTAATGTGTTCATCAACTACAGAGACCTTAAGTCTGACTCACTAGGACCACCTGGGCAAGTAGGTAGTATTTTATTATTGAAAGTAATCACGGTTACCAAGGACGGAGTGCTCTGTACTCATCATGGAACAATTAAAAGAGTTCAAGAAGACGGATTCAAAGTCTATAGCCCTTATTACCCCTGTGTTCTGCACTAAGTTCCTTCACTTATATGAGCCTCTGTTTCCATGCTTGTCAAATGGGGATCATGATGCAATATCTCAAAGTAGCCATGCTGATGAAGTGAGATAAAACACATAAAGAGCTTGACTCGAAGTAAGCCCTAACACATGTTGATCAACTCAAACCCCTCTGCCAATATGAGGCAGAGAGTTCAAGGAATGGTACAAAATGTTTTTGTAGCATTTGATCTGCCTCATTTTACCATGTATAAAAGATTATTTAAGGCAATGTTTGCAGGTCTTGCTTACCTTAAATGGACATGGGAACTGACAGCTTTACATTTTCAGCTCTTCATGGAATTAAAAACTTGCAACGTGGAATTAGAGTGAACAGAACTGGTGCAAATGTTTAGATTTGCATTGTAAATGCATAATTGCACTTTTCACAGGTAAAAATAATTTGACCTAATCATGTGCACTTTAAGGTAGGGAAACAGATACCAAATTGGTAGGGATTCCCATTACCTAAAATAATTAAAGGCAATTTCTTATATCATATTGATAGCCAATGGACTAATTAAAACTGGGTTTTGTAGTCAAATGAAAAGCTTTTGTAAACTTAAACCAGTCAGAATGCATTTAACATGCAGCTAATTTGCTTCTCCCATTTGAATGAATGGAGAACAGCAAGAAAAGCACTTGTCCAATTCCGTAGCACATAACAAGTAACATTATTAATATTACATCTTCATTTTTCTTCAACTAGTATCATTAAAACATGGGACAAGAATGAGGGATTTCAGGAAATAGAAAAAAATCACATAGCATCTATTTCCATCCATCTTGAGCTCAAAGCAAGTACACACCATCAAACACATTTAAAAAAATCCTGTAAGGGAAAGAAAAGACACAACTTTAAGAAAATGAACTTTGAAAAGAAATGAACAAGGAAAAACAGATAATTAATTTCAAGAATTGCTATGACTGTTAATCATGATCCTCACAATCAGTCTGGTAATAAGAAGCGGAAAAGTTCAAAAGAAAACTTCCTTAATACCCTTACGGGAAACTAAGGAGACTTAGAAAAAAGGGAGTGTGTAGATCTTGGGGAATAGATTGCAAGAAAAATGAAAACACTAAAAATCCAAAGAAGCCTCTTTTATACCTCAAAGCCTTACCTGAACTGAGCTAGGCTCCCACCAGAGACTTAGTCATTTTGAGTTATAATCACCAGTAATAAACAGGCTCTTAGCTGAATGGAAGACAAGAGAATCAAAGTATCAAGGAGTTCTGAAGGAGACAGAAGCCCTAATGCAAAAGACAGATCCATAGTTCAGGAACTGCTTCTTCTGTCTCTAGATTCTGAGTGGGCTCTGACCCGGGGGCTTTACTTGCCTTTACCCCAGCATTCTTGGGGCAATGGGGACAGATGCTTGAGAGTGGGCGTGAAGCAAGGGAATGGACTATTAGGAGCTAAGCACAGAGTTCTGCAGACTCTTCCTGCTGAAGTTGAAGGGAAGGAATTTCTATCCTTAAAAGCCTCCCAAACAGGATGACGGGGTGTCCTGGACCAGGTGAAGTGAACTCCTGCACACATCCCTTAATGAAATTATTGAAGGTAAAGCAAACATTGCAGTAACTGAATAATTTAGAAATATCAGGAGTCAAATTGATACCACTACAAATTAGTCACCACAGAAAAAGTCTTTATTTCAATGAAAAAAAAAAGTGGTAAGAATAATATTATGGCACTTTCAGATCAGTACTTATCTGGGGTGGGCATTTGGCACACTGGCTTAGGCACTGCTTGCATTGCCTGCATCCCATACCAGAGTGCCTGGTTTGGGTCCTGGCTACTCAGCTTCCTATTCCAGCTTCCTGATAAGGTGTCCTCTGGGAAGCAGCTCAAGTATTTGAGTCCCTGCCATGCAAGTGGGATACACAGATTGAGTTCTGGGTTCCTAACTTTGGCCTCGTCCATTCCTGGCTGTTGTGGACATTTGGGGAGTGAACTAGCAAATGGAAGAGTCTCTCTCTGCCTTTCGAGTAAAATGAAAGTGAATAAATAAAATTTTTCAAAAAGCAGTGAATATCTAATATGAAGATAATTGATATATTGAAATTAAAAAATAAATAAATATTCAAGAAAATATTTTCTATGGGTCACTTTTATTTATAAATATGAACTTAAAGATTTAAAAAATATTAGCAAATAAAATTCTGCAGCACCTTGAACAGAAAATACATCCTAATCTGTTATACTATTTGGGAGGAATGCAAAAATGACCCATTATTAGTAAATCATTTAATTCATCATCTAAATATTTTTAAAAAGTGAAAGTGAGGCCAGTGCCGCGGCGCAATAAACCAATCCTTCGCCTGCGGCGCTGGCACACCGGGTTCTAGTCTTGATCAGGGCGCCGGATTCTGTCCTGGTTGCTCCTCTTCCAGTCCAGCTCTGCTGTTGCCCGGGAGTGCAGTGGAGGATGGCCCAAGTGCTTGGGCCCTGCATCCCAGGGGAGACCAGGAGAAGCACCTGGCTCCTGGCTTCGGATCGGTGCGGTGCGCTGGCTGCAGCTGCCATTGGAGGGTGAACCAACGGCAAAGGAAGACTTTTCTCTCTGTCTCTATCTCTCACTGTCCACTCTGCCTGTCAAAAAAAAAAAAAGTGAAAGTGCACTCATTTCAAATATTTCAAAAGCATAATTTGGTAAAATTCAACAGTCATTGCTAATTAAAACACCACTGGCATAATGTAACAGATACTTCTGTGACATTTTGTGTATATGTATGTATGTGTACAAGTGTATTTGCAAATACATCTGTGTAAATACATACAGAAACCCACTACCACGTTGAAGATGAAACACTAGAAATCTTCTTATTAAAGATCAAGAGAAAAGAAATACTCTCTATAATGGCTATATTTAACATTGCTGTGCAGCCAGTAGACAATGTAATTAAGAAACACACACAAGTGATATATAATCAGTATAATAATTAGAATGCACATGAAATATTATCATTAGTTGCATGACATTATTGAACACCTAGAAAACTCAGCATCAACCAAAAAATTATTAGAATATCATCTGATTAGGAGATAGTTACAAAATTAAAATAAAAAGTCAGTGGCCTCCTTATGTGTAAAATCCAATTAAAAATAGATCAGAAAAACATGTTTTCTTATGATAAAAAAATAGAAATTTTGTCTTTTCAGATGTAAATGACTTATATATAAAGGACTTGAAAAACAAATGTTAAACCAGATCAGATTTTGAATAGAAACTCTTTAATTTTGAAAAAATACCTTCATTTATTCAATCCATCATGAAAAACATTAATTGATCATATTACATAGCAAACACTGCTCTGGGCTTAGGAGACAATTCATGGAGGGTCACCTAACAAGAGAAGGTTTTAAACTCAGTGAAACATCTCTCATGAGTAGTAGTGCTCAGTGTTGTGAAGAAACATAAAGCAGGAAAAGGGTGTGAAGAGTGGAGCAAAAACATAATCTTTCAAACAGCATGGTGGGGAAAGACTCAATGACAATTGGCATTTGAAGTTGTTACTAAGGGAAGTGAAGATGAAAGCCATTTGGGGAAAAGCATTTCAGGCAGAAGGAAGAGCAGTGTAAAGGCCTTCAAAAGAGAAGATGCAGCATTCAGAAACAGCAGGCAGGCCCATGTGCCTGGTATGCTGTAGGAGAGAAACTAGTGGGAGTGGTGCTGTGGTGCAGTGAGTTAAGTCTCGGACTGCGGCACCAGCATCCCACATGGGCACTGGTTCTAGCCCCTGCTGCTTCTCTTCCAATCCAGCTCTCAGCCATGGCCTGGGAAAGCAGTAGAAGATGGCCCAAGCGCTTGGGCCCCTGCACCCACGTGGGAGACCCAGAAGAAGCTCCTGGCTCCTGGCTTTGGATCTGTGCAGCTCCAGCCATTGTGGCCATTTGGGGAGTGAACCATCAGATGGAAGACCTTTCTGTCTGTCTCTCTCTCTCTCACTGTCTATATCTCTACCTCTCAAATAAATAAATAAATCTTAAAAAATACATTAAAAAAAAAAAACTAGCAGGAGATGGCTTGAGACAGAAAATCAAAGCTGAATCCCATAAAGTCCCTTGGTCCTTGTAGGTCTCTGGCTGTTTCTTTCAGTGAATACAGCAAAGAAGACACATGCTGTGACAGTACGTTATAGGAATCAATAATTTTTAAAAATTTTTATTTAATGACTGCATTTTTACATAGATACAACTACAGCTCCCATCCCAACTCCCATCCCTCTCCCATCTCCTTCTTCATTATGGTTGATTTTTAGTATGACTGTATATACAGAGGACCAACTCTACACTAATCATAAACTTCAACAGTTTGCACCCACACCCACACACAACATATAGAGTACAGTGTGGGGAGAGAATTTGCAGTTGATTCTCATATTACAATTCAATAGGGACAGAGGTCCTACATGGGGAGCAAGTGCACAGTGACTACTGTTGTTCCTTTTTTTATGACGTCAGTGATCATCCGAGGCTCTTGCTATGGAAGCCTTTTATGACCATAGACTCCATTGGTATTTGGATACTGCCATAAGCAAAGTGGAAGTTCTCTTCTCCCTTCAGAGAAGAGAGGAATCACTCATTTTAATAATCCTCATATCCAATACAGACAATTTGATTTATTTAAATTATTCACACTTTAATATATTTCTTTTTTACCCGTGAGAAAAATGAAGAAAATTATACCAAACTTCTTCTGGAAAAATTTACTATTCAAACATTTAGAAAAAAAAAGAGGAATAAGGTAGCATCAGCGAAATCAGACATTAAACATATTAGAAAGCTATGATAATCGATACATTTGATAACTATAGATCACTTAAACATGTGAATTTTAGTATTTGGTATTTCTAATAATCTAAATTAGTATTGAAAAAATAAAATATGCTACATATATGAAATGTGAGTGAAATAATGTATGTATATACAATTATTGAAGTGCAAAAAATCTATAAGCAGACATCTAAAATCATAATTCTATCATAAACATTAAACAATAAGAAAAATATATAGAGCAAATGTAAAAAGTAAACTTAAAATATATTAAAACAGAAACTATTGAATAGAGGCTAATTTAACAGTAAAATATGAAAAATACTATCAGCCTATTAGAAACCAAAATGCAACTGGTTAATAAATATGTGAATATTTTTTCACCTGTACTGTTGAATTAAAATTTGCAATTGAAAAAACAAAGATACTATTTCCAACTACTGAGTTGCAAAAATAGTTAAAAATAAATGATATCTAGAACTGAAAGAGTGTGGAAGGAGTCAACATTTCCCTAACATACATTTCTATAAAATTTCTAAAAATATGTTAAATTTACCATTTGATGAATTTACAGTTGATAAATTTAATGAAAATGATGTTCCAGAATAATTATATAGAGCATTAACATGGATTAAAAACTTTAGAAACAGACCTATAATGTAATACAGAACAAGCATACTTTCAATTCCATGAGCAAAAGATGCTATATTTAATATTTGTATGATTGGCACTGCTATGGTTTGAATATGATTTGGCCCCCAAATTCATGCAGAACTTCAAATCCCGAAGTCATAAGTGAGTGGTCCTAAGAATTTGAAAACTGAATCCAATTACAGTTTTGGGAGGTGGTACTAGTTAAGGGTCCTTCATCATGGACACATGCTCAGAGGAGCTAGCTCCATGAGAGGGTTGTTAGAAAGCCTGCATGTGGGGCCTGCTTCCTGAATCGCCATTAGATCCTCCACATGCACGCTGCCTCTGCCTTGGAATTTTGCCAGAGCCTGCATGAAGCTATTTGAACTTTCAGCCTCCAAAACTGTGAGCTAAGCAAACCTCTCTTTCATTCATAGGTAGCTTCTCAGCTAATTCATTTTTGTAACAAAAAACTGAAAAATACAATCATTAATAGATAAGAAAACAAGGCAGGACCTCTACCTCACAGCATATTAAAAATAAATTCCAAATTCATTAAAATTTCAAATGTTGAAAATGAAAATAAGTAATAAAAATATGCCTTGATATGAGGTTTCACTGCCAGAAATTTGACAATGAAAACCATTAACAAAATTTCCCAAACATTGTCTATAATAGAAAAAAATACAGAAACACACAAATGCCAGTCAACAGGAATCTAGCTGAATTTAAAACATGTAGATGCATGCTATGTCACTATTAAAAAATAATGAGATAAATTTTTATTTACATGGAAACATCTTGTAGCTATTTTATTTGATGTAAAAGGTAAAGTTAAAAATGGCATGTTTAACATGATTGTGGTTTTTTTTGTTTGTTTGTTTGTTTGTTTGTTTTTGACAGACAGAGTGGACAGTGAGAGAGAGAGACAGAGAGAAAGGTCTTCCTTTGCTGTTGGTTCACCCTCCAATGGCCGCCACGGCCAGCGCGCTGCGGCCAGCGCACCACGCTGATCCGATGGCAGGAGCCAGGTGCTTCTCCTGGTCTCCCATGGGGTGCAGGGCCCAAGTACTTGGACCATCCTCCACTGCACTCCCGGGCCACAGCAGAGAGCTGGCCCGGAAGAGGGGCAACCGGGACAGAATCCGGCGCCCCGACCGGTACTAGAACCTGGTGTGCCGGCGCCACAAGGTGGAGGATTAGCCTGTTGAGCTGCGGCACCGGCCGATTGTGTAAGTTTTAAAATGGAGTTACACATAAATAATATCAACAATAAAAGTAACAATACCCAGCACTTATTTAATTGCTATGTACCAGGTGCTATTTAAAACAAGGGGTCCATTAACCCTGAAAGACAGGTGAATCAAAGGTCCGCTGTGACTCAGAAAGTCAAATTGTCCTCGTCCCAACTAAAAGAGGGTAGCCAGCATTCCAAACCAAACAGTCAGAACCAAAATATATATGCATATGTATACATCAGACAGCACACACTTCTGGATACAAAAAATTATTTGTAGTTACCTGGCGTAAAAGAATAAAAGTTGAATTCTGGAATTCAGGACACTACGGTCAGTTTACAACTGACTTTCTCTACTTGTTTGTGTTTTTAAAAGCGCACATTCTTACTTCTTTCTTGATTAGACAAATAAGAAAACTTAAAAGAAGGGATCCCAAGTGTCCTCAGGAACTCTGGGGAAAACTGACCCCAGCTGGCATGAACTTCTCCCCATGGCACAGAGAATGAAACTTGAAGTTGCTGAACCTCAGTGCCAGGCTCTTTGCCTGCGTGCTCCCTCTCCTGAGCTGGACCATGGGACCGCCTAGCTGGGGAGAACCTGGGCGCCGATGGGGTTGCATTTCCTATCAGCAAAGAGATCAGAGAAGGATGCTGTCGTCTTTATCATGTCGCTCCTATCGATCGATCACATTCTCTCCTTTTCTGTGTGCCTGACACCGTGATACCCTGGAGCCCAGAGCACTGCTGGAACAGACAACAATGCCGGGGGACGCTCACTTATCATCCCCTGGGAAGGCAGGCCTGAGAGCCAGCACTGGTTGGCTAAGTCCCTGGCAGAGGGGCTTGGTTTCTTTGGCAGGGAAGAAATCACCATATGTCTCCAGGCACCGTCTAGCTTGCCACCTCCAAGGGAGGAGTTAACTGTGTCCTTCACTGGGGGACTCAGGTGTCAAGCCTGCTGGCAAGCTCCTGGCTGCCATCTGAAACCTCCAGAATGCTGCATTGTTCTTTTCCAGGTTCCGAGAGTAAGAGGGAGCTGGCCATTATTGTTGCGCCACAGAGAAATAAAATCAGCCCTCTGTGAGCCCATGGTTGGTATGAACCGATAAAGACCCTGGTGCAAAAGAGAAAAACAAAAGAACTTTATGGAGCACCACATCTCTTTCTCCCATGAACCATTCAATAGTGGTTTCTTTGAATCTTGCCTCAGTTTCTCCAGGTGATATAAGGAATGGTTACAAATCAAGTGCTGGCAGTGAGATTGTGACTCACAGAGCCCAGTGGTCAGGGAATTCACAAGTGGAGAATACAGTTATGCTTGAGAGAGAGGGAGAGAGAGCGAAGAAAATACCACACTACCTTCTAACAGTGAGGCATCAGAGAGTAAAGGTCTATACAGGGTTGAGGTAAGAAAATACAAAGGCAGGATTATATGGAATGAAAATGACTATGCCCTCTAAATGAAAATAAAATTAATGAGTAGTGGCATTGTTTGAATCAATGTGTGCCTTAAAAGGAGACAACTGGATTCTGATTACCTGCTCCTGCTTTCAATGTGTTGTGTTAGAATAGTTTCTGGAAGCCTCCACTGCACCCTCTTAAGAGGATGAGAGTTTTAAAAAAATACTAATGATACCTTATTATTATTACTATAATTTTGAATGAAAAGACCCTCTAAAAAAGAGTTTCAGGACCCACAGGGCTACCTCTTTGGTTAATCAATCTGATTAATAAATAGTCAATTAACTGAGATGATGCGTAGGGAAATCACTGGGGTTAGTGGAGTGAATAAAATGTTACTTGTGTGAATATTTACACTTCTACTACTACAAAGTTACTCAATGGAAAATGAGTGTTCTGAGTTTGAGGGACGATTGTGATTTTGAAAAGCAAGTCACATGAGGCTCTGTTTGAGGAAAAGTGTGTCAAGAAACATGCTCAGTTCAACAATAGTGCTAAAACAAAGACATCCCAGTTAACCATATGTCCAAGCCCAAGATTAACGTCTAGGCAATTTGGAGATTTCTGATAAATTCAATCATTGAGAGTTTTTCAGCTTTTAGAAATTAAAATTTTCATAATTGTAATTCACCCCAATTGTAATTCAACTGCAGGTTAAGCTGGAAAGGACAGATCTTTTGGTTAGAAGCTCAGTTTTATCTATCAAGGATTTGTGGGAGGTGATGAGAAGTAAATGAACTGAGAGGTCAGTGCAACAAAATATAAGATTTACTTGTTTATTTCTCTGTTTGCTTGATTTTTGGAATCGTCTATGTGGAATAGCTGCTGTGGTAATGTCCAAAATCTGACCTTCAGGGAGTATATGGACCACACAGGAACCTAACCTTCCGGGAATATATGCAGCACACAGACAGCTGAAAGCGGGAATGGACCATAAGTTTACTACATTAAAATTTGATAACAATTTCTCCAGGTCATAAATTCTGAAAAACAAGTTGACTTGTGGCAAATGTACTGAAATCAACTTTCTGGAATATTGGGTTATTTGTGAAAATCATTTCTTTGCCTTGGAAACTAACGAGACTAGCACAACAGTCCCCTAAACAAGAACACACACACACACACACACACACACACACCCTAAGCATAGCCTCCCAGTTTTGTCAATCTGTCCAAACTCAGCTTTGCCTCAGCTTCTAGATTCTGATAATTACTGATAAATCTAGTCTCATTAAATGTATATCCTTTGGCAAATTAATACATCTATACATATCCACCTATCCACCTTTAAATATATATATGTGTATATATATATATATATATATTATGTTCTTTGCAGGATTGTGAGAATTCAGTGATATAATAATATATGCCTTTAACACGTCCATGCAATCCACAATCCCAAAGGCCTCTGTAGTTTGGCCAGAGAATTCTATCTCCTCTGGAAAGCACCTTAGCAAAGAGAGGTAGCACTGAAACTAATTACTCGATATTTGGGAATTGGGTTTACATGTCAGAGAAGATATTGCCTTTGGGTTTCAAGCGAAAGATGTTGCTAGAGAAATGACTTGTCAGGAGAAATATGAAGCTGTCATGTAGCTGAGGGATGTGAGGAATGCTGTAACCGTAAATAAGCCTTTGTAATTGGTGCAAAATGTGAGGTTAATTGTGTGAAATCAAACCAAACTAGATTTGTTAATTTTTCCTGTTTTATTCCAAGTGTAGACTTCAAGATAATGACTTACAATGTGGGTGCCAAGTAATGCTAAAAAGGAAACACACACAGGCAATTATCTAATGTCAATGCAGAAGGGGACTTTCAAGATGATCTACATGGTTTTTCAACGGAAGACTTTCTGCCCTCAGGCAATTCAGACCTGTGTGGGAACTTTTTTGTTGTTGAAATAACCATAAGGAGGGCTGCAGATCTGACACTGACTAGGCACCTTAGAAGCCCAGGGATTCACACTCTCTTGCAGTGAACACTGGTAGGATAGGAAGCCTTGCCTCTCTGCAGATGCAACCATTCCTTTGAGCAACGCTGCCATTTCAGAGGAATGAGGATACTTGCTGACTCCCTACTATCCAGAGAACTGTTGGTGGAATTAGGATTAGAATCTTCAGTTTCTGTGCCTCAGTGTTTACTCTAGTAAACACTGATATTCTGAATAAAGAGGTCTGCAGTGTTTGGTAAAAAAGAATAATTCTCACTCTGGGAACCATACAGTGTTTTATAGTTTTTAAGACATAGTTATCATTATTGATAAAATACCTTAAATAAGCCAGTCTCTAACTTAGTTATTATGCATTATCTGCATATCCCAGTTCAATGTTTAATTCAATTTTACAGGTTGTACAACAGAGATCCATTAGTGGCAACCATGAAAACAAAAATACCTGAGCCAAGAAAATGTTTTCCTGCCACACACAAGCTAGTTTTTTTTTAAATACTGTACAATCAGAAATAATTAGCATTGTCTATAGTTTCAATTAATATACTAAAAGAAAAAAATCATGGTGCCTTCCTCATATCAGCATTTCTTTGGTTGAAATACCACTTGTAATAATTCTAATATTCTGCTCAGCAAAAATCTGTTCTGGGTTTTAATAAACAGCAAATCGAGTAAGTCTGGAAAATCCAAGAGCAAGAATAAATCAGGTAAATAAAGTCAGTAGATTACACAAAATCACAGCTTCAAAAATGAGGCTTCAGTAGCACCAAGTCCAGTAGTAGGAATTACAAGGACCATTCAACCCTGCACATGAGGGTACAAGCCAGGCCATCTCCATGGTCATCATTAGTGTTTCCCATGGCTCAGTGTGGTGCATGGGAGTGTCAGTTTCTTCCAAAAAAATATTTATTTATTTATTTATTTAAAAGACGAAGTGGCAGAAAGAGAAAGAGAGAGACAGAGAGATCTTCCATTCCTCAAATGGCTTCAATTGCCAAGCTGGGCAAGACTGAAGCCAGAATCCTGAAACTCCATGCGGGTCTCTCACGTGGGTGGCAGGGACCCAAGCATTTGTGCTATCTTCTGCTGCTTTCCTACGTGTATTAGAAGGAAGCTGACTAGGAAGCAGTGCAACTGGGACTCAGACCTCTGCTCTGATGTGGGATGCTGGCTTTGCATCAGGGCCTTAACCCCCTGCACCACATGCATTTCCAGCTCTTTAACTGGGAAGACCAGAAATGGAGACAGTAGTGGTGACTAAGGAAGGACGTTTTCCAAAGCTTCAAACACACACACACACACACACACCTAAGTCAGGAGCTTCTTTTAGGTCTTCCATGTGGGTGCAGGGGCCCAAGGACTTGGGCCATCTTCTACTGCTTTCCCAGGCCATAGCAGAGAGCTGGATCGGAAGAGTAGCAGCCAGGACTTGAACTGGTGCCCATATGGGATGCTGGCACTGCAGGCCAGGGCTTTAACCCACTGTGCCACAGCACCGGCCCCTAAGTTTATCTTTTAATTAAATTTTTTCATGAACTTTATGATGTCATCTCATTTTTATCTTTGACAAGCCAGAGTAAGAACATACACTTTTTATTATTGTTCTTTGCTTTCTAGGAGTTTAGCTGAGGGAAGGGCAGACTACCTTTTGGGTAGAACTGCTAACTCGTGAGGCTCTGTAGTACTCTGTAGTACTGGATGAGAAATCCTGGTTGGGGAGCTAGTCTGAAGTCTTGTTTTTTGTCACATGTTCACCTCTTCTTCAGTATAGAAAAGGACTATCTCAGGAGCTGCTGCTATGTTTATATGGTTCTATCAGTCAGATTACAGCCTTGAGTTAAGGAGTAGAACTGTCTAACAGCTACTTCTAAGAACCAATGTAAAAAATGCTGTGCATGGCCAGTGACATCAGCTGACACTATTGTAATGTTCAGGTTCAGAAGACCACTGGTATTTCAAGGCTCAGTTCAGAAGCCAGCTCCTCCATGAAGCTTTTGAGCATCTCCTTAGGTAACTTTCTTTCAATGGACTCCATATTTTCTCATTTGGTGAGCTAATAATCCCATAACTTTATTTACCACTTTGATGTGGATAATATGCCAGTCTACAATTCTAGATCTAACTTTGATTTGGATCTGCAGGTTAGCATGTCAACCAACTATTTATTCAGTGACCAGTTTATCCTGAAGGAGGACAAATTTTCAATAATATATGAATAGCTCCTGATTTCACAGACATGCGCACACACTCACACAACCGGATGTTAATGAACTCATTCTTCCCCATTTCTAAAAGTGTTTTGGATAATTTGTCTCATCAGTCACTTTTAAAAAGCCTGTATGTTATAATGGCAGATTGCAGTTTTCTGAGCTTTTCTTTGCTCACTGCCTTATATGCCTTCTTACCAAGGCATACTTGATCCATGACACCATATATTTCAGATAGATTCCCAAGCTCTCTGCCCTATCCAGGCCTGAGGAAGCACTTCCAAACGTCCACAAGAGCAGTGAGCTGTGTCTACTGAAGGAAGTCAACTCGGGTGTAGCACGAGTGAGTGGGAAGTGTGGGCTGCTCTGACTGTTCGGATACTCTAGTAGTCTGTCTGGTGAGAGGCCTAAGACTGTACCTCATGAACCAATCTAGCAGAAGTACTACAGCCACACACAGATGGGAGTTTGTTCCAAGTCCAACTATGTAGGGACTAAAGAGGTCAGACGGACACACATTCCTAGCACCTTCCAGATACAACAAAGAAAATGAGTCTACATTTACTGGAAATTACTATGATAGTCTCCATAAATAGTGGTTTGTATATTTGCATATTTGTCTGACTACTTATATTTTAAGAGGAGGACTTAAAAAGAAACTTGGGCACTATATTATGCCCTTCTCCTTTGTCAAATAGATTAAACTGTAACTATATTACTTAATTGATCTTTTTTTAAAATGCATAAGATAGGTATTTAAGTGTGAAGTACTAAAGACAGTTTAAATTTTGCATCTTTTGCTCATGCTCTGTAAATTTAAGCTATCTGTGGGTATATTTTCTTTAATTATATTAAGAGGCCGGCGCCGCGGCTCACTAGGCTAATCCTCCGCCTAGCGGCGCCGGCACACCGGGTTCTAGTCCCGGTCGGGGCGCCGGATTCTGTCCCGGTTGCCCCTCTTCCAGGCCAGCTCTCTGCTGTGGCCTGGGAGTGCAGTGGAGGATGGCCCAGGTGCTTGGGCCCTGCACCCCATGGGAGACCAGGAAAAGCACCTGGCTCCTGGCTCCTGCCATTGGATCAGCGCGGTGCGCCGGCCGCAGCGCGCCGACCGCGGCGGCCATTGGAGGGTGAACCAACGGCAAAGGAAGACCTTTCTCTCTGTCTCTCTCTCTCACTGTCCACTCTGCCTGTCAAAAAAAAAAAGAACCAGGGGACTGGCACTGTGGCATAGAGGGTAAATGCCCTGGCCTGCAGTGCCGGCATCCCATATGGGCACCAGTTCGAGTCCTGGCTGCTCCACTTCCGATCCAGCTCTCTGCAATAGCCTGGGAAAGCAGTAGAAGATGGCCTAAGTCCTTGGGCCCCTGCACCCACGTGGGAGACCCAGAAGAAGCTCCTGGCTCCTGGCTTCAGATCAGCACAGCTCTGGCCTTTGCGGCCAATTGGGAAGTGAACCATTGGATGGAAGACCCCTCTTTCTCTGCCTCTCCTCACTCTGTGTAACTCTGACTTTCAAATGCCTAAATAAATGAATCTTTAAAAAAGAAAAAAGAACCAAATAACAAATACACAATGGGTGCAGAGATAGTAAAATGAAACAAAAATAGTGTTTATAGATTTGATTAGTAAGTCTCAAACTTACAGCCCAATAATTTTTCAGAAGGAAGAAAATTTTTTAAAAAAATCCTTGCTGATTCATATCACGAATGTATTCAGGGAGAAAGGAAACAGCATTAGACATGCTTTGGGTGAGAAGTTTGTTTCATGAACTTATATCAAAGTTCCTCTCTACACCTTCAACTCTGCCTTCTGGGATTTCGGAAAGATTCATCGTTTACTTCATGAGCTTCCTACAGAAACTGCACTGTGACTGAGATAGACCGATAACTGACTAATTATTATTTCAATGAAAATTTTAATTCTGTGAGTTTTTGTAAGAAATTATAGCTGCATATTAAAATAATGGTTTCATTCTCAGTTTCCTTCCCTCCTCACAGTAAAGAAGCCAATTTTATGAATAATTCCTAGCAATGCCCAAGTTAAAATCGTCTGGTGTTTTGGAAGCTAAACCACGGATGAATCATCATATTGATGAATGGCCACACAAATTCAGACCACACAAGACTTCCAACTGGGCCTAGGATAGGTCAAGGAATTGTCAAGCATTTCAATTTCCTTAAGAAAAAAAAAACCTGCTTGTTCAATTAATATTTTAAACTTATAATCTTGAAGAATTGACTTTACCTAACATTGCTTCGTGGTCCTTTTCTTATTCTCAGTCTTTGACTCAGGTAATGATTTGATTCAGTTAAATGACTGATAATAGTTACCACAGGGTTGTTTTAAAAGTTAATTGTGGTTACTCAAAATAGGGCATTGAATAATGTAGTTTATTTTTTGTATTTGTTATGTTTCATTAAAATGATTTAAAGATTTAAAGATTCCAAAAAGTAAATTATACACCAAATATATGCATGATGTTGTAACTTACAAGAAGTTTTAAAATGAGGGGCCAAGCTCTCCTTGGAAAATAAACTACCTTATTATTATGTGATGCTACTCTTTATCCCTGTTCATTTTTCGTTCTCTGAAGTCTGCTCTGTTTGTGCAAGCGTTGTGGCACACGGAGGTAAGCAGTCATTTGGGGCATGTACATTACATATCAGAGTGCTGGTTTGAGTTTCAGTTCAGCTTCCTGCTAATGGACCTGAGAAGCAGCAGATGATGGCTCAAGTATTTTAGTTCCTGCCACTCTTGTGGGAGACATGGATAGATTTCCTGGCTCCTGGCATCAACCTGTCCAGCCCTAGCTGTGGCAACCATCTGGGGAGTGAACCAGGGGGTGGAATACCACTCTCTCTTTGTCTCTCTGTTTCTCTCTTCACTCAGCCTTTCAAATAAATATTGAATATTGATAGAGTCCAATTTACTATGTCACTGTTTTGAAATTCTGTTTTCCTGGGTCTATGATTGAGTGCGTGACATTAATTTTAGGATAAAGTCCCATTACTGCTTCTTATATTTCTTACTCTCCTTTATCACTTTGTTTTCCTCTTGTGTTCCCATAACATAAATATATGTCCCATAGTTGAAATATTCCATGTCCTTTTAAGTGCTTTTTCCCTTTACTTTTCCTCATGGAAGTTTCTATTAGCATATATTCAATTTCAGAGATTCTTTTCTCAGTTGTTTAGAAAAGACATAGAAATGAATTTGCTAAAGGCAGTCCTTGTTTCTATTTGAGTGTTTTTGACCTTTAGGCTTTCATTTTTGTTCTTTCTTAGAATTTCAGTCTCTCTGATTATATTAGTCTTCTGTTCTTGCATGCTGATTCTTTTTTTCTATATATCTCTTATAAAGCATGTTCATCACAGTTTTTAAAAATTCCTGGTTTGGTAATTCTCACATTGCTGCTATATCTCAGTCTGATTCTAATGTTTGCTCAGTCTCTTCAAACTGTGTTTTATTACCCTCCAATATGCTTTGCAATTTTTTCTTGGTAACTATACATGAAATACCAGATAAAGAAAATTGTGGTAAATAGACTTTTTAACCTATTGGTAAGGTAGCAGGGGAGGGAAGCATTCTATAATCCCAGGATTAGGATTCAGTCTTTGAGTGAGCCTGTATCCCTGGGCAATGAACTTTGCAAGTAATCCTATTTCCTCTCTCCCCCAACTGAGACAGATAGGATAGAATAAGCTGTTAAAGTTTACTTCTATGGAATGCTAGAGGGAGCTAGAGGTAGGTATTTCCCTTTGTCCTTGTCAGTTGGGCACTAATAAATCCCCAATAGGTTTGATTCTGATAAAATAGTTTCTCTGGAGGGCAGGCTTTGCTAAGAAAAACAAAATTCTTTAATGCTATGGTATATTTTAAAATGGTTACTTGACCTCGCCTTCTGTCAGCTAGTTGAGAAGATTTCTCTCAGTTGTTCACTGTGTAAATCTGGTGTAGTTTCTAGAGGTAAAACTCACGAAAGTGTGACACCTCCAATAACTGGTCCTTCTGCTGTTCTTGTCTGTGAGGTTTATTCACACTGAGCTTTCCATGGGTTTTAAACTCCAATGGCAAAAACATAGTCAAAATGATTTCTAGATCTAGAAATTAAACAAAGTAGTGTATCAATCGGGCATTAAGACTAAAAATACTGATTATTCTCAGTTTGTTCCCTCCATCCCATCTATGTTTTTCCTCCACTCTATTCTTCCCTTCCTTATACCAGGTATTCATGCTTAATTCCTCTGGCTTCCTGTTGAATTTGATCAATGGGAGGTTCCAGATGGACATTAAAACATGAAATGAGAATCAGCATGAGATATCTCTTTCCAACTTGCTGTCTGATGTTTCATTTCTATGAAGCTGTAGCTCCTACCGAGTGGCTGCAGGTCCACAGTTCCAGCTATGGCTTTGGCACCAGTATTTCTTCCTTTTGCCCCTTTGACAGAGGAGTGCTAATGGATTCTCTCTGATGGTTGCCCATGGATATTTCAGCATCCCCCATTTCCCTTACCCTAGGCATGTCTCTAAAACATCTCTTCATTAGCTTTTCTTCCATTAATTTTTTTGTTGTCTACTCAAACTGTTGCTAATACCCCATATAATTTTAAGATCAATGAAAACATCCATTCAGTAAGTAACATTAAACATTTTACTTTGTTAAACAAACAGCTTCCAATTAGTAAAGAATAACATGAAAAATTAACAGAAATGTAAAAACAAATATGGTTGTGAGCAAATAAGACCCTTGTCTTCTTTTGGTTGCTAGACTATACTTTGTAGTATGTTCTCTGTCTTTTCTTATGCTTGTCTATCTGCAAATTTTAATTAATCATGGTTATATGTAGGTTTATATTTTATAAATACATTATATATGTAATATTATCTATGTTGCAATATCTAATAACTTACAAATCAAACCAATAAGCTTTACTTCTGCCATGCCTTATTTCTGGAGCTTCAGCTTGTGCGAAATAGTCGTGTTCTGGTTTATTCAAGCACTTCATACTTACTGTGTTGGAAGCTGAGCCCACTCATTCCCCTCCAAACTTTCTTCTCTTGTGTTGTTTTAGTTTAGTTAGTTTAATGCTCTAATCACCTAAGTTGGAAAAATGGGTGTTATCTTTCACTCCCCTGACCCCCTAAGATTCTCTGTCTAGTTAATAGCCTGGTTCTGTTAATTATATCCTATAAGTGTCTCAAATTCCTGATATATACATTGATTCTCACTGCCACAGCCTTAATTTAAGCTCTCAGTGTCATTTCCTTTGACTACTACAATGGCTATTTTTAGCCTCCTCTCTCTATCCCGCTTTTAGATTATATAACTCTCTACTTAATAGTTTCTGTCTCCTATAGCACCATTTTTCAAACTGATGGTCATGACACCTGAGTGAATCTTAAAATCCATCTAGTGGGTGCATGCATAACCACACACAATATAACTGCAGCCAAATTTTATGCAATAATGCTAAACTTACAAATCAAACTACATGCACTTCCTTCTAGCATTTTTATTCTAAATTTTTGTATCCCATTTCAGTTTTGAAAAAATGATAACCATGACCCACTAAAGAGTGATTTAAGTGTGGTCTATGAACAAAACATTCGAGCAAACTGATAGCCTTAGTACAGCATCACCAATTTTCCTATTCCATCCTCATTCATACGTATATGCCAACTCTGTTGCAGTCTTTTTGTTCTTGAATTTAATTCTTCTGTAATACTTTTTCTGCATGCATTTAACATATCCTATTATAAGTTAATAAAAATATTTGTTAATGCACACATATTCCCTCCTCAACACTGCACTTCATGAGATTAAGACTTACAGTCACTTGATAAACTCATTATAGCATAATGCCAGAAAATTCATGTGATTAACTTTATTAATTGATTCAATTTATTTAATGGAGTTTGCATTCAATAACCCATAGCAGCAAGGATTTTAAAGGAATTGCTCTGATTAAGGATATCTACCCAGAGGAGAGTCCATGTCTGGGGAAATTGACTTTGCCGAGTATTAGCCTAGTACTTCACACTTATTATTAACAGGTAGGAGTATATTTAACTTTTTAAAAAACTCCAAGCCTGCTTTCAAAGTGGTTGCACTATTTTAGACTCCCCCCCATAGCCTGTGATGGTCCTAGTTGCTCCACATCCTCAGAAGAACCATAAGTGTCTCGAATTCCTGATATATACATTGATTCTCACTGCTCATTTTAATTTTACTCATCACAGTGACATATAGTAGAATTTCACTGTGTTTTCATTTACATTTCTGTAACGACTGATGATATTGCACATCTTTCCAAATACACACACATACTGTTCAGATACTTGTGTATTGTATTGTATTATATTACATTGGAATAGAATAGAGAGAGAGAAAGAGAGAACATTGCTATACACTGGTTCACTCCCCACATGTCCACAATGACTGAGTGGAGGCCAAAGTTGGGAGCAGGCACTTCAATCCATGTTCCAATATGGGTGGTGTAAACATCACCACTGCCTCACAGTGTCTGCATTGGCAAGACACTGGAGTCAGAAGGTAGAGCTAAGAGTAGAAAACAGGTACCCTGAGGTGGAGTGTGTCTTAACCAATAGACCAAACACCCACTTCCAATCTTTTTTTAATTTATATAAAGGGGAAATTTTCATGTATTTCATTTATACAGTTTTAAGAGACTAATGAAACTTCCCACCATACCCTCCCTCCCTCTATCTCTCCTACCTTCCCTCTTCCTTCCTTTCTTACTTTTCTTTTAATTTTTACAATGACAAGGGGCTTTTGTGTTTAGTTTACAAATTGATGTTTTCCAGATCTTTTCATTTATTTTCTCAAGGAAAATTTTCTATTATTCTTTTCCTTCTATCTTGTATCAGTCAGGGTTTTCCACAGTAACAGAATTAATAGAATATTCTATAAAGAGATTTATTTTACGGAAGTGGCTCCTGTGATACCAGGAGCTGGCACGTCTGTAGAGCGGGCCGACCAGTAAGAATCTCAGGTCAGAGTTTATGTTGCAGTCTTGAGTGTGAAATTCATAAACTAGGCCAGCAAACTAGAAACTTAATGAGATTTAATTTTTACAATCTTGACGCAGAATTTTTCTCCAGGAAACCCCAGCTTTTGTTCTTACAGCTTTCAACTGATTGGGTGAGTCCCAACTTCATTACTGAGAGTGATTGGGTGATTTTTACTTACAATCAATTGATTATTTTTCTTCTTTTCTTTCTTTCTTTTTTTTTTTGACAGGCAGAGTGGACAGTGAGAGAGAGAGAGACAGAGAGAAAGGTCTTCCTTTTGCCGTTGGTTCACCTTCCAATGGCCGCCACAGCTGGCGTGCTGCGGCCAGCGCACCACGCTGATCTGAAGCCAGGAGCCAGGTGCTTCTCCTGGTCTCCCATGGGGTGCAGGGCCCAAGCACTTGGGCCATCCTCCACTGCACTCCCTGGCCACAGCAGAGAGCTGGCCTGGAAGAGGGGCACCGGGACAGAATCTGGCGCCCCGACCGGGACTAGAACCTGGTGTGCTGGTGCCGCAAGGTGGAGGATTAGCCTAGTGAGCCGCGGTGCTGGCCTATTTTTATTTTCTAAAGATTTATTTCTTTATTTGGAAATTAGAGAGAGGGAGAGACAGACAGACACACACACAAACACACACACACATACAGGGAGGTAAGGAGAGAGAGAGAGAGAGAGAGAGAGAGAGAGAGAGAGAGAGATCTTCCATCCGTTGGTTTACTTCCCAGATGGCCGAAACAGCCAGGATTGGTCCAGGCTGAAGCCAGGAGCCAGGAGCTTCTTCCAGGTCTCCCACAGGGTGCCAAATATTAGGGCCATCTCCTGCTGCCTTTCCTAGGCCAATAGTGGGGAGTTGGATTAAAGTGGAGCAGTTGGAACATGAACCAGCACCCACATAGAATGCTGGCATTGCAGACGGCATCTTTACCCTCTTGCCACACGAGTCTCCCCGTCAACTGATTTTAAGTGTGAACCACATCTTAAAAGTGCCTTCAAAGCATCATGTAGAGAGTAGTGTTTAGCCGAAGAACTCTTCACCATAGCTTTTCCAATTGACAAGTAAAATTAACCATCACATGTCTGAAACTTTTCCTTTTCTATTTCTTATAGTGCTAATCTGCAGATGATGAATTCTTTCAATTTTATTTGTCTTGAAAACTTCATTTTACTGACTGTTTAAAAATGCCTTTTTTCTTGGTATCTAACTTTTTTCTTTCAGTATTCTCAAGATTGCTATACTCACCTGTGGCTTTCAGTTTTCAAAGAAAGAATCTACCTTTATTTTTGTTCCTCTGTAGATTATTTGGGGATTCTCTAGTTGCTTTTCAGATTTTCTTGTTACAAGTTTTAAGTCATTTGATTATGATGTTCCTTGATGTAGCTTACATTGTTACTTGTACTTCCACAAATTTGGGGGAAAAAAATCATATCTTCTAATTGAGGACATGTTGTTATGTTCTCAGGTTCTATAATCTGTTCTGAAGTTTTTAATTGTGCAGTTCAATGTATTTTTCATCCTAGGAACTTGTAACTATATATCTATCATCTGTCTATTAATGCCTGATAATTTTTTTCTTTGCTAGTCATTGTAAATCCTCAGTGAGAACCTGCCTATGTGCCAGGCAGAGTGTCAGGCACTGGGGGACACAGAGATAAAAATAGATAGATAGGGTGTTGGTTAGATTGACTAAAATAAGTAAGAATAATTCTTGATTATAATTTGTGCTAAGAGGATAATCCTAGAACATTCTCTGAGGAAGTAATATATAAATCTTTCAATGTGAAAATAATCCATTCATAGAAAAATGGCAAAGAGTTTTCTAGAAAGGGAGAACTATAGGTATATAGGCCCTGAGGGTGGTAAACTTGTCATGTTTCAGTAATGGAAAGAAGGGTAATAACTTGAAGTGGAGGTGGAAGACAGTGGTAGAACAAGAGACCAGATAGCCACATCCAGGTAGTTTTTCTGGAGTATGATAAAGAACTTGAAATTTATTCTGAGTCTAATGAAGAACTGTGGCAGTATCACTAACAGAGGAGTAATATAATTTGACTGAAATTTTTAAAAAATTACCCAGTTTTTGTGTGGAGAATAAGAATTGAAAGAAAAGAATAGAAGTGGATTAGTTAAGAAGTAGTTGTCGCAGTCCAGATGAGAAATTATCGGCGTTTGAATTGTGGTGTCAACAGAAGCACAGAAAAATCAGCTGTTTTTTAGAAGCCTATTGTAACGATAGATCGAATGGAAGGGCCAAGAAGACAGAATAATCAGGGAAGACCCCTCGATGTCTGGCTAGGCCAACTGGGCACGTGGCAGTGCATTTACTCAAATATGGAAAAGACAGCATGCAGCAGACAGAGGAGGCATGGGGAGGTGCATTTACACAAGTGAGGCGTGAAATGTTTCTTACACGTAATGAAGAAGACAAATAATTAAATATGCAAGTCCAGATATTAATATGGATGATATCCACTTATAGATGTTCTTTAAAGTTAGGAGCTAGGTGAAATCAACACAACAAAACGTATTGGTAGGAAATAAGACCCGGGCCTAAGTCCAAGAACACTGTCATTCAATTCAGATAAAGAAAAAGGACCCTCAGAAGATTAAGAGAGATTGGGAGGTAGGAGGGCCATGAGGGTGACTGCGGTGTTAATGAAGCCAAGGCCAATGTTCAGTTGTGTGAGATGCTACTAAGAGGTGAGAGAAGAACAAAGACAAAAAGTTCAGGGCTTTACTCAATCAAATAAAAAGAGATCTAACTTTGATGCAAATTAAGGCCACCTGTGAAGCATGAATAAATTACTGAAAAAATGGTCATAATAAAATATGCAAGGGAAAGAGACATACGGATTTTGATGAACCTTCTAAAAATGGCATTGTGCATAGACACTCTTTTAAATTCTATTTTCTGGAAGAATGATGCCTGGTGTTAGCAGGTACATTTGAGGAAGGATCTTTACATGTGCAAATGAATACATAAGGCATGCTGTTGCCTTTGGAGAAGGTTGTTAATTTTCTGTTGACTTGTTCTAAATATAGAAAGATGGAAGGCGATTGCTGGGAGGAATAATGGCATTTAAAATGGCCTCTCTCCGAACATTTTTACCCAATAAAAGTTATTTGTGGAAGGTGATGAAAGGAAAGAATTAGGTCCCCACAGAGGAGAAGACCAGTGATAACATTCAGGATGATGTGAAAAGACAAATGGAAACATGCCTTGACCACAGGCTGGTGAAATTCCATGTGACGAAACATCAAATAATGAAGACAGCGTCCAAGTTCCAGGCAAAGGAACTATATAAGTCAGGCGGTATTAGGAGACAGAGAGGTTTCTGAGGGCCTGGAAAAATAAATTCCCAAGTCTCCAGCACAGATTGAGCATAAACAGTCTAAAGAAAACTCAAGGAACCAGAAAAGGCCTGAATGAGTATATAGGGAAGAGGGACTGGCACTGTGGCGCAGCGGGTTAACGCCCTGGCCTGAAGTGCTGGCATCTTATATGGTCGGCGGTTCAAGACCTGGCTGCTCCACTTCCAATCCAGCTCTCTGCTATGGCCTGGGATAGCAGTGGAAGATGGCCCAAGTCCTTGGGCCCCTGCTCCCAGCTTTGGATCAGCACAGCTCTGGCTGTTGCAGCTAATTGGGGGAGTGAACCAGCGAATGGAACACCTCTCTCTCTCTCTCTCTCTCTCTCTCTCTCTCTCTGCCTCTCCTCTCTCTGTGTAACTCTGACTTTCAAATAATAAAAAATAAATCTTAAAAAAAAAAGAATATAAAGGGAAGAACATTGCTAGAGGTCTCTGTAAGGGATTCATGGGGCTTCATATAAACTGGGGTAGTAATTCTTGTCACATAGTGAAAGAACGCTGAGAGATGGCAAGGGTTGAGAGCTGGGCCTGGGGTCTGTGAGGTGCTCAGTCCAGTCAGAGACAGTACAGCACCTCCTGACAAGGCTGCACTGGGCAGCCTGTATGTGTGTTGAGTAATTCCAAGGGATGACGTCATTCACAATGGAGCACTTCCCTGGTCTTTTTGGAAAATTTTAGGTGAGGAATGGGACAGAGGACTGAGGTTAGGGGCAGTGGCAGTTGCCTGACTCCTTTAGTACTTCTGTGGTCCCCTGTTCCCTGCCTCCCTCCCGCCCCATCCTATGTGGGAATTTAGAATATCATGTCTCTGCTGTTACTGTGTTCATCCTTGTGTTGAACCAATCTACCGTTAAGTTCCTTGAAGACAGGAGAGTCTATTTTTTTTTTTTTTTATAGGAGAGTCTGTAGTAGTCATTTTGCTATCCACAGATTCACAACTCAGGATATTTAGTGTAGAAGAAAAGCAGCAACCTTCACCCAAATATGAGTGGCTTTTCACCAGAGGTTTTGCAGCAACCTGGAAGAAGACATTTGAGGTTTATGATGTGCTGAATCTACATGTTTGGGGTTCTAAAAAAGCACAAGGTCACTATTTTAGTCACTACTCAATATGTAGTCATTATTATGAGACATGTGTTTAAAAAGATATTTTCTAGCATTTCTTTTTTGAATATCTGCTTCAGAGGTGTGTCATTGTGGCTGACCAGTATTAGCCTGACTGATGATTACTGCAATTCTGTGTTTGTGTGTCCTTACATGACTGTGGAGACAAGTCCACAGACTACCTAATTAATGTATTTAAAAAAGAATTCCCCCAAAGACAAGAAAGAACTTGTTCAAAATTACAAAGAAATGATCTAATACAAATGCCAGTGTTTCTTCTTTTAAGCCCCCTTAAAAAGTACATATATTGCAATGTACCCTACAGAGGATCGTTTATTGCATTTTCCAAGTGCCAGTTACCATAATTGTTATTCTTACCATTTGACCACTTAAACTCCAACAACTCTCAAGTTATTTTCTTTGATCAGCAGATGAGGAAACTGAGCTTTGGAGAGGTTAGCACTAGGAACTGAGTGAAGAGCTGGCAGCTCCAGTTGGGTTTTCTGACTCTAAATGACATATTCTTTTTCCTAGAACTACATTCATTTGCCTTGTAGTAGTAAGAATTTAATAAATACTGAATTGAATTCATCAATCTAAACATAAATCATTCTGTGAGAAGTTATGACCAAAATATAGCCAAATGTAGCCAAAATTAACTTTCCTTTGTCTCCTCTTATTCTTTTAAAGTGTGTAAGATAATTGTTTTTCTCACAACCAAGACTTTTCCAATCAATCATAGGTTCTCAGATAGCCCTAAAAGCACTTTAAACTATAAACAAAACCACTGAGAAATTAGTATGTCCAGATTAAGATAATAACTATAAACTCAATTTTTTGTTTTAAGGTTAGACTCCTGTTAAGGCCTAAATTGGGCTGCCACTCACCATCTGGGAATGCGTGTGTTCAGCATCTTTTCTACATTTTTATTTGGCCAGTGATGGGGACTGCAGTAAACTGGCACCTTCCCTCCCTAATGCTAGTTCTCAGATGGTCTCTTCTGAGCTCCATTTCTTCTTCATGAATCCCCTGCCAGTAACCCTCTCTGGTTGGCCTTCAACAGCTCTAGTTCTTATTTGTATGTGTATGAGGAACCAACTCACATACACTATGTTCTGCCATGGAGGAGAGATTGATTGCGTCCCAGATGCAGTCTTCTATTCTGTCTGCCCGGCCAGACATTAAACCTTCTCAGGCATGACTATGCCTCAAATCTAAGATGGGCCCACACTCCAGGAACATGCTTCCAGCTCTCCATATGGCTCTATATTTGAGGAAGAGTAGGTAGCAATAACCCATGCCCAGATTTATGCCCCCTCCAACAAACCCCCTTAAGGTTGGAAGTGACTCACTCACATGGCAGAGAATAGCAATTCTTTCGAAACTTCACAACTCCTCTGCACACTCTGATCCCCTTTTATGGCCTTTATTTGAGAAAGGCTTTGAGGGGTTAGTTCTCCACTGTTTGCTTCATGAATTCTGCATTTTGGTGAGTGGGCAGATCATGGGTGCCAATTCAGAGATGAGATTCTATGAAGTGTGGTGACGTTCTCTCACATGAGGTGCTGCAGAGTTTCATGACCCAGGCTAATTCAATGGGGAAATGATCCACCTGGACCTTTCAAAGGGCCCCTGTCTGCCTCAGGCACTAGAAAAAGAGTTCAAACATAATAGCACTCGGGTTCTTCAGCTTTGATGGATCTGGCTTAGTTGGCAGTTTACCACTTAGATCTCCAAGTACCTCTAGAACTCTTTTATGAAAAGGCTAGTCTGCTGCTTTTTTTTTTTTTTTTTTTTTCAAGCAGAATGGACAGTGAGAGAGGGAGACAGAGAGAAAGGTCTTCCTTTAGCTGTTGGTTCACACTCCAATGGCCGCCACGGCCGGTGCACCGTGCTGATCCGAAGGCAGGAGCCAGGTGCTTCTCCTGGTCTCCCATGGGGTGCAGGGCCCAAGCACTTGGGCCATCCTCCACTGCACTCCCGGGCCACAGCAGAGAGCTGGCCTGGAAGAGGGGCAACCAGGACAGAATCTGGCACCCTGACCAGGACTAGAACCTGGTGTGCTGGCGCCGCAGGTGGAGGATTAGCCTAGTGAGCCACGGCGCCAGCTTAATCTACTTTCTTAAGAGGCTTTTTGTGCCATCATTTCTCCTCTTGTAGGATACAATTGAAAGAAGATGAGAAGAGTAGGAATAAGAGAGGGAAGAGATGTACAACTTGGGACATGCTCAAGCTGACTTGCCCCAAATGGTAGAGTTAGAAACATACCAGGGCACTCCAATTTAATCCCATCAAGGTGGCATGTACCAATGCCATCTCACCAGTCCAAGTGATCAATTTCAGTTCACAATTGATCATAATGAAAGGACTAAGAGTCAAAGGAAGCACATAAACAAGTCTAGTACCTGCTAATACTAACTGATAGAATAAATAAAGGGGAGAGTGATCCAACATGGGAAGCGAGATACTCAGCAGACTCATAGAATGGTGGATGTCCTAAACAGCACTCTGGCCTCAGAATCAGCCCTAAAGGCATTCGGATCTGGCTGAAAAGCCCATGAGAGTATTTCAGGCATGGAAAGCCAAGACACTCTGGGAAAAAAAAAAAAAAAAAAAAAAAAACACCTTAAATAAAAGATCTCTGTGAGATCCCAGTGGAAAGAACAGGTCTTCAAAGAAGGAGGTACCTTTCTCTGAAGGGAGGAGAGAACCTCCACTTTGAATATGACCTTGTCTAAACAAGATAAGAGTCGGTGAACTCAAAAGGCTTCCATAGCCTTGGAAACTCATGACTGGTGCATAGGGAGATTACTGATGCCATAAACAGGAGTGTCAATTTGTAAAGTCAACAACAGGAGTCACTGTGCACTTACTCCTCATGTAGGATCTCTGTCCTTAATGTGCTGTACATTGAGACTTAATGCTATAATGAGTACTCAAACAGTGTATTTCGCTTTGTGTTTCTATGTGGGTGCAAACTGTTGAAAGCTTTACTTAATGTATACTAAACTGATCTTCTGTAAAAAAAAAAAAAAAGAAGAAATTATCAATTCCCAACTTGACTCTCACTGGGATTAAACATGACAATAGGTCTGATCTGATTTCATCATCATTTAAAAAATCATCTATTATTTTTCACTTTATGTCTGTGTGGGAGCAAACTGTTGAAATCTTTACTTAATGTATGCTAAACTGATCTTCTGTATATAAAGAGAATCGAAAATGAATCCTCACGTGACTGGAAGGGGAGAGGGAGTGGGAAAGGGGAGGGATGCGGGTGGGAGACGATATGGGGGGGAAGCCATTGTAATCCATAAGCCGTACTTTGGAAATTTATATATTCATTAAATAAAAGTTAAAATAAAATAAAATAAAATAAGATGAGAAAAAGAATTCTTAGACTTCTCTAAATTGGCAAACTTCATGGGAAATCCTGGAAGTCTCTTGGCGTCTCTTTCAAGCTTCTTATATGTTCAGGTAAGTAAGATCTGACATGCTTCAAGGGGGCAAGTAGGGGCATAGGCTTGTTAACACAATTAAATTCTGTTTGTGGAATAATACAATAAAGAAGAAACTGGCAGAGTAAAGACAAGTAAACAATGTCAGTGATAGAGCATTAGGATGGAAGAAGTCCAGCACTGACTGATACGCCTCTCAGAATTATAATTGGGTATAAAATTCAAGTCAGCAGCTGCAAGAGGTCAGAACAGAGTGACATTGCTTACTTTGGAGAGACAGTAACTTGTCTCACATATGGATACTTGAAAGAACAAAATGTTTGCTTTCCTAGTAGTGTCTTAAAAGCACCATTCAATGACCAACAAAATGGAGAATTTTCAAAATAAAGGGATAAAGAAGAATTATAATATTAAAAATTTCAATATGTCAATGATTGATTGCTTTAGGGATAGTGATGGTGAACGATGAATAAAGATAAAATTTCTAACCCAGGTAAATTAAGTGTTGATAGAATGATTAATTTGAGTGGGGAGTTTCAGAAACTTAACTACTTACGGAGAGGAAAATGTAGTTTGGGATATAATAAATATGAAATTTGGAGATGGAAATTAAATCCTAGAAATCAGAAGAAAGAGTAAACTTGAGAGTCTGAATGAAAAGATAAGACTGAAACCATTGCTTTGGGCCACTGAAGGGAAAATAGATGAGGAGACAAGAAGAAGGGACATTGAAATTGGGTGGATGAGCAAAGCTAGAAAAGGAGTTGGGAAGACAAAAAAAGGGCAAATAATCTCCTGTTTCTTTCATTACAAAACACAATAACAGCCCCTCTGTGTCACATTAGCTACAAAGTACAATTAAACTACTTTGTCACCAAATATTTGGCATTGATATAATTTTTGGAAAACTGAGTTTATAATATAATTCAAAGAAGTTGGTTTTCTGTGCAGATAGTTAACAGATCATCATTGTTTCAGCATATATAGAAGGATATAATCCAGTTGTTGATTAAATTCTGTTTCTATATTCTTTTGTTAAGAGTTTTGGTCATAGAATGACAAAAAAAATCATAGTTTGTCCAGGACTATCTCAATTTTAGCAATGAAATTCCCACTCACTGGGACATCAGTCTCAAGCAAACCGAGATAGTTGGTCATTCTAGTTCTGTGTACTAGTAAGACTCACAGAAGCTTGCAAGCAAGTTTTTACATAAGTGTATGTGTGTTTACAGTGTTGACCTTTATTATTCACAGATTATGCAGTGGTACTTTAACAATCATTCACAGATATGTTTAGAATTGTGAAAAATTTGAGTCACTTGATGTACATATTTCTGAGCTGAGATCAAACAGGGTGATTCTTCGCTTTCTTCTAGCTCTTGTATTGTAAGCATCTGCCATTTTTGCAATCTGTTTAGTGCCACGTTTCCCATATTTTGTACTTTTGTTGGTTATATATCGACTTGTTGATGTAAATGTCATAGAGGCTCACAGGAACTTAACCCCATGCTTTCTCCTAAGAGCAATGGGTTTAGTATTCTTTAATTCAATGTCATAGTGACTTTACAGAGCATTATGTATCACAGATAATGAGAATCAACTGTGTATATAATATAAATACATATGTGTACATATAAATATAATTTTATTCTCTATGCCGAGTCTTGATTTCTTCCAAATTGCTTTTCTTAAGCCACATGAAATGTTTCCATCAGTTATATGATAGTGTTTGAGGTTTTTCTAATGATAAAAGTAAAAACCTAAAAGGCTGATTTTCTCAAAATGTTTTGTGTAACATCCTGTTGACTTTAAATTTCATTTTATTGGGAAAAAACAAGTGTGTCAATATCCCTGGTAATCTTTTTTTGGTTGATCAGATTATTCAAAGAATATGCTTTTCAAAGGGAATACTTTTTCAGTTTTATACATATATATTTTCATCAATAATTTCCATTTTGTAAATAAATCTTTAGAAATAATTAAAAGGAATGATGAGATGTTAAGCAATGAAGGTTTTCGATGTAATATAGACATATTGAAAAACTGTCAAAAGCCTAAATGTTCAGTGGTCAGTTAACACAGAAAAAGCATGCAAAATAATCAAGTGCTATAATATACAATTCTCAGCTATTATTTTTTTAAAGATTTATTTATTTATTTGAAAGTCAGAGTTACACAGAGAGGAGAGCCAGAGAAAGAGAGAGGTCTTCCATCTGCTGGTTCACTCCCCAATGGGCCACAACGGCCGGGGCTGCACCGATCCAAAGCCAGGAGCCAGGAGCTTCTTTCGGGTCTCCCACGTGGGTGCAGGGGCTCAACGACTTAGACCATCTTCTACTGCTTTCCCAGATCATAGCATATAGATGGGAAGAAGAGCAGCCGGGTCTTGAACCAGTCCATATGGGATGCCAGCACTTCAGGCCAGGGCATTAAACTGCTGTGCCACAGCACTGGCCCCATCAGCTATTATGTTAATGTATACGTGTATGCATGTGTACACACACACACACGCACATATATATATGCATTCTTGCACACATTAACATAAAGAGATATGGAAGAAATCTAGTCAATCTATTAAAAATACTATATAAATAGAATTACAGGATACATATATTTTCTCTGAATTCCTATATATATATATATATGTATGTATTCATAGAAAAATAGCCCTAGGAAATTGAAAACATTATAGATAGCAGACATAGAAAATTCAAAATGTGTTAGAAAATAAAGTCAACGGATTATTCTAGAAGATAGAAGAAAAAAAGAGATGAAAATCAGAAAAGAAGGTTTGAGAAAATAAAGGACCAAACCCAGAATGTCAAACATCTGGATAATTTTTCTCTCCAGAGACAGAACCCAAAATGGATTAAAGCAAATCATTAAATACATATTTTTAAAATATTCAAAATTACATTATTTAAAAGGCTTAGAGTGTCCAAGAAAGATAAAAATGATCAAAATCAGGATGCATTATTTTAAAATTTTAGAATGTTAGAGATAATGAAACATTAAAACTTCCTCCAAAAAGAAAGAAAGTTTACACTAATGATTAAGAAACAGAATATAATCTGACTCTTCCAGATTAAACTTAAAGAAAAAAAAAGATAAATGTCTTTAAGATTTTGAATGCAATAGAATTCTTTGGTAGAATTCTATACCTAGCCAAACTAACAATCATTTAAAAGGATAAAAATGAAAACATTTTCAAGCATACAAAGTCTCAAATACTTTTCCTCCTCTATACCTTTTTCTAGGAAATCATTAGCAGATATTTTCTACCAGAAGAGGTGGTAATCTAGAAAGAGGAAGACAGCGCTCTCAGAAAATAGGATAGTCAAGTCAGAAGGGAAGCGACGATGCATAAGGGAAATTCTTTTTTTTAATATTTATTTTATTTATTTGAAAGAGTTACAGAGAAAGGTAGAGACAGAGAGCAAGGTCTTCCATCTGTTGGCTCACTCCCCAGATGGCCGCAATGGCTGGAGCTGCACCAATCCGAATCCAGGAGCCAGGAGTCTCTTCCAGGTCTGCCACATGGGTAAAGGGGCCCAAGGACTTGGACCATCTTCTACTGCTTTCCCAGGCCATAGCAGAGAGCTGGATCGGAAGAGGAACAGCCGGGACAAGAACTGGTGCCCATATGGGATGCCAGCACTGCAGGCCAGGCTTTAACCCACTGTACTACAGCGCCGGCCCCAAAGAAGGGAAATTCTAAGATATCAACAGTGTCCCAGTCAAGTTTGGGAAATATATGATTCAAAAGAAAGGTATGCTGAAGGATGTTATCGTTGTATTTGCTGACTTAATAGTGTGATATTTTTAGCCTGTCAGAATGGCTAGAGGAATTATTTTCTCAAAACAAAAAAGCATTAAAGAGGAAGTCTTGAGACACAGGAAATAGAGAAACCAAAAAGGAGAAAGCAAAAGGAATTGCAGGGATAATGGACGAGAAGTCCCAGAATGACAGTTATGAAAGGGACCTAGAGATGGTTCAAAACAAAACAAAGCAAAAAAACAAGGAAAATAGTGATTATTGAAGTGATTTAGCTTGAGAAAAATTAACCCAAAAAGTTTTGGGGAAGATTTTTAAATAATTATTAATCTGTAATATAAAATCAAATTAAAAAATAAAGGCATGTATTAATTTCAGGAAATACAAAAGGAAAGAAGAAATAATAATCAAAGTAAAACATAATGTTCACTTGTGAATAATATTTTCATAGCTTAATACTGACAGTGAATATTGACTTAACATCAAAATTCAATACTCATTCTATGTTATGAGTATGAGAGAGAACAGGAAAAATAGTAATATTATACAGCCAAATCCTAATCTATGGATATAAAAAGTCATGAAATAATGTCTAAAGTTGCTAAATTAAAAGCAATATACTATTACGTAAGAAATATGAAGTAGTGCAAATATGGGAAATAAAGAAGGAATGAATCAAAAGTCACCACACGGCAGCAGAACCATAGCAAACGTAGAGAAGTAGGGAAAGAAACCTTTCTTTCTAACAAGCCCTGTGGTGTAATCTATCTTTAAACTTTCTTCTATATTTATTATTAAATAAACTAACAATGGACTTGAAAATATACCATTTCACATTTCTCTTAGCAAAAAATATCTGATATTGCCTGATAGCAGTAATGCTAGAGGCCTGGATTAGTGTGATCATCTGGTTCAGCAATTTTGACCAAATGGTTTGCTTACTCTCCAGGTACTGCAGTTGTGCCTGCCCCAAGAGTAGAACAAAGGAAGTTTTCTGGAGCTGGATTGCAGCTACCCAGACCTCCCAGTATTTTGGCTAAGAGTACCCTTCACTTAACAAAGAATTATGACCAGGATTGGGTTGCAATAAGTTAACCTTTCATTTCATTTAATTCTTAATGTTGGATTGGTACTAAAACCTATTTATGGGTTTTTCCCTTTTTTTACTTTCTTCCAGGAACATTATCTGGCATTCTAAACTTGGGCAAAGTCTGTATAAGGAACTTCTAAATCTTGGCAGGAAGTATAAATTGTTAGAGATCTCATGAGTAAGACCAAGCTGTGGGATGTTTCAGTATTGACCTTCAAGATCTTCTTTTCCAACCCCCTCATTTTGCACGTTACAGGAAAATGCAGCCAAAAAGAGCTAAGTGGATTATTCAAGGCTGTGTAGCTTACTAATGACACAGAAAGCATGAGAAGTTGGGTTTCCTGACTTTTAGTTCACTGGTTCTTTTATTGCATTACACCACACTGTACTGTAGCAAGCTACATTACATCACACAGCAATACAAAATACTAAACAATACTACACCATACTATCCTATCTTATGCTACACTCCCTGCAACAAACTACAGTGTACCACACTAGGCATATTATACCACTCTTTCCTACACTATTTCCATTGTACTGTATTATTCTACAGTGTACTCCACTACACTATTGCACCGGATTCTACACTACAACATTATAATTAAATCAAAGAAAGAAGTTTGAATGACTTCTAAGCTCTAAACTTTTAGATTTAATCCACAGGAGTCCACTAGAAATCCCACCCCTCAAGCTTAGTCTAGTTCCAAATCTTGAGCTAGAACTGCGTCTGTCCTTGTTCCACATTGCCTATGCCCCTTGCAGTTCTGTAGTGGCTTTGTGTCCCCCTCCATGTAGTGGGTTGCCATGTTCTTTCTTGATTTCTAGGATTGTGCTTGAAGCTGATCCAGGCTCATAATCCCAGAGCTGATTCCTGGTATCCTCCACTGTTAACTGCCCAGCTGCTTGGTGTCTCATTTTGAAGTCAGACTTCTGTTAATGACTCCTTGTTCCTAAGTCTCTTCTGTTTGCTGAGATCTAAAGGGCTGAGATTTGATGAGGAGTTTTTTCAGCTCCTTTTTTTTTGGATTTAGAAGAAGCCTACAGCCCAATTCTTATCTTTTTCTCCCTCTACTCCTTGAATTGGAGCTGTCCATCAAATTGGAACTTGTCCAGCCTGTGCCAAGAACATCACTCCCACCCTTAAGGATAGCAGCGGCAGCAGTAGAAGTAGTAGAATTGGTAGTAGTAATAGGAGCAGCAGCAGCAACCCACTAAGAGTTAAGTCTTTGACAGAGAATTTGCATTTGGCCAAAATCTTGGTCCTAAAATTCAGATTTGGATTTATCACTTTCCATCTGGTGGCCTGAGTTTCAGTTTTCTCACATAGGTAATGGGGATAATAGTGACACCTATTTCATTGGATATTCATGAGGATTAAATATAATTATGCCTAGCAGACTTTTTGCACAAAATCTACCATCTAGTAAATGCTGAAAAAATATTAGATGTAGTATTTCATTTCCTCCTTTAAAAAGAGCATTGGTAACATTATCTGAAACTGAGGTTCAGGCAGGTTGAGGACCTTGTCTGTGATAACCGTTAGAGGGGGTGGAAATGAGACCAGAAGCCCGTGTTCCCATTCCTTCCATATCCTGCATCTGATACTCAAGCCCCTGGCCAGTCTGACTTTCTGAGCAATGCTCTGCCCACCTGTTGGGCGGCTGCAGCTTGGATCCCCCCTGGTGCCAGGCGTCTGTCTGAATCGTGACAAGAACATGTTGATCCCTGTTGGACTTGTGCCTAGCCCACCCAGCAGAAACTTCCCCACCAGCCTCTGCAGCAAGGACAGCTCTCAGCTCCCGTTCCAACCTACAGAGCAGGGCTAGTGCCAACTCTGCTCCCTGCCTCAGGCCTGTCTGGATGCAGGTAGGCTGCTCTGACTCACTGGAGAATCCTGAGTTCTGACTAATCCTTTGTCTAATGTCTTTTGCAGGGTCAACATTGCAGCCACATATGGAAGGGGAGCAAGCAAGAAAGCAAAGGGGAAAAGGAAGAAAGCTTGTGTTTACTATCACCCCATGAAGTCAGCAGGAAATGGCTCAGTATAGATCAACCGCCATACTGTTCTGAGTAAAAGGGAGTGATGATCTCTGCTCGGTGACTGAAGAGTTAATCACGACCCAGTAGAGAGTTTATCATATGGAGTTCTGTGTTTGAGTTTTGGAGAATTTCCTTTGTTTCATTGCAGCACATTCACTTCAGTGCCTGTGTCTATTTTAATAGCCTGGAATGCAATCCCCCTCGCCCATTATTCTCTTTCACTATGGGTTTTTCCGACCCTCGGGGTAGATTTATGCTTCTAGCCAAATGATTACTCAGTGAGTCTTCGCCAAGGGATGTTCTGTTCCAAGAATGACACATCTCTTTGGGGATGACTTTCTACCTAACAGGGGTGGGTGGGAGGTCAGGGGAAGCCCCTACCCAGGAGAAAATAGTTTCTTTGTGTGCTTGAAGAAAAACACTCAGATGATGAACAGCCTGATTTGGGGGCTGTGTGGGTGAGCCACTCCAGTGATGTCGTCCTCAACGCTCCCTCATAAGGAGAGATTATGAATTTAATGAGCAGAAGAATTCTGACAAGCCTTAAAGCCAAAGGCAATTAGCAAAGGATGAATAACTTGAATTCCTTGCAGTTATGAAATCATTTCTTCCTGAAGACATTATACTTGCATGTATCTTTATAAAATATTTTCTCTGTACATGTACACCACACATAAGAATATAGTGCATCCTTTTATTTGCATTTGCAAGTATTTGCTATCATGCATTAGTGGCACACCAACCCCAGGAGATGCTACATGACAGTAAAGCACCATGGTCAAATCCAATTGGAAGTGCCACATGCTAAGATAGTATCAGGTCTATGCACACAAGCTTTTGGGTTAGTAAATGTTCTGAGAAATCTATATTGAGGGTCTTGCTCAATTTTATTGGCCCTGAAATTCCAAATTTGGAAAAGAAATCATTTTCTCATCTTAACATCACTAAGGCTCCCAAAGTATCAATGCCCCACACAATACACTTGAGGGGATGCTTTTATATTGTAAATGTGACAGTTTAAGTCTTGTGAGGCAGGCAAAAATGCCCATTTCTTTGATGATGCAAATGCCTCAGACATTTTTACTTCTATTAATACATGATTTTTTGAGATATATGATATACTTTTTAGAGCATTTGAGATGATGGTAAAACTTTACTCTTTGAGGTGGTTTGATTCTTAGAAATTGCCTTCATGTAAACATATGTCTATTAAATGAGGTAACTAATTAAGCATGGTCATTATTAAGTCAATAGTAAAATATCTTTGTATGACTTAAAGAAATAACTATGGAGGTCTTTATCATTTAATAACTGAATTATTAAACTAAATTCTGTACAAGATTCCACAACTATGCTATTTTCAACCTTTAGCCCAATCACCACCAGACCAAGCTTTCTGTTCTTTTTATTAAAAGACTTATTTATTTATTTATTGGAAGCAGAGTTACAGAGAGAGGAGGTGAGACACACACACACACACACACACACAGAGAGAGAGAGAGAGAGAGAGAGAGAGAGAATCTTCCATTTGGTGATTTACTCCCCAATTGGCCACAGCAGCCGGGGCTGTGCCAGGCCAAAGCCAAGAGCCAGGAGATTCTTTCATGTCTCCCACATGGGCGCATGATCCTAGGACTTGGGCCATCTTCCACTGCTTTCCCAGGCACAGTAGAAGGGAGCAGGATTGGAAGTAGAGCAGCTGGGTCTTGAACTGGCACTCATTTGGGATGCTGGTGTCACAGGTAGAGGTTTAACCTGCTATGCCACAACACAGATCCCCAGACCAACTTTTCTAAATTAAAAAAAAAAAAAAGGCAGTCACCCTCCTTGATCAGGTGTTGGTGGTCCCTGGAGTCAAGTCTCTCCCCCCTTGCCCAGTTTTAAAGATCTTCCAGATTCCCCATCTATCCTATCTTATTTTCTTCTACTCTCCTAATCAATGACATTGCCACACCAGTGTTTTCATATCAACATTTCCTAGATTCTCCCTGTCTTGTGCCAATTTTCAGAAATATTTAACTTTGTCCCTTGAACCAAATTATAATTAAGTAAGACTCAAAATATTTCTTATTTTTTCTTATAGCTTTTATTGGATATGCTCATATTCATTAACATAAATGTTCTCTAGATATCTTCAAGCTTTCCAGGCCATATCATTGGTGACCATACTTTCTAATACGAATATCAAAATATTCAGTGTGATGAAAAGGGACCTTTGGAAGAGTGACAAAATATCAGAAATCATTCTAGTTTTGGAACATCTATGATAACCTCAGGTATGCTACACACACTATGTTACACATGCTACACAATCTACCAAATAATCATATAACTTTGTGTTGCTGAATCAACAACTTGATAAACTACCAAGTGCCCCGGAAAGATGGTTCAGTCCTTCTGACCTCCTCTTGCACATCACATAAATGAAGGCTTCTCAAATCTTTTCAGGTATAAGGAAGCATAAAAGAATAAATTGTAAGTACTTCCTAAAATGTATTATTTTCTATTTCAGAGTTTCAGGGACAACAATAGAGTTTGTCAGTTTCCATTTAGATTAATATTGTATTGATTTATCCATTTACTCTATCCTGCAAACAAACTCTTTGTCATCTATTAGAGAGATACACAGGGTGTTGTGTACAAGTCAGAAAGCCACTTAATTTTACTTTCACATGAAATGACAAATCAGGATGACCTACAGAAATAAGAATTCATAGCCCTAATGTCTCTCTGCTCCCACACCTGCCTATAGGCCTTCTGTGTACTCCCACTATTGCTCTGAGGGCATGACTCCTCCCTGGAAAACTCTGTTATGTAATGTGTGACTGAGCTCTGGGTAACACCGTAGGTGTGGGATGATGCCAAATCTTCATGTACGGAAGGAGAAGGATCAGTTTATCATGAGCTGCAACACTATGGGTCATCAAGTGATATTTCTGACCCTAGTGAATTTACATGTTCAAGCCTATGTGACTAGCAAATTAGTTAAGTATTACAAATTCTGATCCACTGGCATAGCACCACAGTGGCAAATCCCAGGTTGTGCATTACACATTTAGAAACATTTCAAAGTCGGAAAAGACTTGTCTGACAATTTCTCTCCAAGAATCCTACCTTTCCTGTTGAAAACTGAAGAAGTTATAGAATCTGAGTGACTGAGAAACTGGAGCCTGTAGGAGGCCAAAACTGACATGTGTGAAGATTAGAAATAAATGAAACATGTATAAATAAAATGCACAATTGGCCTCACGGCATGAGCCTGACCCTGAGTAATGCATACTGTTATTGTTTAATTATCATTATGAGGATGTCCACACGATCCTGATATGCTCAAGTGACCTCTAAAACCTTTATTCTAGAAAGTGCTGTCTCCAAATGGTCTTTCAGATTTCAAAGGCATTTGGAACTGGAAATGAGGCAGCAGAGGACAGCCACTGGGCTAGATGAACAGCCATCTGTAATGTGACAGTAAGCAGACTATTAGAGAGTAAAGACAGATTGTTCTTGTACCTTGGTGAAAAGTTAAAAGATAGGGGCCTGCGCTGTGGCATAGAAGGTTAAGCCTCTGCTTGCAGTGCTGGCATCCATATGGGTGCCAGTTCAGGTCCCAGCTGCTTCACTTCTGATCCAGCTCCCTGCTAATGCACCTGGGAAAGCAGCAGAAGATGGTCCAAGTCCCCTGCCACCCACACGGGAAACCCAGAGGAAGCTCCTGGCTCCTGGCTTCAGCCTGGGCCAGCCCTCGCCATTTGAGAAGTGAACCAGTAAATGGAAGCTATCTCTCTTCCTCTCTCTCTGTATCTCTGCTTTACAAACAAATAAAAATAAATCTTAAAAATTAAAACAAAGAAAGAAAGTTAAATGATTAAACAGTCTTCCAAACTTGTACAAATTCAGAGGCACCTATGAGATTCAAATCTCCATCAAGTTTTAACCTGTCCATGATTACATAGAAAATGTAAATAAGTAAATAGAATATTGCATTTTTTTTTCCTGGAAAGAGAAACTTTACTCTTAGGACCACTACATAATTTACATCCAAATTGCGCTGATTTTAAGAGGGAAAGGGATCATTATTAATATTGTATGTTGGAACAACAGACAAAAGTGGAGACTATGTTTTGTTGGGATTTAGAATGTAGCCTGAAAAATTAAAATGAAGGCAGTACTTTAAAGAAAGCATGGAATATGATAGATGCAAAATGAAAATAACAGATCACTAAAAAGTGCATGTGATTCTCAGATATGTTATAAAATGCTCCTTCTTGAACTAAAGGCAGTCAAATGTTTAACAACAATTTTGATGGAGAATTGATCTTGAGATGGTCAGCCCCATTGGAAGGGTTTGTGCACAGAAGCCCTGAGCTCTGGTGTTTTCCACAAACTGGAGAAAGACTGACTTTGGCTCCAGTAGGACCTTCCTTTCCTCCCCAGTGGTGATCAGTCACTCTGTGTTTAAAACTGAAACATTCATTTTAAATACTACAAAAATGTGGCACGGAGCGCAGGCAAGGCATCTGTTCCAGCAAAATGTTATGTTTTGATCATTTTCAAAAATGATTTTTCTGTTTTTAAAGAAAGTGTGTGGACATGGAGATGAGTCAGTCAATCTGAGGGGTACTGTATGCTGGGTTATTTTGAAAGCTGCAAAATTTAAAAATACATGGAAAAAAATAATTTTCTTTAAATATTATTTCAATTTTATTCTCTGCCTTAGTATTTTTTCTTTTTTTAATCTTTCCATAGCATCAGATTCATTGCCAGAGAGGAGAAAAGTGCTACCCTTCAAGGAAGCTATAGAATTATCATCATATGGAATTCTGGTTGCAGGTCTACAAAAATGCTTATACTTAAAATCACAGACCTAGGTAAACATTATTGGAAAAGAATATTCTATCTTATGTAGTGGTGATTTATTTAGATAAGAACATATATTTTTATTTCTTTGTGAAATAATTCTTTATAAGTTAATTATTGCTAAAAATCAATCTATCCCCTGACTAGGGCTTCTACCACTTAATAGTAAATCTACTATTCAAGTATAATTATACAAAAATTGTATTGTAACCTCAATTATTTTCTATTTGATTGATATATCATTGCACTTTCTAAAATGAAATGCATTTAGTTTAATAACATTAATGATTATTCCTTGAAAATGTAAATTATTCTCCAGAATTAGAATATGTAGATTTCAATATAGCAAATTTCAGTAAAATGTCTTGCTTTCTCCTTTTGTTTTTTTTTCTCAGTATTACAATATTCCTTTTCTGTGGAGCTTCAAATGTAAACCCTAGTGTTCCATCAATGATCAGAACTTAATCTCATTTTGCCAGCCTGACACCCTATTCTGGATGGAACTCACAAGTTCTAGTACAGAACAAGCTCTGACTTGCCATGTTTTTCACAACAAATCCCCTATACTTTTGGTGTCCATTTCTTTAACTGGAAAAATTGAGATAATTAACATTTATGTATTTCCTGATAGACTGTTGAATTGTGAGATGTCAGAAATTACTTGCATTTTTCAGCACTGATCAGTTAGCATTTACAGTTCCACCATATTGATTGAACAGATCAGTACAGCTACCTAACCAACTATTTTTATCTTGATCTGTTCATTTTGGCCATCTAAAGCAGCACAATCAATTGGACCAACCATTCTGAGATACAAATTGGCTGGTAGGAAAGCCAAAACACCAGATTGGCTGTTTTTTTTTAAATTGGTGTTTTTCACGATATGAAAATATTGGGTGAAAATGGAAAAACTGAGTCAAAGATCCAGATGTTTGATCCTCCCATTGCCAAATAGCCACACATTTTCTAGCATTCATATTTGCAACTGAGTTTCTCAGTTTTCACCAGAAAGCCTGTCACCATATAGATACAGCCTTAGAGGAGCTGTAAACACTCAACTGATATGGTCCCAATATAAGAATCTCTTCTACCCAAGATAACAGTTGCTTGTGCATCTGCTGTTTTCCCCTCCATAGGCAGCTTCCTGGACATGAAGGGGACAGGAACCATTGTGTAAAATCCTATGATGTTCTCTTCTTTATCTATGTCCAAGAGTATCTATAAGGGGGAGTATGTACATAAGATGAATAGTGGCCATTACAAGTAGAGCCTCTCTTCTGAACTGTACCAGTAAGTTATTCAGATGCAGTTGTAAAAGCTATGACTGCAACATTGATTGGGGCATAGCCCAGACTCGTGTCTTCTGAAGTAGTTTGTCTTGTTACTCGCTGACCAGGACTCCTACTAGGAATGGTGTGCTTCAAGCTATTCTATTTAGTCTAAATCTAGTCTGCTAACAAAACTTACATAGTTCAAATGCGCTTAGCAAAAATAAATAGTGCCACACTTACAGAGTAGGGAGCAGGGAGAGAACTGGGGGAGAAGGTTACAAGTTAAATATATTGCAACTTTGCTTATTTTTGATGGCTGACATTTTTTTGCATTGCTTCTTCTTTACTCAGGCACATATTAATTCAAAGCCACAACCACAGTATGTATTATCTGTAATTTTTCTTTTCTCCTCCTTGGATTCACTCCTCTTGAAATATCACATTTTAATTATGTGCATAGCAATGACTTCATTGCTTCTTAACTCAGCAGCAGCCAACTCATTTTCCCCCGATGGTATGATGACCTGTCCTGTGGGAGAAATCCATCTGTTTATATTCTTTAAGCTGTATCTACACAAGGAACAGGTTTTGTATGTTTTGAAACCATCTTTCCTCATTTCACTTCTTATTGCTTGCCTAGAAAGGAGAAACCAAGGAACCAAGAGGAAATCACTGCACTTGATAAGCATTTCTCGCAAAAGCCGATATAGTGAGCACTGTTGGATATAAAAGACATGCCTATAAATTATCAGAGACTGTGGATTTCACTTCATGTAACTATTTGATCTCAGTGTCAAACACATTCATAAATAAATCATCTGGCATCGAGCTTGCTATGGCATAATAAATAATAGCTATATTTTTCATGGGGATTATACATGAAAGGACTAAGAGATAAAATACTTGACTCTTGGTAATGTGTGAATGTTAATGAAAACTCTTTTTGCAGACCCAGTTTTCTATTCTGATGCTAATAATAGGTTCATAAAGGAAAGTGATTCTACCTGTCTGGCATGAATTCCTGGCTTGACAGTAAACATTGGTTGAAATGTGCTTAATAGAGTGCCTTCAAAAGAAATTTTGTACTGTCAACTTACTTTTACAAGTAATTGGGGAAGATTGTTATCACCTGTCACAAGAAATCTTTCTAGGAGAAGGGTTTATTCCAGAAAGAATGCAGTATTCATCTGCAGAACATTGTGCTTCACCATGTAGTTTCTGGTTTCCACCATGACTAGAGTGATCTTTTCTGATGATGGCCTACAGTTTATTGTGGAATTCTATGTAATAAAACAATATCTCAGATTTGTATCCAGACAAAACTCCAAGTCAATTCTTGGGAGGAAATGGTAAGAGAATGGAAAAGTCCCCTACTTCATAAGCACATCTTTAGAGGGAATAATGAACGTAATTCTGCACACAATAGCTTATGGAAGAATCAGGTAAAAATTCATGAGGATACAGTGCATTGTCTACTCCCAAGTCATCAAATTTAGCCAATATCCAGAAACAGCCTGTAATGCCAATCAACCGCAGCCTCATTCAGACATAAATGTGCTCAAATTTGAAGATAATGAAAGTGTAGATTACCAAGCATGTAGGATCTATAGAAAGATTATTCCTGACCTATCCCTAAGGCCCAAGAGTTTAGAAGTGAACAGGTTCCTGGGTGACAATGTGCTGCTTCAGCTTCGCCTCCTATTCCCACCGTGGGATGAAAACTATCCAGCAGATCCCTCTGTTCAAGTCATCATTTTTTTCCACAGTTTTTTTTTTTTAAGATATTTCTTACTCCTTAGATCAGAGAGACCTGAGCCTATTTGTGGGCTCAAGACACTATATGGCATCTCACCACTATTTGAAAAAATATGAAAAAGCAAATTTAGTGTGGTAGTTGCTGAGAGGACAGAAAAATCACTTTGGGCTGAGAAATCTGAAAAATTTTCCCAGAGGGAATGTGTGTGTGTTGGCTTTTCAAAATAAATAAAAGCTAATATACATATCCTAAGAAGGCAAATGATGAAAGAGAAAAGAAACTGAATTGGAGAGAATTGCATGGAAGTAAGTGGTTATATCTGGAGCTTGGGAAGTTAATATTCCACAGTGAGGTGTCAGTCATAGGCTTCCCCACTATTGTCTCCAGCAGCCACAGGAAAGCCCATTGTCACCAGCAAAGGGGACATTGTCTAGACTGAAGTCCTTTTTAGATAATATTCTTAAACTTATCTCAATTATATTACAATTACATGTAACAAATTATATTTCCTTAATGAATTATATTTAATTTTTATATTCAATTATATATAATTCTCAATTACATTTTTCCTGAATCTTGGTAAATCATGTTTTACTATCCTTCTAGACTGCAATTATTAGTTGTTATTTCTCAACTTTTTTTTTTTAATTTGAAAGCCAGAGTCACAAAGAGGGAGAGACAGAGCGAGAAAGAGAAATTGAGAGAGAGAGACATCTTCTAACTTCTGGTTCACTCCCCAAATATAGTGGCTGGAGCTGGGCCAGGCCAAAGCCAGGAGCCAGGAGCTTCTTCCAGGTATCCCACATGGGTGCAGAGGCCCAAGCACTTGGACCATCTTCCACTGCTTTCCCAGGCACATTAGCAGGGAGCTGGATTGGAAGTGGAGCAGCCAGGTCTCTACTTTACCACAATGCTGGCCTCCTGTCTCTCAACTTTAAATTCACCCTTTAACCATCAGCTTTGTGTTAGTAGGCCTGGGATTTTCTGCCTTGTGGGAGTCTTCATATTAGACTTCACCAATAGAGGGGCTGGAGGGAGACCGTGGAAGCAAGAGGAGAGAGAAGTACTTTCTTTTTCCTGTATGCTTTTTGTTGCAGGGATGGCTCCTTCCTGGAGCAGTAATTGAATCCATCTGGCAGTTTTCCCTATCATGACATAACAGGCTTTTACACATCCACTCAGACTCCAGCCATTACCACACATCACCTTCTCACTGTCCCAGCTCCACCAAGCTCTATGCCAGGGTTCAAAGGGTTGATAATTCTGACTTCTTCCCTTAGCTCCTCCCAGCCCAAGAGGTGGTAACTCTTTCCTGGAAATGGTACCTTCTAGGATACTTTAGAATTCTCTTTTTTAATCTTTCAATTCTTTTGCAAAAAATAATTCTTTATATAGAATTCTCTCTGTTAAAGTAACTTAAATTAACTTAAAAATGAACTAGTTAACTTTTTTTTTTTTTTTTTTTTTACATCTGTATAACATGTAACAGTGATGGTCTGGATTGAACTACAGTTTATCCAAATAAATCCTTTAGTGTTTTCAGCCTTCACTGTAATTAACCTCCTGTTAGACACCTGCAGAAACAGCATTTTTCCTCCCCAAATAATTATAACTCACTTGAATTAGTGAAGGCTTTTATGGTTTTAGGTGGTGGAGATCCAAATAGAGCTAGACTATGCCAAAGGAAGAATTCCTTCCCTCGTGACTGTACACAGGGAGAGTTAGTGGTTTCAGCTGAATGTGTGACCAGATTCTAGATGAGATAAAAGACGCTTTCACTGCCATCGGCCCTCACCAAAGCACACAGAGCCCCAGCCTCTGCTGGCTGTTTCCGTCTTTCAGACTGCAGGAAAGTCACTTGCTGGATTATATATTTCAATTTTTTTTTCAGGAAAACAGTGGTTCAGGTTTATTTGTATAAAAGATAAACACATATTTGCAAAATGAGAAGTACATGACATTTTAAAAGAGAAGCAAATGACTGGCATTGTGGTGGAGTGGATTAAGCCGCCCCTTGCAACTCCTGCATCCTATACCAGAGCACAAGTTTGAGTCCCTGCTGCTCCTGGGAGGGCAGCAGAGGATGGCCCAAGTGCTTGGGTCCCTGCCTCCCATCTGGGAGTGTGGCATGGATGGGGTTCCTGGCTCCTGACTTCGGCCTGGTCCAGCTCTGACCATCGTGACCATCTGGGGAGTGAACTAGCAGATGTCTCTGCTCCTCTCTCTGCTTTCAAGTAAATAAAATACTTAAAAAAATAAAAAAACCAAAAGAGAAGCAAAAAACTCAGGCATGAGAGTGTTCTGACTGTGCCCCTCTTTCTCAGACACCCAGAGGGGAACCGAGACCGTAACTTGCCCTTCTGCAAGTCGTGGTAGCCCCCAGGACTCAGTGTTGGTGTGGCCTCTAGCAGTGTCTCGGAACAGCACTGTTCCTGGACGTCCTTGTTGCTACCACTGAGACCTTCTCTAGGTCAGCCTTTGGCACACAGGGCCACTGCTAAGGTGGCAAAGGGCAGAAGGTTCAGGGCTATGCTGTGTTCTGGAAGCACCAAAACCCTTCCATATTTCATGCTGAAATGGGGAGACCTTCTCCTTTGTTGTGACCCAGTGGTGAGTTTTGCCACCAGAGAGAGTTGAGGCTTGGTTTTTGTCTCTCTGGTTCCAAGTTCAAAATTCTCAACAAGGATTCTGTTGGTACGTTTTGGATCGGTGGTCTATCCACGTTCTAGTCACTGACAATCAATTGTAGGGAAGAGCTGGGCAGCAAAGCAAACCTTGCTCCAGTTTGGATCAGGTGCCTTATCTCCAACAACAGTAAAAGGTCATCAGGAGGGAAGAATTTTTAAGCCAAGAGAAACTCCCATTTAATCCCCAAAGTTAAAGTAGAGTACAGACTTCCCGGCCGAAGAGAGGCACATAAAACAGTAGCTGGCTTATACCTTACCATAAACAGCATTCACACCCTGCCTGTCTATATCATATAATGAGAGATCACGTGCCTAAATTTGTGGGAACAGGCTGACAATGGTTATTACTAAAATGCCCTACATTGTGACCACAAGCTGTATTCTGAGTAAATGAGAACAGCATATATGAAAGTACTTCAAAAAATAATAGAAAGTTCATATTAGAAAAACATGCATATTAGAAAAAAATTCTTTGCACCAAAATGAACTTGCCTTCTAATTCCATTTTCCGCAATGCATTTTTTGAGGTAACTTCATATGAAGGATTTTCTAAGAATGATTTATCTATTCATTTGTAGATTATTAATCTGTGAGACCCAAGTATTTTAAAATTATTGTTATTATTTTAATAACAGAGAGACAGAGAAAAACAGAGATCTCCTTTCCACTAGTTCATTCCTCCAGCACCCACAACAACTAAGGCTCAGCCACAACAAAGTCACAAGCCAGGACTTCAATGCAGGTCTCCCATATGGGTGGCAGAGACCCAGTTACTGGAGTCATTACTTTTTTTTTTTTTTGCCTCCCAGGAAGCTGAAACTGTGGAAAAGAGCCAGAATTTGAACTCGGGCACTTTGATATAAGATGTGCATTTCACAAGTAGCATCTTAACTGCTATGACAAATGCCCGCCCCAAAGTCCAAGTGTATTAAAGGACTTGTGAACACCAAGAAATAGAAAATATTTGCAAAAATGTACATTAAATTTGGGAGATCGGGAAGCTGATACATCATTGCCAATCCTATTTGGCAATGCTACTCAGATGTCTTTGTCCTGAAATATTGCCCATCTATACTAAGTCAAAGGAAGTGAGAACACTACAGTCTGAACCAGTCTCTCTTGTCGGACTTTTTTGACTAAGTGCTGATATACCATCAATCCTGAAGATACATCTTATGACATTTATAGTTGTTTTTCCTGAGGATATATTTGTTGAGGGTGTTTTCTGTTGGATCATACCTTTTTTAAAATCAATTTATGAATCCCTAGGAAAAGTTGTCTTGTGTTGTGTGTGTGTGTGTGTGTGTGTGTTTATGTGAAGAAGTTATGCATCGACTAACCAGTTGTTTGGTGTTTACTTTATGGGCAGAAAAACGGTTCCATGGTACACATTTCTCTCTTCATTGTGGGTGTACAAAAGTTTAATCTTAAATTTGTAGCCCTCCTGTTAGCATATGCATGGGGATTCCTGGTACGCATGCTTGGATCAATCCCATTCTTTGTTCCATTTTCTGCCATTTGGGTTGTTTTATTTCTTTTTCTTAAAACACTAATATTCATATTATTTTGCTGTATTTTATAGCTGTTTATAAACTCTGAAACCTTTTTTGAAACAATGTAAACTCAAAAATAAATCCACCTTTGTAATAGTAACAAGAAAAATGGTCAGAGGAAAAATGATTACCGCTGCCTCATCGTTGGGAAAGAAACTGAGTATAAAAAGGGCCTTGATGGCTGCACAGAAATTGTTCCAATGGAGAAAGGAGCAAGGGAACTTTATAGGAAGGGAAATGCAAGACCCATGGCATTAGATGAGTCTAATGAGTTCAGAGTGGAAGAGTGGTCCTATATACTGGTTTAGAGAGTAGAGAGAGCAAATAGAGCATGACAGTTGAAGAGCTGGAAAATGTCTGGGATACCAGGCAGTGAGTGTGTAGACAATAGAAAATGACTAAATGGTGTAAGTCACAAAAGTGATGTGATCAGAATGTTTCGGGGAGAAATCTCTAGCATCCCTGTATAAGAGAAAATGGGAGTAAAGGAGAGAATGAAGGTAAGAAGAGCTGTTAGTGTCAGTCCCAGCATGCCCTAACCCCATATCAGCATCCATGATTATGATTTTTACCAGCCTGAAGCCTGGTTCAGTAAAAACTGTTAGGTGATAAGCTGGCAGCCTCATTGCTTCCAGAATATAAATCAACAAAAAAAGTTCTGCTGCTCTGATCCTGGACGTCTGTCCATGGGAGCCTGGATCTAAAGTCTCCCTGTCTACCTTCATCCTCTCTGATCCATTTGTCCCTGGAATCTCTGCTCATGTTCTAATGTTCATCCATTCTTCCCCCTTTTCTAGTCTTTGGGATGTGTGGTTGTTTCAAATCATCAGCCAAGAACAACACTCTTCTGTTTTCTCCTGTCAGTTTCTTTTTAACAAAGCATAGACCTCATGTTCAGTGGTCTCACAGTTTTACTTCACTGCCTTTCTCTGGCCTACAAAACCACCTCTTCCTGGGAGTAATTGTCACCTGAAATCTGCGTACCACACACAGTTTTTCCTATCTTCATCATCCACTGATTATTGACTTCGGTTATGGCTAGGCTTAAATTTGATATACTTCTTTGGTCTTGGTTTAGACTATTGGATTGACAAAGTAGAGATTAGCTTACCCCTGTTATCCTGGTCAACTTCCACCTCTGTTAATCTTGTGACCATGGCCTATTTCCTTCCTCTGGAATAAATCCAAAAATGCGATGGACCAGATGCTAGTTTATTTACTGATGATGAATGAATTGACCAATGATAAATTAAGAGACTGAAGTGTAACATCAGAAAGAAGAAATGGGATTGAGAGGTCTTTCTGGGACCCAATTGTCAGGATTTTCTGATTAGATAGTAGGGTTGAGTGAAAAAGAATGAAAGGAACTATCTTGTTTTAGAGTTTGGCTAACTGAGGGTAGATGGTGAAATCAGCATGCCTCAGCTTCAGTTCTCTTTCTTTGTTCTGTTACTGCCAAGCTTCTTGACTATATATGCTGTAGTATCCCATAGATCACTTCTCACTCAGTCTCCACTCTCAAGTCTGCACCTCTTTCCAGTTCTTTCCATGTCATCATTGAAACTTCTCATCCTAAGTTAGAGACCCTCATGATGACAAATCACATCTTAGGAGATATCTCCACAGTGCTGGGCATATTTATAACTCTCCTGTTTTTGAAATATTTCTTTCCTTGGTTTCAGTAACAAATCCTTTCCTGGTTTTCTTCCTTCTTTTATGACCCACTTATTTACTTATTCATTATCCACTCCACAAATATTTATTGATTTTATATTGTGCATTAGGCATAGCTTGAAGCAGTGGGATATAGTAGAAAACAAAAATGACAAAAACTCCAAACTCATGGAGCTGGCATTCCAGTACATGGACACAAACAATAAGATATATACAAACATATAATATATGTAGAATATTAAGTGATGATCAATGTTCAGGGACAGAAAAATATGAAGAGATACAAATCGGTTCAATTTTGAGAAGGGAAATTGGAGAAAGTCTCACAGAAGAGACATTTGTGCAATAAGGAGTAAAGAAGAGTCATGTGGGTCAATAGAAAAGGTCTGTCTAGGCAGAAGGACTAGCCCAATGTCAAGTACATCCCTGGCTTGTTTGAGAATCAAAAGGGGAGATCTAAGTGGCTGAGGAAGTCTGAAAAGGCAAGTTTAGGGGATGAGGTCATGTTGGCAAGAAGGGCACTTGGGGGATTTCTAGGCTTCATTAGGAGTTTGAATTAATATTCTAAGTGAGATATGAATCAGAACAATTTTGAGTAGAGAATTTACATAAATATCCAACATGTTTCACAGAAGCATGCTGTCTTTTGAATGGGGCAGAGAGTACCTGGGGCAAGGATAGAAGCAGGAAGGTAGTTGCAGTTGTTCAGTTAATAAACCACAGTGGTTGAGAAAGTTGTGGTAAGAGGCATCTGGATGATAAAATACTTGAAAGTACTGATGAACACATTTGTTGATGGTTCAGGAATGGGTGTGGGAAGAGAGATAGAAAAAGAGAAGTCAAGGATTATTCTTGGGTTTTGTTTGGAACCCCCCTCACTCTCACCCACCTCCAAAATGAAATGGGACATATGACAAAACCAGGTTTGGAGCAAAGGATGAGAGGTTTTTTTTCTGTAGAATTTCTACTGAATATAATTGAATATATGCATTTAAAGAGATTTTCAAGCTAGAGAGACATGTATGAAAGAAATCATCATGTAGATGGATTTCAAAGCCATGGCACTAAATGAGATTTTCAAGAAATTGGGCTCTAAAGACAAGTGAAGAAGTCTGAGCCTTGGGGCCGGCACCATGGCTCACTTGGTTAATCCTCCACCTGTGGCGCCAGCATCCCATATGCGTGCCAGGTTCTAGTCCTGGTTGCTCTTCTTCCAGTTCAGCTCTCTGCTGTGGCCCAGAAGGCAGTGGAGGATGGCCCAAGTGCTTGGGCCCTGCACCCGCATGGGAGACCAGGAGGAAGCACCTGGCTCCTGGCTTGGGATCGGTGCAGCACAGGCCATAACGGCCATTTGGGGAGTGAATCAACGGAAGGAAGACCTTTCTCTCTGTCTGTCTCTCTCTCACTAACTCTGTCAAATAAATTAAAAAAAAAAAATGAAGTCTGAGCCTGGAGTACTCTGAAGTGCAGTGGTCAGGTTGATGTCAAGGCCATCATGGGAGAGTGAGAACAACTGACACTGAGCAAGGAAAAACCTAGTATGACGCACAGGAGAGAGTAAAAACCTTTGTCCACTCATGATAGACAGACTGTAGGCCTTGGTTTTCTGAGGACAGCCTTCAGTCTCATCTGTTGAATTAGATCTGTTGCCTCAATGCAGTTATTCATAGCAACTTTAATTTTCATAAGCAAAGTGTTCACTCAACTGATAGGTCAAATATGATGAACTGAGAATTGCCTATTATATTTAGAAATGTTAAAGTTATTAATGGCTTGATGTAAGTAGTTGTGGTGGAGTACATGCCATGAAAGCCTGCAAAAAAAGAGGCTCAGGATAGAATATGAGTAGAATGATTCCAGAAAGTAGATAAATAAAGACAAGTGAATCCAGAGATTTTGCTGAAAAGAGGAGCAGATACGTAGGTGGAAGCTGGAAGTGAATTGCTGTCAGTCAGAGTGGTAGGTTTTGTTTGTGAGTTTATTTGTTTTGGTAAGATGAACTTTATAATCTCTTTTTCAATTCCTCCTCCTTTGTGTGCCCTTTAAATGTTGTGCTTTAGAATAGAAAGTCTTCTTTATTTTCTAAATTTTCTTCCTTGGTGACATCATTGATTCTCATTGCTATAAATAAAATCTAATGCTGACAACTTCTAAACCAAAATTTCTGACTTCTATTTTGAACTCAAGATTTCCAGATGCAAAATTTCTTGAATATATATCTAAGGAGCATGCATGTCATAGTTAATATCTCCCAAACTGAATTCTTACACTCCTACTCACAAAATCTACTTCTGCTCCATGTCCTCTCTTCTATTCACCATAATTCATTCTTGTACGAAATTATTTAAGCCAGAAACCTGGTGATAATTCTTGATATTAGCCCTCTGCTCATCTTCACTTATTTCATTCATCACCAAGTCATGTAAAATATACATTAAAGTCCAGATATTATGTTTTGATATACCACCATTATAATATGTCCCTATTATAATATATTTCCAATATTATAGTCTTGTGACAGTACTATCAGTACTCAGATATACGTGTCATCTTTTATCTTCTCTATTTTATAACATAAGGGATTTAGTCATGAAAGCTAATTTCTAAAACTCCTATGTCAGTTGATCTCTTGTTGTGTTACACAAATGGAAGACACTGGTCAGATAGTGGAGAGAAGTAGCAAAGCAGAGAACAGATCAGTGCTTCCTCTACTCCATTTGAGGCAGCATCTTCTTGATGATTCTAGTTCCCAACCAGGTGACTCTAAGCCAGAAGCTGCCAGGAAGTCACCTTCTTATCTGGTTCCTCTAACCAAGAAAGATGGAGGCAGCTTGCTGTAAATTAAGCTCTTGTTTATCTTGTCTTCACCTAATGGCTTCTCAAACTATCCATGTCCTGACTAGTAATTGCACAGGTTAAATTTTCTCTATTGTCTTCCATCTTAAATGGAATACTTTCTGGTTGCTTATTTTGTTGAATGCTCAGGATTCATCTGCTCACATTCATCTGCTTTTCTTCTCATGAATGATTATATTCTAAGACATTATTATCTCCCCCTCCCTAGTGTTCTCCGCCACGGATCTTTCCTTCCTCTAATCGAGCCACCAGTTGCCACAGTGGCGTGTGCACACCTCCAACCTTCCCCGTCAATAACTTCGGTTCTAGGTAGAGGAGCAGATTCTCCCCTGTCTGCCTACGGGACTGTGCAGATTGGCCACTGTTATCACCTCATTCATTCTCCAGTTGCCACAGTCTTTCCCCCAAACTCCTATAAAGACTTATTCTTTGCATGAATCTCACTCACATAGCACAAAAAAATTCTGTCCCTTCTCTCTACCTTGTTTTATTTATTTATTTATTTATTTGTTATTTATTTCAGTTTGCTGGTCTTCTCATTTATTTGATATAACACAGTTTCCAATCATGTATTAACTTGAATGTTTGCCGGTGTTCCTTTGTCATTGAAAACTTCCAGAGATCAGAGAAAAGATTGTCATGTTCCTCATCATTCATCCAGGGCCAGTGTGACTTGTGGAATGTATTCCTAGAGGATGGCAGCTAGTATTTGAGGAAATCGATGATTGCATAATAGTTATCCATACTAGCATTTTCTTCACTGTTGGATTTGTACGCTGCTTCTCAGAGCCATAACTAATAATCTAATCAGCTATGATATTTGGAATTAGATTTAGACTCGTCGAATTGACCAAGCCCCATTCTACTAGGTCATTGCTGGTTTTCTGCTAGAAGAAAATCTAGAGAAGCTTTGGTTTGGGGAAGCAGAATTTGAACAATCACTGGGCCTTCCCAGCCAACCTTCTCTCATCCTCTATTAATATTATTATTTTCTCTCTTCAGTTCTTCCAAATGTGCTCAGTTTTCCAAAGGGAGCCCCAGTTTTCTCAGCACGTCATATAAGGCTCTTGTTAATCCAGTGCCAGCCTCTTTCCATGTCCGGTTACAGGGACCACTTCCTGCTGCCATCGCCTGTTCTTGGTCAAGATGGCTGTCTCTGAAGTACCACTGTGACACACACAAGCAGGTGCCTCCACTCTATCTTCCACACTATCTCCCTTGAAACGCTCTTCCTTAGCAGGGCCTCCCCTCCTTGCTGTATGTCAGCATTCAGCAACTTCCCGATCTGACACAAGCTCTCCTGTGGAACTTCCCCTAACCTCCACCCACGGACTCAGTGCCCCTTAGTGTGCTCCAGCTCCCAGGATCACTCTGTTGGACAGTTTATCACCCTGGACTTTAATTCTCTTCTAAAGCTCTCTCTGTGCACTAGACTAGAAGCCAGGACCATATCTTATGTTTGCATTAAGACACTCAGCTCAGAGTCTGAAACGTGCTTCAAAAGCTTACGTTGAATGGATGATTGAGCGAATTGTAAATTAGCTTTTGTACACTTTGATCGGCCTAAGAAGTAAATTTGCCACAAAAATGTCCACTTCCTTCTGGTCTGCCTTTAATCCTGCAATTGTACTTTAAGTGGGTTGCTCCTCTTTACTAAAACTCTTCCCTTCCCATCCTGCCTATTGACTCTGCCTCCTGTTTATACTTTGTCTTTCTCCCTCCTTGATGGCAAATCTGGCCTCAGTGCCTCTATTTTCTGCAGGGACAGGAAGAAACTGTATCACAGGATTGTGATCCTGCTGTGGGGGTGGGTAGGCACGGAATGGCCCTGCCACCCACTGCCCACCCTCACCCCATCTTCTTTAGCACTGAGAGCAGTCCCAAGGCCTGATGAGCTAATCTATTCGCTTCAACTGTCAGAGTGCAGTGGGAGGAGACATTCTGCAAATCAAAGAAATAATCGGAGACTCATTTGCATGCAATATTGATTCTGGTTCCAGGAAATGTGAGTAGCAGCACAGAGTGAGACCCTCATACTTCTTTATTCTGAAAAATAATCCAGCAGTATCACTAGAGAGTGACCCTGACATTTATTGAGAATAGACAAGGCCAAGTTCCTCTTTGTGGAGTAACGGTGATGAACTCTAACCTTTCCTAATAAGACAGCCTCTGAACCTCTTGAAAACCATTTCTTTTAAAAAGGCAGACATAACCCAGGCATGCTCTTTGTCTGAATATTGCTCTATTTCTATGAGTGTTATCAGGAATTAGCTGGTTTTCCTTTCCACTGTGTTCTTCCTTGAATGAAAGGACTAGGAGAAAGCCCTGCAACCCTGCGAGTCCGCCCGCTTGTTGAAATCAGTTCAAGATCATCCAGGTCTGCAAAACTCGGCTGAAGCAGCTTGTTGCATAATTTACCAGAGAAAAGAGGGCCATCTGGAGAGCCAATCTGGAGAACTCGAGCAAAGACAGAGTCTTTTTTTTCCCCCTCTTAAGTTATCCTGATTGACTCCCTGCCTATATTAGGCCTATGCAATCCTTGGCCTGCATCCTGAAAGATGGAGGTATAGGTCAAAGGCCTTGGCCTTCTGGCATTGAATCCTGGCAAAGTACTCCCTGGCAGGTGACTCTACCTAACAAATGTGCTCAAGGTTCTCAGGGCCCATCAGTCTACCCCAGGATACATGGGGCCCATGTTATTCCTAAATACAGCTGGTTTACGCATAAGCAGAGAGACACCTGCCCACAAAGGGATGTGGGAAAGCTCTACCACATTTAAAATAATAATAACAACAACAACGACAATAATAATAATAAAGAAATCTGTCTTAACTTCTAATCAAGGAATAAGTCATTTCTTCTACAAAGATTAAATTCTTTGTGTTCAAGCATCTATTCCTTTCCAATCTAGAGCCTGTAAATGATTCTACAGGATAGTACAATATTCTCTCAATTACTTAGGTGATTTTTAAGTTGTATAGAGTTTCCGTAGAATCACCCTCTCCTTACTGACTGGGGGAGCCCTAAGAGACTGGGAAGGAAACGGGGGCACCAACCAGCTCCCACCTGCCTTCTCCCCAGTCCCACCCTGTCCACAACACCTGGCTGCCCTGGGGCTCTAGGTGTCACCTATGTGCCAGCTCTGGTTGATTTGTAGTGATTTCCTGAAATGTTCCATTGAGCAACTTTCTGTACTGGGAAGGAAACAACACAGACATTAATTTATGAGGTCTGCCACAGGTATAGGCGGGAGGATGTGCCAGGAATTTTAAAACCCTGTTTTAGTCCCTTTTCTTAAACGACACGTTCTAATACGATCATTTATAAATGAAGTCAGCGTCCACTTAGAATTCATTCAGTTAAAAATAAAAATTATTGAGAGTTTGACAGTGGATAAGTTACATCACTTGTCAAGGCTTGGCTGCTCTTCTATATAATAGAAATAGCAATATGTATTAGATTTTTAAAAATCCAACATAGCACAAATGTCTTTCCACATAACTATACATCTGATTAAAAAGTGTTTATTTTCCTTTTTCTTTTTCTCTTATGTGGTTTAAAATGCATGAGTTTTACCCAAACCAATTTTGCTGGCTCAGTGGTATAGAATTTCCTCCGTGTGTGCCTCTAGGGTACTAAAGTTCAGGCTCCAGGCCTCTAGTTCTTGAATAGCAGAGCACCTTCAACTTCCTTTCCTGCCAAAACCTTGAACTTGGGTGTGCAGGGCATGGGCAGGATTTGTGCAGTCTTGCATGGACGTCTACAGTGCCTCAGCTGAACAATGTTTTAATTATGGCCTTTCAGTCTCAACTGCACCTGCCCATTTCACTATCAGAAAGAAAAATCTCCCTTTTCTTCCTTGCTTCACTGTTATACTTTAGAACCATGATTGTTTTGCCGAAATAGATATTGACTAGAGAAGGACAATTCTCAAAGGGTCTGGATTAAGTTCTCTTTCTGATAAACATGATGGAGTTTGAATGCTCCCAGGAATCTTATTCAAACTATATTAACCTTTGGGGCCATGAAAACTGGAAGAAAAATTTCTTTCTTGCCACTTTCTCTGCTCTTCTGCCATCAGAGGAAATCAGACTGTTAGCTGCAATTGTTTTAAAATGTGTTTTGAGATTCTATAAAGACAGTGCTATGTGCATGCAAAATATGAATAATAAACTGATCCTTAGCATATCAGGAGTTCTTAATCATTTGTACTTTGAACTGTTAACGTGAGTCTGGTGAACTCCGCAGACTGCTTTCTAAGCAATGTCTTCAAATGCATACAGTAAAATATATAGAATTTATAGAAACTCAGTTATTATATGATTTTTTCCAGTGAGCAAATTAGTTTCTCTAGGAATTCAGAAATATCTTTGAAAGCAACATCTGCTTTCATTTTATTACTGAAAATATACGTTCAGTTTTCAATAAGGTATAAAATTTGGAAATTATTATAAAAGCACAAAGAAGTTTTTTTAAATCACCAACAGTTTCAATTTCTAAAGAATCTAAACATTAATTCATCTCTGATAGGAAATCAGGTAGCAAAAGATAACTGTTTGCTATTTTTCTGCACTCAAAACACAGTCAGGTACAAATGAGTGTGCACAACCTTTTAATCAACACCTACTTAGTCCTGGAGATTTCTAGTTCAATGCTAACACAGGAGCTCAGCTAACCCAGGAGACCAAGCCTGACTTGAATATGGGATTCATCTAGGGAGGTGTTTTTGTGTTTTGTTTTTAAGATATTCAGGTTCTACTCTAGGCCTCCTAATCAAAAATCCCCAGGGACAAAGTCAGAACTCTGTATTCTAAAGGCCACTCAGGGATGTCTGCTTCTCAGTAAGTCTGGAGACTACTGCCAGTGCTCAGCACCCCCTGCTTGCTCTCAATGAGATCTCCCAGTGCTTCTGCCAAAGTGTGCTTGAGTTTGCAGGTTCAGCTCAAATGCCCCAATCTACCCCGTACGAGGCTTGTATCACCCAGCCTGTGACAGTAACAGAAAAACAGGTAATATTTTATGTTCTAAAATCTCGATGTTTGCTCCGTCCTGTCCTCATCAAATAGCTACTTTCTACTTCATGGAAGAAGGAGGTGGTGGGGGCTGGGAAGAAGGGGGCTGGCGGGCTCCGGCATGTGGCTGGACAGAGTGAGAACTGTGCTTGCCGGGGGACCAGGGCGGGGGACTGCTTCTTGGAGTGACTCTCTGGATCTGGATCGTGGGTTTTTTCATCCTTGTGAAGTCTACGTGCTGCGTTTTATTCATTAGCACCTACAAGGGACTAATTGCCATCAGGCATGTAGGTGGAATTCCTGGCAGGGAGCAAGAAATGGAATAGGTTTGATGACAACCAATGATCTGCCAAAGCCCTGTCAGAAGGAGAACAGAGTTTTGCTGTCACTCATCCACCCCTTTAAATTCAAATGAAGATGCTTCTGGGTGGGGAGGGGGAGGGGGCTGGCCCCGGTCCAACTTTGCATTGAAGATACTGTACATTTTTACTGTATATGTGAAAGTCTCTGCTTCTGGTGGTGCTGTTTCTAAAATGAGGGAAAGAAAGAAAGAGAAAGGAATTCTGAGGCTTTGTGTCCGGCCAGCTGCACTTGCCACTCTGTCTAATGTCAGTGGATAGAGGTGCCTGCAGCGTTCCCTGTGGGCACAGAGAGGACTGACGCCTGCTGTCTGCGTGTCCCCTGTGTAAATATACACATCTTCGTGGGGCGCCCCGTTTTCTCAAGTAGCCCCTGCGCCTTAAACCATGAAGGCTGCTGTGGGACATTTGGAGGTCACCACCAAGCACACCAAAGCAAGATCCCCTGGCAGAATGCGGGTCAAGCTCCCAGCACAGCCCCAGGCATCCACAGAGCAGAGCACAGCCCCAGGCATCCACAGCACAGTTTGGCACGACGTAACAGTGACTGCACCAAGTTCCACACAGGAGACATGAGCTGCCTGGGTGTGTAACCACATCCCCCAATGGCAGTGGGTAGTAGTAACAGTGGGTAGCAGCGCTCCCATATTTAAATCAGGCCTCGTTATCCTTGATAAATGCCGGGCATGCTCTTAACTCTCCCAAGTAATAAAGTTCCCCTCCACTCAGGTAAAACTCAGCCTTTTCTGCAGGGGCCAGCCTAACCTTTCCTTCTCAGTCTTGTGGCCCGTTCTCCTCCTCCCTGCTGTTTTCTGCGGTTCCAACCTCAGCGGTGCAAATCAACTGTTACTTGGTAAAGTGAAGGCATGACTCAGCTACCTCACACTGAGTTATTGAAGAAGCTGCAGAATTTCCAGTTTCAAATGAATTTAGCAGAATGATAGAAGATTACTCACGTGGGGTAGTTCCGTGGCCGAAGAGGAGTTCAATTAGAGGACCCCGGACGTCTTTTGAAGCTAATAAGTCAGTATTTAAAATGGTTATCAGTATAACCTGTGTAACACGATGAGCTATTTTTCAGCCAGTGTGTTTTCAAGAAGTTTAATCTTACAGAATTACTTGGCTATTTATTTCACAAGTACTTTATTTTATTTCTCCACGCTTGGAATAACTACATTTTCTGAAGATGACTACAAATGTTATGCCAGTGACATTTGTAGGTGGAATCAAAACAGCATTAATTAGTTTTATTGAAGAGTTCCCTGACATTAGCCTGTCTGTCAATAACAAAGACACAGTATATTTTCCTTAGCTTTCATGAATAACAAGTCCTACATGGCCCAGCACGTTACCTTAAAGCACCTCTGCCTCAGAACAAAGAGATACATCAGTTTCGGAGATTCAGTGTGAGGATGTCCTGGGAGAATGGGCTGTTCAAGAGCATGTGTATTCTTTTTCTGTTGTATAATGTTTTTATCTGGTTTCAAACTGGTGCCCATGAGCTTTATATTAATTGTCTGACATTAATGTATGACATTGATCAGTTTCAAGAAGTAGCACATTTTAAATTTGTTTATTTAAGAGATCCAGAGAGACCCTATTTGCTGGTTCCGTTCTCAGCTGCCTACAATGGCTTGGATAGCACAAGGATAGTACAGGATAGCATGGGATAACACAAGGCTGAAGCTGGGAACTCAGTGTAGTTCTCCCCTACGCATGGCAGGAACGTAGTCATTTGAGCCCTTGCTGCTGCCTTCCGGGGTATGCATTAGTAGGAAGCCGGTGCAGGGCTGGGCATTGAGTCCAGATACTCTGATATGGTACGTGGGTGTCCTACCCAACATCTTAACTATACGACTAAAGCCCTGCCCTGAGAAAGGACATTTGAATAACAGACATTAGTGAACCTTCAATTAAAACCACGAGGGATAGTGGACATGGGCCAAAAGTAAAGAGGTGCTTGGAGTGTTGAGTTGTGAATGGGATGTTGTTGTCTCTGTATAGAACTATGTGACTTAGAAAAGAGCATAGCTTCATCTTTGCATGTTGTGTGTTGACACAAAGACACAGCAAACAAGTTTGGGAAGCAGGAGGGAGAAAGAGATGGAGCGTGAAAGAGTAAGGAGATTCGCAGAATGACACCAGGCTGTTCATAGGCCTCATCTGTGAAACCACACGGAGAGGGGAGCAATGATCCTTAAAATACCTTCTTTTTGAACTCTTTGTTTTTAAGATTTATTTTTTATTTATTTGAAAGGCAAGAGATGCAGACAAGAGAGAGAGAGAGAGAGAGAGAAATAGGGCTCTAACCAGTGATTCATTCCCCAAATGGCCGGCCAGGGCTGGGCCAGGCTGATTTCAGGAGCCTAGATCTCTATCTGGGTCTCTCACATGATTATCAGTGGCCCAAGTCTTTGGGCCGTCTTCTGCTTCCTTCCTAGGCACATCAGCAGGAAGCTGAATCAGAAGCAGAGCAGCCAGGACGCGAATTGGCATTTAGATGTGGGAAGCTTGTTTTGCAAGCAGTGGCTTAATCCATTGGGCCACAATGCTGATCCCAGGAACACTTTTATTTTATCTATTTCCAATGAATGAATGAATAATTCCTCTTTATTTTCAACCTAATTAATGCTGGGTAGATGGGGCTCAAGCAGATCCTCCTGATCTCATATTGGGTTGCATGAAATGAAAGGGACTTGGGAAAATGTGATTTTTTTTAAACATCTGTCTTTAGTTTTGCAATGCTAAGCTCTCTTCCCTTTACTTCCTGCAGGTACCTACTGAAGTCCAGGGCTCACCTCTTCCCACCCACAGCAGGATAATTTCCCATCAGAATTTAGGTAATTTCTCATTTTTAAATACCCACCTCTTAAAATTAATATGTTCTTGGGTCTGCACCGTGGCTCACTAGGCTAATCCTCCGCCTTGTGGCGCTGGCACAGCGGGTTCTAGTCCCGGTCGGGGCGCCAGATTCTGCCCCGGTTGCCCCTCTTCCAGGCCAGCTCTCTGCTATGGCCAGGGAGTGCAGTGGAGGAAGGCCCAAGTACTTGGGCCCTGCACCCCATGGGAGACCAGGATAAGTACCTGGCTCCTGTCATCGGATCAGCACGGTGTGCCGGCCGCGGTGGCCATTGGAGGGTGAACCAACGGCAAAGGAAGACCTTTCTCTCTCTCTCTCTCACTGTCCACTCTGCCTGTCAAAAAATAAAAAAAGATTAAAAAATTAATATGTTCACAATCTTCTTAAAGGATATGTTTAAATTAATCTACTTTTGCTTATTTGAAAGGTAGAGAATGAGAGGGAGATATGGATGATAGGTGATAGATTAGATGGATAGATATGGATGATAGAGAACATGACAGATATCTGATAGATGATAGATACAAATGGATAGATGAGAGAGAAAGAAATCTCCCATCCACTTCTATTCTTTTGGGTTCGTTCCCCAAGTGCCCAAATCAGCTGGGGCTGGAGCAGGCCAAAGCTGGGAACCCAGAACTCAATCTGTATCTCCCACTCCTGCCCTAGCTCTACTAGTGCTTCCTGGACAATGTGCAGACTTACTCCTCTGGTCAACCCACACTTGCTTCACTTGCTTAGGATCCTTAGTGAGGATGCCCAGATGTAGATCTTAGATTTGTTCTTGGTTTGGGTCTGCTGTTGTGGACATGTTTCCTTTTCTTCCTCCTTTTGTCCCTAATGCTAACTCATCCGCTTCACTGGTTCAGTCCCTCTTCTGACCCTTTTTTTATGAATCAATTCACTGGGAAAGGATGATTGTACAGCGAGGGGTTCTGTTTGCCACCCTTCAAATTATATCATATAGGGAGGGATTGGTAGCTCTGTTAAAAGAAGCAATATTTAGCACCTGCTAGGTGTCAGGTCTTTTGCATGGATATTTCAGAATCCATAAAATCGAACAACAATGCAGTTATTATTATCTCCTTTTTGAATGTGAGAAAAATAAGGGTCAGATAAATTTGATCATTGATCCAATTTATACAAACAGGAACTAGCAGATCTGGGATTCACACTGGACCTATTTTATTTCAGAGTTTTGCTGTCTTTGATACGTTAACTGTAACTTCCCATGAACACTAGCTGTTCTACTTAATGAATCTGTGTAAGTACCAATATATTATTGGAGGCCATTGTTATTTGATTAAGCAATTCCGTTACTCATTCAAGAAAGACCTGATATAGTCTTTAGGCGTATAAGGTATTGAAGTTATGAAGAAGAAAACAATCATGATCCCTTTTCTATAAAGAAAAAGTGTCAATAAGTAATTAAAATACAATTTGATAATATAGTAGTTGTTCATAAAAATCCTAAGAGGGCAGGAAATAGGTAAGGAAAGATTTATTTGGGTAATTAGGATTAAATGTGTTCAAGTAATTTTAAAAATAAAATCTAGGAGACTTTTGGTCCAGCTTAATGTTTAAGTTTAAGTAGGACCCCCAGGAAAATCAGATGGATCAAGGATTCCAAGAGGAGCAAAGTCAAGAGCAAAGTTAGAGACCAGCAGGTGTCTGGAATGCTCCAGAAGCTCTGAGTAACCTGATGTACTTAGCAAAGTGTTCCTCATGTGCCTGTCTCCCAATATTTATGAAGAGTAGAATAAAAGGTTTTATGAAAGATTTGGGGAGAGGATGCAAAATAGAATTTCTTTCTGGATTCTTTCTTTCTTTTAATAATTAGCATCTGTCATTCAATTCCAAACTATACTTGTGTTTCTTTATAAACAATGTCTTAAAATTGCTGACCATGTAAATTTTTTTTTATTTGACAGAGAGAGTTAGACAGTGAGAGAGAGAGAGAGAGAGAGAGAGAAAGGTCTTCCTTCCATTGGTTCACCCCCCAAATGGCTGCTACAGCTGGCACACTGCACCTATCCGAAGCCAGGAGCCAGGTGCCTCCTCCTGGTCTCCCATGCAGGTGCAGGGGCCCAAGCACTTGGGTCATTCTCCACTGCCTTCCGGGCCACACTAGAGAGCTGGACTAGAAGAGGAGCAACCGGGACTAGAACCCGACACCCATATGGGATGCCGGTGCCGCAGGTGGAGGATTAACCAAGTGAGCCACAGCGCTGGCCCCACCATGTGAATTATTTTCATTTTCTTCAGAAACATTTTGAACTCCACGAAGATGTATCAAGTTCATGCTATGGCTGTGTGTATGTCCTCATAACCTCATAAGCTTTATCTATGCCCTGGGTACCTCATAAAATATGCCATCGGACTTTATGTTATTCTATTTTATTTGAGAAGCATAGGGCTCAAATAAGTGGATATGGCTAAATTATCTCTAGAGATGAGGTTGAAAATGGAAACCAGGTTTAGTTTATGAAGTTTTTAGGTAATAGGAACAGGTCTAGTTTTTAGTAAATTTATCAAAATAATCTTTTTATGTAATATGTATTCTGAAATACAATCTAATAGTAATTAGTGATCAGTATTGTCCTAGTGATGGGTGGACTGTAATTTATCCTCTACCTATAACTTTTTTTTTTTTTGACAGGCAGAGTGGACAGTGAGAGAGAGACAGAGAGAGAAAGGTCTTCCTTTGCCGTTGGTTCACCCTCCAATGGCCGCCGCTGCAGCTGGCGCACTGCGCTGATCCGATGGCAGGAGCCAGGATCCAGGTGCTTTTCCTGGTCTCCCATGGGGTGCAGGGCCCAAGCACCTGGGCCATCCTCCACTGTACTCCCTGGCCATAGCAGAGAGCTGGCCTGGAAGAGGGGCAACCGGGACAGAATCCAGCGCCCCAACCGGGACTAGAACCTGGTGTGCCGGCGCCGCAAGGTGGAGGATTAGCCTATTGAGCCACGGTGCCGGCCTACCTATAACTTTTTTCTCTCTAGTACCTTTGCAGATTTCACACATGCAGAAACATCCAATCAGATTGTCCTTCACTTGTATCTAGGGTCCTTGCTGAGCTTAATGATGGGCAGGTGGAAAGAATGATCAATTTCACTTTGAGAACACAGAAAGTCTGGGTGGTTTGCAAAATTCTTTCCCTGGATCAAATTAGTGTTTGTGACAGGAAAGAGATAAATACAAATCTGACATGTAACCTAACAATTTTAGTACAAAGTTTGTATAAAAAGTTCAGTTCTATATAACTCATTCATATGATCCCCACCACCACTGATCTTGGACGACTTGAGCTTTTGTCATCAAAGTTGGCCTCACCCCTAGGTCACTGGGAAGGCCCTCTGCCCCCTCTCCCACCTTCACTGATGCCTGAAATACTTTAAGTAGGAGACCAATCAATCAATTTTGCCTCCACAAAATGAGTAACACCTAGACTTAAATTCATACACGAGATGCATACTAAAATCAGACATTTCCTAAGGCAGTAGATATGGGACGATAAAAGGAAGGAGAGCACACAGGGGTGCTCAAGGCCGGAAGGAACACCAGCTGTACTGAGTCTCAGAGAAAGCAAAAAGAAAATTGTGAATAGCAAAGCCAAATGTCATCTATGCCAGTTTTACCCAAGGCTTGTGTTAATGAAACTCTACTATCTACCCAATGATGCTACAATGTAAAATATGCTTCTTATGCTGGCAGTTTGTAATGTTAAAGACTTTGAAGTTATAATCAAATATAAATTTCAGAAATATTAAAATAATATATTTTTATTCTGGCTTCCAACACTCCAGCTTAAACCAACTATGAAAAGTAATAAATTCCTCAGAACATCCTTATTTTTGATCTAAACCAAAGTAGTCATATAAACAGGAAATATAACAAAGTGATGAGAACTCAAATTAAAATCATCTTTCAGAACGCAAGTGAATCTGATGGGACTGCATGCCACAGAAGTCACAATTCAAGTATGCTTTGGTATTTTCTCCAAGTTTATTAAAAATGACAGTGAAGAAGGGATGTGTGATTATCTGGTCATACAGCTATGAATAAAAAGGTTAGTTTGATGGTTCTGGTAAAGAAGCAAGTAATTTGGATGTGATCATTAGGGACTATTATGAAATCTATATGCCAAATTGGAAAACTTGGAAGAAAGTCATAAATTTATGAATACATGTAACTTAACAAAATTGAACCATGAAGACACAGAAAACATGAATAGACCAATAATGAGTAATGAAGTTGAACCAGTAATAGAAAAAATTCTCAAGAAAGAAAAGCCTAGGACCAGATGGCCTTGCTGCTTAATTCCAACCCTTCCAAACTAGTTCTACAAGACCAGCATCACCTTGATTCCAAAACTAAACAAGGATATAAAAACAAAAGAAAATTATAAACTGTTATTATTGATGAACATAGACACAAATGCTATCAACAAAATGCTAGCTAATCAAATCTAACAACACATCAAAAAGAAAATTCCACATGATCAAGTGGGATTCATCTCAGGGATGAGGGAATAATTCAATACATATAAATCTATAAACATAGTACATCATATCACAGGATGAAAAATTAAAAATCTCATGATAAGTCATTTCAATAGATGCAAAAAATGACGAAATTCAGCATCCATTCTTGATTAAAAAGAACTTTGAACAAATTAAGTATAAATGTAATATATCCCAACATAAAAATCGCTATATATCACTAACCTACAGCCAACATCGATTGAATGGAGAAAAGCTGGAAGCATCACCACTGATATCTGAAGTCAGAAGAGGATGTTCATTCTAACCACTCTTATTCAATATAATACTGGCAGTTTTTTAGCCAGAGAAATTAGGAAATAAATGTCATAAAAATAGTAAGAGGATGTCAGATTATCTCTGTAGATGATATGATTCTATACAGAGACAAAGATTCTACAAGTTACTATCAGACTGATTCAGTCAAGTTGCAGGATATAAAATAGACACATAAAAGTCAGTAGCATTTTATACACTAATAGTAACCTGGAGAAAGAAATTACAAGAGATACACCAGTCACAATAGCTAAAAGAATAAAATACCTTGGAATAAATTTAATCAAACATGTGAAAGACCTCAACAATAAAAACTGGAAAACACTAATTAAATACCCTGAAGATGATATTTAAAAATGGGAAGACTTCATATGTTTATAGAAGAATTAACATTATTAAAATGTCTGTAGTACTCAAAATGATTCACACATTCAATTCAATCCCAGTCAAGATACTGATTACATTATTTCAGAATTAGAAAAAAATACTAAATTTCATAAAGAAACACAAAAAGACCCTAAATAGTCAAGGTAACATTGAGAAAAAAGAAAAGAAAACAAAACAAAACAAAAAACTGGAGTCTTCCCAAAATCAGTTTTCAAGTTATACTACAGACCTATCATAATCAAAATAGCATAATATTAGCACAAAACCAGAAACCTAGTCCAATGGAATAGAATGTAAATCCCAGAAATTGATGTATGAATCTACAGCCAAGTGACCTTTGACAAAAGGCACCAACAACACACACTGGAGAAAGGACACTCTTCAATAAATGATGCAGGGAAAACTATATCTGTATTTTCAAGACTAAACAAGGACACCACTTCCACCTCTCATCCTATGCAAAGATCAACTCAAAATGGATCAAAAACCTAAAGGTATGACATGAAACTACTAGAAGAAAACATAGAAAAGATAATTCAAGGTTTTAGCAGCCGGCGCTGCGGCTCAATAGACTAATCCTCCGCCTTCCAGCACCGGCACACCGGGTTCTAGTCCCAGGCGGGGCGCCGGATTCTGTCCCAGTTGCCCCTCTTCCAGGCCAACTCTCTGCTATGGCCCGGGAGTGCAGTGGAGGATGGCCCAAGTGCTTGGGCCCTGCACCCCATGGGAGACCAGGGGAAGCACCTGGCTCCTGGTTTCGGATCAAGGCAATGTGCCGGTTGCAGCGCGCTGGCTACGGCGGCCATTGGAGGGTGAACCAATGGCAAAAGGAAGACCTTTCTCTCTGTCTCTCTCTCTCACTGTCCACTCTGCCTGTCAAAAAAAAAAGAGAGAGAGATATTAGCATGGTGATGATTTTCTTGGCATATTGGTTATGAAAGCAGTTTAGAAGCCCACTTCCCATACCAGAGTACCTGTGTTTGAGTCCATGCTCCACTCTTGATTCCAGATTCCTGATAAGGTGCACTCTTGGAAGCACAGGAAGTGCCTCAAGTAGTTGGGTGCCTGCCACCCATGTGGAAACCTGGATGGAGTTTCAGACCTCTGCCTTTAGCCTGCCTTAGCTTTGGCCATTGTAGGCATTTGGGGAGTGAACCCACAAATGGAAACTCTCTCTCTCTCTCTCTCTCATTGTCTGCCTGTTTCTTTAGCTTTCAAATAAATAAACAAATAAATACTTTTAAAGGAAATAAGCAAAGGATCAGAAAAACCATTTCTCAAATGAAGAAATACAAATGCTTACAAAATGCTGATTGTCACTAGCCATCAGGGAAATGTAAATCAAAATGTCAATGAGGAATCATCTACTTCAGGTAGAGTGAATATTACCTAAAAGAAAAAATAAATAAGTGCTGGTAAGGATGTTGGAGAAAGAGTAATTCTCACTCACTGTTGGTGGAAATGCAAATTACACAGCCATTATGGAGAACAGTGTGGGGTGAGGATGATCCTTAAAAAGCAAAACAGAGACCTACCATAAGACCCAGCTATTCCACTTCTTGGCATATATCTGAAGGAAATGAAATCAGCATATGAAATAGATACCCATATTCACATGTTCATTGCACCACTATTCACAATAGCCAAAACATGGAATCATCCTAAGTATTCACTGAAGGATGAACGAATAATGGAAATTATATATATATATATCTTGGAATATTATTCAGCAATAAAAAGAATAAGAACCTGACATTAGCAGAATAGATGAAACTAGAGATAATAATAATAAGTGAAATAAAATAACATTTGTCACTATCATAGATGGAAATTAAAAAAAAAAAAAAAACAGAAAGTTCATCTGAACTTGAAAGAGTGATTCTAGAAGCAAGCAAGGTTGAAGTGATGGGGAGAGAGGAAGTTGAATAATGGGTACCAAAATGCAGTTGAATGGTGGGTATCAGGTTCTCATGTTTCACAGCACAGTAGGTTAACTATAATTGACAATAATGTATTGTATACTATACAAAGAACTGGAAGAAAGGACCCAATAGACCCAAAATACTATAACCTATAAACAATAGAAGATAAGGAAATAGAAAAGGTAATTGCCTGATATGATTGCTTTATGTTGTCATAGGTATTTAAATATACTGTATCCCAAAAAGATGTGCACACACTACACATTAACTCAAAAATTTAAAAATTAAGTAATATATCTTTCAAAAACTATAAATAAAATCAGTGAAAAGTGCATTGAGCAAGTTTTTTCCAATCTTGAAGGAAGGACAATTTTCAGGTTTAATCTATTTACTTTGATCATTTGTGTTCTCAAGAGTATAGCTGACCCTAGGTCAGTGAGAAGCTAGAGCAATCACAAGACCAGATCTGATTGCATTACTACTGTATATTATCATGGATTTGAGTATTTGGAGTGTTATTTGCTTCAATGGAGGAAGTATTAAACAACATTTCAGTTTTGTTTTAATTTATTTGACAGGTAGAGTTATAGACAGTGAGAGAGAGAGACAGAGAGAAAGGTCTTCCTTCCATCACTTCACTCCCCAAATGGCCGCTAAGACCGGCGCTGCACCGATCTGAAACAAGGAACTAGGTGCTTCTTCCTGGTCTCCTATGCAGGTGCAGGGCCCAAGCACTTGGGCCATCCTCCACTGCCCTCCCAGGCCACCGCAGAGAGCTGGACTGCAAGAGGAGCAACCACAGGTGGAGGATTAACCAAGTGAGCCACGCGCTGGCCCACAACATTTCAGTTTGTGATAGACCTGGCAAGTGAATTTCTCCAATTTTTCTCAGTCATACAAAATTAAGCATCTCAACACCTATTTATATAATTGAGACATAACTTGTAAAAACTGGTTGCAATTGGCTCACAACCCACATTGTCACCACTATTTTCACGTATTTCTTTATAAGTTCATTTTATGAAGGGCAACCATTGCTTTCTATTTTGGTTCCCATGCTTCCAGCTATCTCTGTACTTTTGCTATGCCTTTTCAAATTTGTCTGTCCTATCAAACAAAGGTGGACTAAGAGAATGCTTAAAGCACTACACAGAGGCTTCTCAACTGTGTATTAGTTGCAAAATGAAGAAGGCACTGGAAGAGGAAGACAGTCATCTTACATCATGTCTTTTGGGACACCAAAACTAGATGAAAAAACAGATAAATAGATGAGTCTTTCTAAACTATGTCCACAGTCTCTTAAACTAGAATGTGACTTATCTTGTCAAAATATTCTGCTTGATAAAGATTTTGTCCCTGTATTTTCTACTTTAATAAAAGTGTTTCCAGGATATAAACACAGGTATAAGATAAGAAGAATGAGCTAGTAAACGTAAATGTATTTTTCACTTATTTGAGTTTTGCCACCTAAAATAAGCCCTCCCAAACACTTTTTAGTGTAAATGTCCTAAAATTTATTAAAATGATTCTAAACACAACTGAATCTATTTTTAATGACTCAGAAAAAACATTTGGTCAACATTCCTTGGAATATTCTTTGGTATTATTAAAAGGCAAATGATTAGTGGCCCTTAGACTCAGTTGCTCCATTTTTTTGGATACTGTATCTGTACCTTGTCCTACATTGTCAAACTCAATCAGGTGATGATATGAAAACACTTTTCTTACACTGTCCTCCTGAAATACACAAATTATCCTCTGCAGGCTCTCAAACTTGCAGAATCGGATTTGAAGTAAGGGGAGGGAAGTGCTAAGTGAGAACCTGAGATGAACATTTGGACTTTGCTGTCATTCCTGACCACCTTTTGGGTTAGTTTCAGATTTGTAGTCATGTTCCAGAAATGTGAGCTGTTAAATGACCCCTGGATGAGTGAGATAATAAGTTTTTCTATCCTTTAGATAAAAAAGATTTTGCAAAAATAACATTGCGTTTATATTTTAGGGGTAAAAGATACCCTGTTTGATTTTATAACAATGATATTGCTGAGAATGATTACTAAATACAGAAATCTCATGAGTTTGCAAGACTGGTTTTCCTACAGAGGCCAACCCTGTCTAGAAATATAATAGTTCTTTCAGTGTTTCAGATGCCTGGAGCAATTAAAGGAAAACACTACGTTTGAATTTGCTAATACTGTTTATTCCCCTGATGTGGCTATTTCATCATGGTTATTGGGAGGGGTCAACAATGCATTTTTTAAAAATGAGAAGTAATTCTTAGTTTTAGTGACAGGAGATGATCCAATGTCTGATAGTATCTCTGAGGTTAACAAGACGGAACAATGCCCGTTTGGGGCCACAAAACAAGGCAGAGGAATGAATGTGATATGTCATTTCCAGTCGGGCAGGACTCAGAACAGTCCACGTTTCTGTTCTGGTGTTGATTATAAACAGGGATTGCAACTCGCCAGACTTAACATCCATCTGAGTACATGCACACACAAGCCCAAAGGCAGACTAAGTAACACTACCAGCACATCTGCATAGATATTTGTATAGTTGGTTCAAAAGTCATTGCTGGGAAAAATGCTTGAATTGTCAGAGGATACTTTAGTTATGGATTTTTAAATAAAACATCAGAACCATTGTGTTTTCTAATTTTCAAAATATCAAAATATCTGTGAATACAAAAGGAACAGAATGAAAGTGAAACCATATTCAGAAGAACAGAGTATTATGTCTCAGGTTGCTAAAATGTAAGATATTTTAATCTCTGCAAAACAACTCTGGTTCATAGAGAAAGAACAGCCTGACTACCTTGATAACATAATTGATCAAGATTGCTATGCTGTTGGCTTTTTGAGACTTCCTTTTATTTAACAAATACTTGTATAGCATCTCTATGTGTCCCTTAATTGCCTTAAGCTCTTTACTAGTATTAACTCATTTTATCCTCATAACACTCCCCATGTAATACTAGTATCCCCATCTGCCAGGTGGGTCAACTAAATCACACAGAAATGTCTAGTTCAATGTTTTGAAATCTGAGTGATAGTGACAAGAGAGAGTCAGACAAAAAGAGGGAGCTGTCATTCACTGGCTGATTTTCCAAATGCCTAGAATAGCCAGGACTGGGTTAGTCTGAAGCCAGGAGGTAGGAACTTAATGTTTCCCACATGGGTGACATGGACCTAATTACCTGAATCTTCACTATTGCATCCCAGGCTCTGAATTAGTGGGAAGTTGGAATCAGGATCCTAGGTACTCCAATATGGGATACAAGCCTCCTAACCAGTGTCTTACATGCTAGACTAAATGTCGACTACTCAAAATGAATTTTGAAGGCAGCAATTGTCTGTGGAATCTATACTTATTCATTGACATATGTTACCTCGTTAATTTGCATTCACATCGTACCTGGGGCTAAGCCGCTCTTGCCATATTCAGTGTGCCAGCTTAGCTGGGTCACAAAAGATGTCAGGTCTCAACAACAGGCTGTGCTCAGGCCACCCCTCCATACAAAAGGCAAGATAGCCATCACTTCTGAGCCAGTCCTTGGTCCATATTCCTTGGCTATTCTTTTCAGTTGGGGAGGGTTGCGGCACATGGGAAAGCATTGATGTCCTTTCTGTCCAGTTAATTCCGTAATGATCCATCTACATTCATTGCAAAATATCTAATAATGTAGAAACTAATGGTAGAAGGAGTGAAGGTCTCAATCAGTTTGCTTCTAGAAGGTCTTTTGATACCTATACAAATTCATATTCAACTCTTTCCAGTAACCAACTGTATAAAAAGGGTATTAAGAAGGACACAATTTCTCTAGCTATAAAACCCATGGAATCATGTCTTTTTCTGAAAGAATGCATACCAACTTCCCTGCCTTTTATTAATTTATAAGGGCCACTCAAGTGGTGCTTCCAAATTGGACCAAGCATTTAACTGCCAAATTAAATGTCTATTTCAATCAATCAGTCAGTGATACAAGTTGAAAGTTTGCTTAATCTCAAAATATATTAAATCCAACAAAATATTCTCATTAATAATATGAAAATTTTACTGAATTTCCATAGCCATCTACCTCTAGGTCATTAGAAAGCAAAGACAGTCTTTTTTTGTAAAGTCTTCACTATTAAATTATGTTTATGTCCTCTTATCAACATGTATATCACTTATCGGTAATTTGAGGATTATTTTAGGAAGATAAAATGACAAAAATAATGTTGGAATAGAGATATGTTGGTATTTTATTTAACATTTTTATAACTTAATTGAGAAGCAGACAGAGAGAGAAAGTGAGACAGAAAGCGGGAGAGAGCACTCCCATCCATTGATTCATCCCCCAAATGCCCCTGACAGCCATGTCTGCACTAGGCCAAAGCCATGAGCCAGAAATGCAGTCCAGGCCTCTCACATGGGTAGTAGGAACCCAGTGACTTGCACTACCACCCCACGTGTCTGGGTTGGCATTGACAGGAAGCTGGAGTCAGGAGCAAGAGCCAGGAATTGAACCCAGACACTCCAATGAGGGATGTGGGCACCCCAACTGCTAGGCTAAATGCTTGCTTCTTTTCAGGGTATTTTTAAAAAAGATCCATTAGGTCTGGATTAAAAGCCCATGAGAGCATTTCAGGCATGGAAAGCCAAGACACCGTGGCAAAAAGTGACCTACATGAAAGATCTCTGTGAGTGAGATCCCAGTGGAAAGAAGGGGCCATCAAAGAAGGAGGGACCTTTCTCTGAAGAGAGAAGAGAACTTCCACTTTGCTTATGGCCCCGTCTAAATACTGATGGAGTTTGTAGACTCAAAAGGCTTCTATAGCCTTGACAACTCATGACAAGAGCCTCCAGTGATCTCTGACATCATAGGTAAGAGTGTCAATTGTTAAATCAACAACAGGGCTGTTGGCGCCGCGGCTGAATAGGCTAATCCTCCACCTGCGGCACCGGCACACTGGTTTCTAGTTCCAGTCGGGGTGCCGGATTCTGTCCCGGTTGCCCCTCTTCCAGGCCAGCTCTCTGCTGTGGTCCGGGAGTGCAGTGGAGGATGGCCCAAGTGCTTGGGCCCTGCACCCACATGGGAGACCAGGAGAAGCACCTGCCTCCTGGCTTCGGATCAGCGCAGTGCGCCGGCCGCAGCCCGCCGGCCACAGTGGCCATTGGTGGGTAAATCAACGGCAAAGGAAGACCTTTCTCTCTGTCTCTCTCTCTCACTGTCCACTCTGCCTGTCAAAAAAAAAAAAAATCAACAACAGGAGTCACTGTGCACTTACTCCTCATGTAGGACCTCTGTTCTTAATGAGTTGTACTATGAGAATTAACGGTAAAACTTGTCTTCAAACAGTACTTTATACTTTGTGTGTCTGTGTGGGTGCAAACTGTTGAAATCTTTACTTAGTATAGAGTTTGTCTTCTGTATATAAAGATAATTAAAAATGAATCTTAATGAAGAGTGGGATGGGAGAGGGAGTAGGAGGTGGGATGGGAGTGGGGGTGGGAGGGCGGGTATGGGGGGAAGAGCTACTATATTCCAAAATCTGTACCTATGAAATTTATATTTATTAAATAAAAACTTTCTATAAAAATAGGATCTGTTAGGAAGAATTCTAAGGCATTCAGATATTTTGGTCTTGAAGTTACAAAATGAAGTAGTTTAGATACATAGGGTTTTGAATCATTTTCATATGTTTAAGTTGAAAAATTCATTGTATAAAGGTAATTTATAGAGAGTTTGTAAATGGTCTTACATATTAACAGCAAGAAAATTTTTGTTATTAAGAAGATGACATAAGCTATCTTTGCCAAAGAGTCTATGAGTATGTCTATACTTTGGACAGATATCTGATGGTACTCAAAAGCCAGCTGAGTACATAAACTTTCCAATAGGAAAGTCTGAAAGGAGACAGAGACAATGAGGTTTAGAACCACAGCCATGGAAATGGAAATTGGTGTACTGGAAAGGTAAGAATAAAGAGAAGAAAAAAATGCCATATAAAAAATGAAAAGAATCTTTTGGATTTTATAGGAAGAAAATTTGCTGGTGTATTTGGTTACCTTTAGAGAGGCCAAAGAAACCTGGACCACATAGCAGGTTACTGGACTGAAGTTGAAAAAAGTGAGTACCGGCCGGTGCCGCGGCTCAATAGGCTAATCCTCCGCTTGCGGCGCTGGCACACCGGGTTCTAGTCCTGGTTGGGGCGCCGGATTCTGTCCCAGCTGCCCCTCTTCCAGGCCAGCTCTCTGCTGTGGCCAGGGAGTACAGTGGAGGATGGCCCAAGGGCTTGGGCCCTGCACCCACATGGGAGACCAGGAGAAGCACCTGGCTCCTGGCTTCAGATCAGCGTGGTGCGCCGGCCGCAGCACACCAGCTGCAGCGGCCCTTGGAGGGTGAACCAACGCAAAGGAAGACCTTTCTCTCTGTCTCTCTCTCTCACTGTCCACTCTGCCTGTCAAAAAAAAAAAAAAAAAAAAAAGTGAGTACCATTATGTGAATGGGAATGTTTAATATTTACTTCCATGGGATTTGTGTTGATGTGAGATTAATATGGTAGATTTTAGGTTTGTGGGTTTTGTGTGTGCAAATAAAAGGAATAGACCAGGTTTGACACAAAAAGACATACATGGTATATCAGTGATAATCCATAAAGCAGATTGTGTCAGCAAAATCAAGCTCCCTCTGTGTATGGTGGCAGGCTTGAATGCATTTCTGTATCTGGAAGGACAGGTTTCGCTGAAGTACTTGGGCTACCTGGGATTGGGGACAGTAGATCTATGTGGACTCTTGGCTCAAGCAACAAAGAGAAATGTACACTCACAGATTCATGGAACTCGCCATCTCAGCTTGGCAAATCAAGTACATAAACATGAGCTAGAGAAATGTAAACCTGACACTAAACCTTAACCTTCTGACAAAATACAAATTTAAATGTCCAAACACTGGCTGCTATCAGCCTCATTACAAACCACAGTTTCCTTCCACCAATTCCAGTGGACCTTGCCAAACCTAGTATTCAACAGAGAATGTAGTGCTGTGCATCATGTAGTCCCCGTCCCTGGAAAACATATTCCCCTGAGAAGGGCACCTGTTTCTACACGTGATGTAAAAGCAGTGAAATGCTGAAAATAAGAGCTGGATGGTGTAGCACCTCCAGGAGAAGCAACATCTGACTCTAGAAGGGTCACTACATTGGTTTCCCTTCACCCTTCCCAGATCGTCCCTTCTCTGTGACATTCAAGAGATGAAATTTTTGACCACTGAAACTTCAGGTGGCAGACCTCTGTGATTACCAACATTTTTGCAGAAGATTCAGATGTTAAGGCTTGCATTACCCAAGAGGGAAATGGATTGCAGCATTCTACTAGTGTAGTTGTGTTATTTTATGTAATTATCCTAAAATGTTTGAGCCAGTATTATTATGACTGCCTAATCAGAAAACATGAGCACAGAGGTTAATTTAACTCGTCAGAGTTTAAATAACCTCATCTGCCTCATTCCAAAGCTCTCACTATGTCCAATTTAATCTCCCAAGGTGAGAGTTACGATACTTTTCCTCATTGAATGTACATGGTAACAATTTTCCTATACATGTATAATACACATATATAAAGCATCCTTAGACATTTGGAAAATGATAATTAAAGCCACAATGAGAGCCCACTGCACACATAGAATGACAAATTAAAAATAAAGCAAAGCAACATGTTGACAATACCAAGTGCCGGTGAAGATTTGGAGTAACAGGAATGCTCATACATTGCTGATGGGGATGCAACCATGTCTCAGACATGTTGGAAAAGCTAAGTATTTTATTCCAATGTTAACATATGAATATAGGATCCAGCAGTTCTCCTTTTGGGCATTTACATAATGTAAATGAACATATTTGTTCACGAAAGACCTGTAAGTGAATGTGTGTAGTAGCTCTCTTAGCAATTGTGGTACATTAATGCAAAGGGATGACACTCAAAGGTAATAAGAGAACAAACTACTGACCCATGTAATGACATGGAAGAATCTCCATAACACGTAAAATGAAATATGTCAAACATGAAGGCTGTATGATTCATATGTATATAAATTTTTAGAGAAGACAAAACCTTAGGGGCGGAAATCAGACCAGGGCTGCCAAGGATTGGAGTGAGAGAAGGGAACTGACTGCAAAGAAGCGCAAGGAAACACTGTGGAACGACAGGTAAATTCCAGATCTTGATTCTAGTGGTGGCTACATGACTGTTCATGTTTGTAGAAATGTATGCTTGCACTACACCTTGAAATGCGGGGCCAAATGGATGGATTTATTTTATGTAAGATAGAAATTATTTTTAAATGCAAAATGTGTACACCTACAAAGGGTGAATTTCTCCATATGTATGTTTATCTCAGTAAACCTCCCAGCGCATTAAGTTCTTTTGAGAAATGAAATGTTTATGTCAGATCTCTTTGAGCCATTCCTACTTTGCTCTTTTTAAAAATCCCACCCACAAGGTGCCATCTTTTCTGCAAAATGGTGTAATGTGGGTAAGGATAACAGAAAACATTGGTTACTAATGTGTTCCATCCACTGTCACCGTGTTACAGAGAGACAAAGCATCTGGGTGTGAAAGGATTTGAGCCTATTACGAAGATTAATGGAAACCCAGATGGGGTACCCCTAAAGAAGGAAGAGCTTCATCTGAAATCCAGTGGAAAACAATTGTCTTTAGAGTCATGTGAAATGCTGTAATAGCTCAAACTTGTAACGTAGTCCTCCTGCCCTCTGGCACAGCTTGACAGCCTTGTGGGGTCTGAGAGCAAAGATCTATGCCACAAATTGAGCTTCTAAAACCACAATGGACTGCTCTGTGATCCCCTTGGCCATATGTAACTGCAATACTAACCATCACTGTAAGAGAAAACTCTGAAAATGAGGTGGGATGGTGTGCAAGACAGGGTCTATTTAATTAAGAAGAACTTTGTAAAAAAACAAAAATAAAAATTTAAGAGCTATTTTGCAATTCCCAAACTTGCCTCATGTTCCAATCATGTCTGAGTATGCTTGAGGCCATCATTTAAATTATTTTTCTCAACCAGTGGGGTGTACTTTTTAAATTACTGAAGATGTCAAAAGATAGTCATGTTTTTCATTTGTGAAAAATGCAAGACTTTTTTTTGAGGATTTCTACTGACCCTACCTATGATTCATTTTCTAATTCAACTAAGACCTTTGAGGTTGAGAAGGCATAAGGTACATAAATAATGACACTATGCGAACTCAAAATGAACAGGACAGATCCAAAAGTGCATCTTAACAGAACGACATGCACTGTTACATGTTGTTGAATAGTTCCTGCATTTCCAATTCATTGTAATATTCTCTTCTGTGCTCATAAGTTGCTCAAGGAAATCAAGTCAACAAGAGGAAACACTTATTTAGGGTACCTTGGAAACAGGAAGAAAGATGAACAGCAAATGGACAGGTGAAAGCAAGTATATTACAAACCTGTATGTATTTTGAAGTTTGTATCTAAATGAACAAGGCTTTCTCTAATCCCAGGAGGAAACGTTCAAAAACACAGCCTTTGTTGGAATATTCATCTAGTTTCTCATCACTTGACTGAAGCCAAATCCTAACCACAACAGATAATTGGTCTATTAAAAGATGATGTTCAAGTGGCTCTAGCAGATGAATCATTCAGATATAGGAACACACATTTATGTACCTCTTGGCTACACAGAAGCCAGCAAAACAAAACGAAACAAAACAAAACACAAAGAAATCAGATGAGTATGAGATATTCCCTTGTTCTCACCCCTAATGCATACTAAGGCTAAATTCATATAAATGGCTCTGAGAACAGTAGAATATCCCTGGAGCAGATCCTGAGAACAATGAGCATTTTTTTAGAATGTAAATGCAGAATTTCAGAGGAAGTTGCAATTTGTTCCTTAGACTGGCCCCAATTTTTACTTTTTGGTAATAAACCTTCTTAAACTTGAAGTATAATTTTTCCTTTTCGGTGCTTTCTCATTGTTTCTCTGACTTTTAATATCTACATTCCACCCGCTAAGCTGTGCATTATGACCTTGTAAGTATCAAGTGCTTCTCAAGATACATCAGTATTGGGTTTACATATGAAGACAATAGGGCCTATATCATACTACTCTATTGACACATTCACAATATCGCCACATCATTTTTTTCTAGCTGTGAATCTACTGTTTTCTAAGAGTTTCCAGAAGAGACCAGAGTATAGTAAATTATTCCTTCACAGCCCCATGGACTAGGTCAAGATATGGATCAGCACTTGTGAAGCTGTGGACAACACAGGATACCCTGCCCTTTGCTGAACAGCAAGCTTCCACACAAACAACACGTACTAGTAATTTGCCTGCCTATTGCGTAGTAACTTGCTATCCTATCACTGTTGTCTTTGCTAAAAATCTACTGAGCCATCTCTTTAGGATCCCTGATCAAACCAGACAGAACTGTGTACAGCTAACATTGTAACTGGAGCCTGCACAGATCACCTCAGGCTGACTGGAGAGTTACCTTATGGTTCATTCTAACTGACTTTTTTTTTTTTTTCCGACAGGCAGAGTGGACAGTGAGAGAGAGAGAGACAGAGAGAAAGGTCTTCCTTTGCCGTTGGTTCACCCTCCAATGGCCGCCACGGCTGGCGCGCTGTGGCCAGCGCACCACGCTGATCCGATGGCAGGAGCCAGGTACTTATCCTGGTCTTCCATGAGGTGCAGGGCCCAAGCACTTGGGCCATCCTCCACTGCACTCCCTGGCCACAGCAGAGAGCTGCCTGGAAGAGGGGCAACCGGGACAGAATCCGGCGCCCCGCCCGGGACTAGAACCTGGTGTGCCGGCGCCGCTAGGCAGAGGATTAGCCTAGTGAGCCACGGTGCCGGCCTCTAACTGACTTTTCAACAGCCGTCTTTGAACATACAATGCATGTAAAAGCATGATGTCTTAAAATGCATGCTCAAAGAACTTCCCCAGTCCCTTTCTTCTGCATCCATTCTGTTCCATCTTTCAGTTTCACACTGATATGCCCCGTTTACCCTAATTCCATAAATAATGAAACCCCTTCTGAATGGGGAGATGTATTTGGTTTTTGTTGCCCCCTCTGTATTTCTCTTCAAAATTATCAAAGGCCTGCCATATAGCTTTTCTTTCTCAAAAGATGCCTTTGGTGTTTTCCCAACAGAAGGGCATACCAGCAGGGCTGCTCTCTTGTTCAACAACCTGCTCCAGGATTCCAAGTAGTTTGTTTTTGGCATTATTCACAGCAGCTTTCAAATCCAGGCAGTCATCTCTCCCAGGGACTCAGCGACCGTGGAGTGCAGGCTACTGAAGCCCACCTCATCCCAAAGCTGCCAGGCCTCACCGAACAGCACTTGGCAGTGGCCTCCCTTGGGCCACCTTGGGGAATGTGCAGGCAAAGACAATGGGCTCTCTGCAGTCTGCACTCGAGGCCTTGCTCACAGTCTGGATGAAGCCCCAACTACTGAAGACAATCCCCATGCCCATCACCTCCAGTGGAGGACCTGTGTACCGCCCCAAGTGCCTGCCTGGCCACTCCATGCCCCAGTAGGCATCATCTGGTGTCTCTCATTGGGACTGCCAGACAGGGCTCTGGTTTTCCATGGGCCCTCTCTCCCACGAGCAGAACCTCTTCACTAGATGTCTTTGGCTCATAGGCACACCAGTATTTTTAGAAAGGAAGACAGGGAGCCATGATTCAATGAAAGAATGGCTTTTGTCTCTCTACCCTTACTCATCCAATCTGGCTCTGCTTGTATGGCCTCCTCCATGGTTTCTGCATTTTTTTCTTAGATCATGATTACTCCACTACCCTCCTTGGATTTATGTACAACTCAGAATCCTGACTTGCAGTGCCAATGAGGACAATCAGATGTTTCAAGGTGACAGAGGTTGTTCTTTCTTTCTTTTAGATATTTATTTATTTGCAAGGCAGAGCATCAGAGAGAGAGAGAGAGAGAGAGAGAGAGAGAGATCTTCCATCTATTTTCCATCTATTTCACTTCTCCAGTGGCTGCAACATCCAGGGCTGAGTCATGCCAAAACCAGGAGCAAGGAACTCCATCCTGGTCTCTTACATGGATGGCAGGGGCCCAAGCACTTGAGTGACCTTTCATATCCTTCCCAGGTTCATTAGCAGGGAGCTGGATTGGTAGTGGAACAGTAGAACTTGAAGTGGTACTCCAATTTGGGATGCCAGCTCTGCAAACGGCAGCTTAATGCACTGCTCCACACTGCTGCCCCCAACATGGGTAGTTCTTGATTTGAACTAGGATGAGGATTACACCATGGTTTTCTTCTATCACCATGTGCAGCAGACACAGTCCCTAACCCATCTTGTCCAGGACTGAATTCAGTCTTTTTTTTTTTTTTTTTTTTTTTTTTTTGACAGGCAGAGTGGACAGTGAGAGAGAGAGACAGAGAGAAAGGTCTTCCTTTGCCGTTGGTTCACCCTCCAATGGCCACTGCGGCCGACACACCGCACTGATCCAATGGCAGGAGCCAGGTACTTCTCCTGGTCTCCCATGGAGTGCAGGGCCCAAGTACTCGGGCCATCGTCCACTGCACTCCCTGGCCATAGCAGAGAGCTGGCCTGGAAGAGGGGCAGCCGGGACAGAATCCGGCGCCCTGACTGGGACTAGAACCCGGTGTGCCTGCGCCGCAAGGTGGAGGATTAGCCTAGTGAGCCACGGCGCAGGCTTGAATTCAGTCTTAATGAGCCAGTTCTAACACATTCCCATTACTCATACTCAAGAAAGCAGCCCACACTCTTAAGTGGGTCAGGGAACAGTGAATGTATTTTATTGACAATTGTTACTTGAAATATTACTTATACATTACTTATACATTGTTTGTGTTTTATAAATGCAAAACAAGATTGAAAATTCCTATTCAACATACCACTCTGTGAAGAACTTCATGCTATAGATACAAACCCTAATATTCTTTTTTTTAAAACTTTTGCCTCAATAATTATCACTTCACAATGATTATATAAAGAATGCGTTTTACTTATATTAAAACAGCCAAGAACTTAAAGTGATATTAATGTATTTTCTAAGACAGTCTGTCTTGATTTTGAAAAGGATTTACAAATGTTAAGTGGGAGAATTTCCTATACAATGCTGGCTCCTTCATGTCATTTCTGATATGTAGTTTCTTTTCTTCTGCTTGAACACCAAGTGCTTATTGGAAGGAAGTTGTGACGGGGCTCATGGGTCAAATCTGTCAGGAAAGGTCAAAACTGTAACAGGGAAGAAGAAAAAAAGAATAGATTAAATATGAAAAGCAAGGCATGGACTGAAATGATAGTTCAGAGCAAAGGTAATAAATAAGGGTAGATATCTAGAATTAGAATGTCGTGTGTGTGTGTGTGTGGCACCTGTCCCTTTTTGGAGGCCTGCATAACAGATTCAGTGAATGATGTTGAACTGATGACTGAAGAGAGAATGCAACACCTGTATTGCTAATGCATAAGTTTGTCATCTTTCTCCTTAAGATATTCATCTATTTTGCCCATTTCTGCCTTTTGCACATCATAGAACAAGTCTATTCTTTTAATTCCAAATATTAACAGCAGCTGATAACTATCCTTTTATTGTACTTTCATAATTATAGCCAGGACTGACATGTGACACAGCAGTTTAGCCTGCCCCCTGCAATGCCGACATCCCCTGTGAGCACCAGTTTGAGTCCATGCTGTTCAACTTCTAGTCTAGCTCCCTGCTACTGTGTCTGAGAAATCAGCAGACGACGACATGAGTGCTTGGGCCCCTGCCATCCACATAGGAGACCCAGATGGGGTTCCAGGCTCCTGGATTTTGACTGGCCCAACTCTGGCTGTTGTGGCTATTTGGGGAGTAAATCAGCTGATGTAAGATCCCTTTCTCTTTCTATCTATCCCTCTCTCTCTAACTCTGCCTTTCAAATATATATATCTCTTAAAAAAACCTCACCAGGTCTATTATATGTTTCAATGACAATCCAATATATAGAGTTTTTATCGTTTTTGCACTTTCATAAAGACTCCTTAAAATTCCAGTCCAAAATTTTACAAACTACATTAGATGAAATTTGAAAAATCATGAATTCCTAGAGTTCTATTATCTAGACAGCAAATTTATATTAATATTAAAAGTATCTGCTATTATGTTCACTTTCTTAACATATTATTATCTGTATCATATTATTATTATCTGTATCATATTATTAATTCACAGCAACTTGAAGGATAAAAGTATATATGCTAGGAGATTGCCTAAGCTGATCAACCAAGGCTTAAATTGGAAATTTGTGGAAGAATGGTAAATTACCACCTCAGTTATGGAATGGGGCATTATAGTGCATTGCTCAGAAATATCAGAGACAGAATTCCTCGCAGTACCCATGACTTCAGCTGAGCCCATCAAGGTTTGTGCAAGTCTTCAGTTACTCTGGAGTAAGAGTGAGTTTTAAAATACTGTGCAGGACAGGAGGGTATATTAAGGTGGCTGCCCCAGAAAGTATTTGATTTGTTTTGTTAAAATTTTTAACTCCTTTTATTCCTTTGACCAATTCTAACTCCTGTGTTCTTGGTTTCCTTCATAGTTGCCCTCTGCACTCAGCTTGTGATGACACTTTTTCTTCTACCTAGACTATCTCTTTAGCCTGGCCCTCCTAGCTGTTTGCTCAAATATGCATCCTTCGTTCTTCCACCTATCCATCCCTATTTGTCTTAATTTGTTTTGTGCTGCTATACTAGAATATCAAAGAGTGGGTAATTTATAAATGATGAAAGTAAGTGTAGCTCATAGTTTTGAAGGTGGGAATTCCAAGTACATGGCACTAGCATCTGGTGAGGACATGTTTGTTGCTTCATTCCATGGTGAAAGGCAGAAGGGTAAGAGGGCACATACATGAGAGAGAGAAAGAGGACAAACTTGCTTTTATAATTAATGCACTCTTGCAACAATGAACTCATTCCTATGCTAACAGCATTAATCCATTTGTGAGAGCATGACTGTTAAAGCTTCAACCTGTCAACTGTTGCATTGGTTGCTGGATTCCCAGCACCTGATCTTTGGAGGACACATTCAAACCACAGCTTTACCCATTATAGCATCTTGCTTCATGCTACTGATTCCTTCTTTCTTTAAACACATTTCTAACCACCACCCCTTTTTTATCACAATGTGGCATCCATCACCAACAACTGTATAACTCCACAGAATCTAAAGTATCTTTTTGGATTTTTATATGAACAACTCATTATCTGGAATTTGGTTGACATAACGAATTTCATATCAATAAAATCTATTCCATGGCCTTCACAAAACTTTAGCATGATGAGTCTTAGGTATGTATGCCAGCAGTGGAAAAAAGATAAGATCCATTTTAAAGAAAATAGATCTACTATGTAAAGTGAATTGTACCTTAAAAGTATGCTGATGAGACAGGCATTTAGCCTCATAGTTAAGATGCTGACATCCCACATCAAATTCCTGGCTCTGGCTCCTGATGCCAGTTTCCTGCCAATGCAGACCATGGGAAGCAGCAGTGATGGTTCAAGTAATTGGATTCTTGCCTCCTATGTGGGACACCTGGTTTACATTCCTGGCTCCTGGTTGTGACCTTGGCCCAGCCCCAGCTGCTGCAGGCTTTAGGGGACTAACCACTGAATGGGAACATTTTTCTTTCTCTCTCTCTCTTTCCCCCTCCCTCCCTACCTCCCTCTTTCACTATATCTGTCTGTCCAATAAATACAAACCATTTTTAAAGTACACTGACATGTTAAATAAGTATTGACAAATAGGAGAGAATAAAATGACCTTGCTGAGAAATATCACATATTGCTCAGAGAAGGAAACAGGATATAACTGTTGCTTTCTTAATCTAGTTTATAACTCTAGCATTCAGGCTATTAGTTTCAGAAGACTTAACTCATTTATCTTTGACTCTCCCTTACATTCCAACAAAATGCTTTTTGAATTGAAATTAGCCTTTTATTGGTAGTGTCTTTCTTCTAAATGCTGAATAGTTGATATATTCTTTATGTACCCAGAAGAATCCTTCATGATTCAAACAAAATGTAGAAGAACCCATGGGGTAATACTTTACCCTGTCCTTGAATCCAGTCATTGAGTTTTCATAATATCCAACTGAAGTACAGTTTTTAGCTCTATTTATTAGCTGAGAAAATAAGTGTTCAAGAGAGATTAATAACTGCATGATAGTAACTAATAATGCAGGAAATTAGAACAGAAATTGTGGCTTCAAAGTTGATGATCTATTGGCTTTACCATGCAGTTCTTCAGTGACTAGTGACAAGCAAATCAGAAGAATTTTGGGAAAAAACTCAAGTCTTTCTGGGGAGGGGGAAGGTACTACGAGCATTTAGAGCATTTTGGCCTTTCAGAAGTAAGTTTTCAAAGAATTCAAAAGAATAAATGAATTTAACAAAAGTCCAATTAGTATGGTATCTTGGGACCTTAAGAATGGTGCCAGAGAAAGTGCAGTATAAACTCATATTTATATAACTTCTAAACATAAGCAAATAAGAAATGGATAAATAAGAATTTTGCACATATGCTTGGAATAAGAAAAGCAAGCTTTTCTCTGTTTATTGGAGAAGGTTGTATGAACAGTATACAATTTAAATTTAAGTTTGTCTTTATCTTTTCCACAGTGGTAAATAAGCTTCCAAATTAAAATTACACTGCAAACACTATTAAGAGGCTATTTCTTTCCAGGAAAAGTAGAATAAAACAGCACTAAGAAAAGTCTTTATGGGCTTTCCAATCAGATGTGAATGATATATATATATATATATATATTATGTATTATTATTATATTATACATATGCATGTGTGTGTGTGTGTGTGTGACTATGGAAACATTCTCAATGTGCACTGAGACAGCATAGAGAATGAGAGTGAAGACCTAAGACCAGATGACCTAAGATCAAATAGAGAAAAATGTGCTTAAGGAACCACAGCTCTATTTAACAGAGGGAGGTGAGGACAGAGAGTTGTAATTGGGTCTTTTCTTTTCTTGTGATTCCTACAACACTGGGCAGACTGCCTAGCATTTACTGGCATTTGACAAATGTCTTTTGTGTCCTAAACGGAGTAACTTCCCAATTCAAACATGTGAAACAAGCATAGTATCATGCATTTGGCAGGATTTATAGAATGCTTTCACTTCATCTGAAGGGTAGAATTATAAAGCTAAAATATACATGTAACTCCAAGTGTTACTAATATTTTCACAATTAATAATATATTTTCAATCCAGCCAATATAGCCTATGGCTTCCATTTTCCAGATGCTGTATAAAGCGCTGGGGATATAGAGATAAATGCAGCACTCGTTCGTCTTAAGTTACTCACTGTCTTGAGCTAATAGCAACCAGGTTTCAACTTAACAGAGACCTTTGTCTTTAGGAAAATATGTTTCTGAACAGTCAGGGTGTCCTGTGCAATAGTTACCCTACTCATGGGAGGAAATATGGATATATATAAAGTGAGAGGCAGGTGAGGATTTCAACTACGAATCCTTTCATACATCTGGACTCTGGTTCTTGGACCTGCACATGCTAAAGGAGACAAGTCAGAGAAAAGTGAAAAAACATGTTTAGTGATTATTCTGTACCATACACTCTTCCTAAAGTTAATGTGTAATGTGGCATCCAATGCCCACAACAGCCCTAAGAGATAAGTACATGACTTACATTCTACAAATGAGGAAACTGAGGCATACACAAATGAAATACTTTGCCCAATGGATTTTTTTTAACTTGTATTTAATAAATATAAATTTCCAAAGTACAACTTTTGGATTATAGTGGCTTTTTCCCCCAATAACCTCCCTCCCACCCGCAACCATCCCATCTCCCATGCCCTCTCCCATCCCATTCTGCATCAAGATTCATTTTCAATTATCTTTATATACAGAAGATCAATTTAGTATATACTAAGTAAAGATTTCAACAGTTTGCACCCACACAGAAACACCAAGTATAAAGTACTGTTTGAGTACTAGTTATACCATTAATTGACATAGTATAACACATTAAGGTCAGAGATCCTACATGGGGAGTAAGTGCACAGTGACTCCTGTTGTTAACAATTGACACTCTTATTTCTGACATCAGTAACCACCTGAGGCTCTTGTCATGAGCTGTCAAGGCTATGGAAGCCTCTTGAGTTTGCCAGCTCCCATCTTATTTAGACAAGGCCATAGTCAAAGTGGAAGTTCTCTCCTCCCTTCAGAGAAAGATACCTCGTTCTTTGATGCCCAGTCTTTCTGCTGGGCTCTCACTCAGAGATCTTTTATTTATTTATTTTTTATTGCCACAGTGTCTTGGCTTTACATGCCTGAAATACTCTAGTGGGCTCTTTAGCCAGATCTGAATGCCTTAAGGGCTGATTCTGAGGCCAGAGTGCTGTTTAGGACATCTGCCATTCTATGAGTCTGCTGTGTATCCTGCTTCCCATGTTGGATTGTTCTCTCCTTTTTAATTCTATCAGTTAGTATTAGCAGACACTAGGCTTGTTTATGTGATCCCTTTGACACTTAATCCTATCATTATGATCAATTCTGAACTGAAACTGATCACTATGACTAGTGAGATGGCATTGGTACATGCCACCTTGATGGAATTGAATTGGAATCCCCCTGGCACATTTCTAATTCTACCATTAGGGGTAAGCCCAATTGAGCATGTGCTGAACTGTACATCTCCTCCCTCTCTTATTCCCACTCTTATATTTAACAGGGATCACTTTTTAGTTAAAATTTAAACACCTAAGAATAGTTGTGTGTTAATTAAAGAGTTCAATCAATGGTTTTAAGTAGAACAAAAAAATACTAAAAGGATTAAAATAGTAAGTTGTTCCTTAACAGTCAGGACAAAGGCTGATCAAGTCATTGTTTCTCATAGTGTCCATTTCACTTCAACAGGTTTCCTTTTAGGTGCTCAGTTAGTTGTCACCGATCAGGGAGAACATATGATATTTGTACCTTTGGGACTGGCTTAGTTCACTTAGCATGATGTTTTCCAGATTCCTCCATCTTTTTGCAAATGACTGGATTTCATTTTTTTTTACTGCTGTATAGTATTCTATAGAGTACATATCCCATAATTTCTTTATCCAGTCTTCTGTTGATGAAGATTTAGGTTGATTACATGTCTTAGCTATTGTGAATTGAGTTGCAATAAACATTGAGGTGCAGACAGCTCTTTTATTTACCAATTTCATTTCCTTTGGGTAAATTCCAAGGAGCGGGATGGCTGGGTTGTATTGTAGGGCTATATTCAGGTTTCTGAGGAATCTCCAAACTGACTTCCATAGTGGCTTGACCTGTTTGCATTCCCATCAACAGTGGGTTAGTGTCCCTTTTTCCCCACATCCTCACCAGCATCTGTTGTTGGTAGATTTCTGTATGTTAGCCATTCTAACTGGGGTGAAGTCAAACTTCATTGTGGTTTTGATTTGCATTTCCCTGATTGCTAGTGATCTTGAACATTTTTCATGTGCCTGTTGGCCATTTGGATTTCCTCTTTTGAAAAATGTCTATTGAGGTCCTTGGCCCATCTCTAAAGTGGGTTGTTTGTTTTGTTGTTGTGGAGTTTCTTGATCTCTTTGTAGATTCTGGTTACTAATCCTTTATCTGTTGCATAGTTTGCAAATATTTTTTCCCATTCTGTCGGTTGCCTCTTCACTTTCCTATTTCTTTTGCAGTACAGAAACTTTTCAATTTGATGTAATCCCAATTGTTAATTTTTGCTTTGACTGCTGTGCCTCTGGGGTCTTTTCCAAGAAGTCTTTGCCTATGCCTATATCTTGCAGGGTTTTTCCGATGTTCTCTAATAATTTGATGGTGTTGGGTCATAGATTTAGATCTTTAATCCATGTTGAGTGGATTTTTGTGTAAAGTGTTAGGTAGGGGTCTTACTTCATGCTTCTGCATGTGGAAATCCAGTTTTCCCAGCACCATTTGTTGAATGGACTGTCCTTGCTCCAGGAAATGGTTTTAGATCCTTGATCAAATATAAGTTGGCTGTAGATGTTTGGATTGATTACTGGTGTTTCTATTCTGTTCTATTGGTCTGTCTGTTTCTGTACAAGTACCATGCTGTTTTGATTATAACTGCCCTGTAGTATGTCCTGAAATCTGGTATTGTGATGCCCCCGGCTTTGTTTCTGTTGTACAAGATAGCTTAATGGATTTTAACTTAGGCAGTTTGACTACAGATCCCATAATTTTACTTTTTAGACTAAATCAAAATATAGCTATATTTTAACTAAGAACAGCCAAAAGGGGCAAAACATGGTGAGCTGGCCTCACTTTAGACTTTTCCTGTCTTTCCCATCATTTTCAATCCTCTCTTCTAGATACCTATCAAGCTGGTAAGAACTCTCTTGACACAGGAACCCAGTTTAATAGTTTTATTCAAACTGAAGTCTGAATACTAAGGGTCTAATGTTGGATATTTGTATGTTAAAAGTAGAACGTCAAGGATAGGATAATATGTACCACACTGAAATGACTTTAATAATGAGAACAGAGCAGAAGTAAGGGAGAGTTCTGTGGACTATTAGAGAGCATGTGGCTCACGTTCCTAGGAATGGTATCACCTTTCCTACTTGAAATGGTCAATAAAGCAAGAAATATACTTGGTGAAAACTTAGGAAAGCCTTTTTTAAGAGAATAACTTTGAATTAGATCATAAAATAACTATCTGTACTTAAATTAAGATTCTCAGAGAAGGAGGAAGGGAAGCCTCAAGTCTGAGGAAGAGCAAGAGCAAAGGTGATAGAAAGGAGAGTTCCTAAAACACAGACTTGGGTATAAAATCCTGAACCAGGGAGTTCATTACAATATATATTTTCTGAAGATAAATCAGATGAATATTTAGTTCTCTCTGTTATCTTACCTTTTAAAATTCTCTATACCCAAAGCCAGTTGAAGTTAACACAATGGTCATAGTTTTTTGATAATTTGAGCTGAAAACCCTCTATTTCCTTGACTTTCAAAACATAATGTTTTGTGTTGAAGGCCTATATTAGACTATATATCCTGGGAATCTCATTATTAAAATATAAATTTGGATCATAGTTTCATTTAACAGGCAAAAAATTATTTTATAACCTTAAATGAAGTCCAGTAGTATTGTAATATTCTTTGTTTTTTCTAGAAGAATTTCATAACCTCACAAAATAATTACAGTGTATGCTTAATTTGAGAAATATAATACATCATAACTGCACAAAAATATATAAGTTGCAGTGATTTTCCAAATTTTATTCAATCTTTCTCTTACTAAGAGGGTAGGACCCTCTTGTGACTCATTCTTTTTCCGTACTTTTTAATTTTCTAACTTCCTGGAACCTCCTCTGTTCTGGTGGTCGGTTAGAGAAGCAGTCACCCAGAAAATGAGCTCCAAAGACTCTCCCATGAGTTCTTGGTTCAGTGGTTTGTTTTGTTTTTCCCATGTACTTTGCCTTGAAGGAAAGGCCAGATGAATAAAACAAGCAATCGATAGATGAAACTAATTTTGTTGTATTGTTTGTCTAGAATATTATAGGCTAGAAGAATAGTAAGTAAAGGGTTTTTTTGACTTTTTAAATTTTTTCTAGAATTGTTTCTAAAATATACATCTGTATATTATTCCAAATGCATGTGATAAGTTTGGGAGACAAAAATAAGAATGCCATTTTTGCCTGATCAAAAATCAGTACCAGAAAATATTATTTTTATCCCTTATAAAGTAAAAGATTTATTAGAAATATAATGAAGAAATGTTCCTTCTAATATTTGTGTGGATAAAACCATATGAATTTCCTATTTCTGTATGTTAAAAAATAAATAGATATTGGAAATTCTTCATATTCCAACTCACAGATAGATTAACTGGTTAATTTTCTGTTACATTCAAGGGTTGGTTATATGTGAATATTCCTTTTATTTTTAAAAGAAAATGTGACAATTTACTAAATAATAACACTTCACGAAAATAATGTGAGGTAATTGAGACGGATTTCACATATAAACATAGACAAGGAATCTTAAAGTGGAAAGATTAAGTGTTCTCACTCCCAAAAAAGAGGTAAGGATGTGAGATGAGTATGCTAATTAGCTTGACTATAGTAGTCATTTAACTGTGATTACACATATCAAAACATCACATTGTACAATTAAAGTATATACAATTTTAGTAATGATTCAAGTTAAAAGGAACTACAGAGAATTAACTAATATAGCGAAAGAATAATTTTCCACAACCAAGTAAAATATACCCAGTAATTTAAGTGTTTAAATATGAGATTCTATCAATATAATATAATCATCAGTCATTATAAATACCTTAAAAATTATAGACAGCTTCCTAAAAATTATTGATTTCAGGTAATTTTGACATTTATCTTTAAATAATAAAAAAAAATAGCCAAAATTAGTTGTAGGGGAGAAATGTTTGATCAAAGATTTTTACCATGGAGGAAAACACATCTGTCAGAAAAAATTTGGTCAATAACAAGATAGTGAAGGAGCATACTCCTCTAATTCATTTATCAACCCAACTCTGTAGATGTTCATATGCTTTGATGCCATGGAATGAAGAGTGGCATTGCTGCATCCCAAGAAATGCCTGGGGGATAGAAGGTGGGGTTGAGTGATGTTAATGCAACAGCCCTGAGGGAAGAAAGTCCAGGAACCAACAGCAGGCAGGGTAAGACTTCGTTCAATAGGAATGCTTGTGTGTAGGTAAACTCTCCTCCCATACACATTACTGAGTGAGCCATTGCCCTCTCTCTTACCAGTTTGATTTAGAAAACATGCTGAACCCTCCAAGAGCAGACTAGAGATTGTTCCCAACACTGTCAGAATTAGTGAGTAGATGACAGTTAAGATGTACAGTTGCAAACTCAGCTCCTCGCTGTTCCCTTTTTCATTCCCGCATCAACTTCAGGGTCTAGTTTACACAGATGGCATACAAGTTTGGGCAAGAATCAGTACTTGCAAGATCAGGGAGCTTTTCTGTGGACCAGTGCTGTCTGTTGAGGATTTGTTCAACAAGGAATGATGGAGTCAAGATCGTCAAGAGAATACTGAGCTCTAATCGACCTCTTAACAGGGGCAACAGGAAGGATCTGGGCCTCAGTATTTCCCTGTGGGTGCATATTACCAGCTTTTAGCCTAACAATTAAGACATGGGTTAAGACACAGGTCCAATACCTGGCTCTGGCAGTTGATTCCTTCTTCCCACTGGTATAAACCCTGGGAGATAGCACTGATGGTTCCAGAAATTGGGATCCTATCACCCACATGGAAAACCTGGATCATTCCCAGCATGGCCAAACCCCAGTGTTTCAGTCTTTTATAGTATTTAGAGAGTGAAATCTCTCTCTCTCTCTCTATCTCTTTCTCCTCTCTCTTCTCCTTCCCTTCCTCCTGCTCTGTTTATCTCTTCTTTTCAAATAAATAAATAATAATTTTTTAAAGTATATAGAAATATGACATTGTAAGGAATAATAGCAAAACTTCTGAGGACTACAACTTCTATAAGAGAGAAACAAAAACCTGGGAAGCTTACTCCCCTATGAAATAGAATTGCCTAGGAAGAATTAATTTTTAAAGATTAATTAATTACTTTGCAAGGCAGAGGTTACAGATAGACAGAGACAGAGAAATTTTCCATCTGCTGCTCAGATTACTGCAAGAGCCAGGGCTGGGACAGGCCAATGCCAGGAGACAGGAACTCCACATGAGTTTCCCCCATAGAGAGCAAGGGACTCATGTACTTGAACCACTGTCTGTCTGCTTTCGCCTAAGGTGCACATTAGCAGGGAGCTGAGATGAGAATCAGAGGCAGAACTTGAACCCAAGTACTTAGATATGGGATGCAGGCATGGCAAGTGGCAGATTGTTCACTGTGCTCCAAAGTTCACCCCAAGAGAACAATTGTTAAAGTTAGCACACTGAGTTTCCCAAAGAGGTAAGTGAAGAGATTGATAAAATAAATAGTTATCAATTGGGAAAATTGAGTATGAAACTACATTGAAAATTAAAAAACCAAAACAAAACAAAATTCAGTGAAATTATATTGAATGATAGAGTAGATTCAAAAAGCATGATTAATCTGCTGTATAATGAGATGAATAAATTATGATGCAATAAGAAAAAAGAAAAAGGGGAAACCTTAAATAAAATTTAGAAGCTACAAAGAGATAGAAAAATCGGCATTCATGTGAGCCTCTAATGGGTCAGAAAAATAAGTAAAATGAAGGAAATAATATTCAAATTAGTCGTAATTTAGAAAAAATGGAATGACTCAGGCTGAAAGAACTTAGGGCATGAAAGTGTATTGCTAAGGGGAGGTAAGCTTAAAAACTAAAAAGCATATTGTTTAATAATATTTACATTGTTGGTTTCATCAAAAAATTATAAAATTCTTAGAACTGAATCACAGGGCCTGATGCCATGGCTCACTTGGCTAATCCTCTGCCTGCGGGCACAGGCATCCTATATGGGCTTCGGGTTTTGGTCCTGGCTGCCCCTCTTTCAGTCCAGCTCTCTGCTGTGGCCCGGGAGTGCAGTGGAGGATGGCCCAAGTGCTTGCGCCCTGCACCCGCATGGGAGACCAGGAGAAGCACCTGGCTCCTGGCTTCGGATCAGCGCATTGTGCTGGCTGTGGCAGCCATTTGGGGAGTGAACCAACGGAAGGAAGACCTCTCTCTTTCTCTCGTTCTCTTTCTCTCTCATTGTCTGTAACTCTACCTGTCAAATAAATAAAAAAAAATCTTTTAAAAAAAAAAGAACTGAATCACAAAGAACACTTCGAAACTTCTGAAATAGAGCTAAAGAAGCCCTTTAGAAAGTTGAAAACATTAAATACAGTATCAAAAAATGTAAGAAAATGAGCTTTTAATTCAATTTGAGGATTTGTTTCAGAATAAACTCAAAAATATAAGAAAAAAGTATTAAATATAGCAAAAACAATAACAAGAAAAAATGGGGAGGATTAATTAAAGCAAAATCTTTTTGGAACATAGTAAGTTGGAAAAGTCTAGCATTGAGGACAAAAGTAGAAAATAGAAATATAAAAATAAGAAAAAAGAAAATACAGATGGCCATAAATACTTTTAAAATAATAATTATGTGAACAATCATGACAATAAATGTCAAAGTCTATCTATATAATAAGATATACATTTTCTCCACCATAATATTGCCAACATGACACAAGACTAATAGAAAAGTCATTGAATAAATTGATATAACACTCAACCTCCTTTTTTGTAAACACAGATACTTAGATGATTTTTTTACATATTTTCTTTCAGTGTTTCAAGAATATGATAGTCTTTATCTTATACAAGTGAATTAAAATAATAATGAATATGGAAAATTTCTGAGCTTACTTTAACTGGATTATATGACTGAACAAACGGTTGTTAAAATTAATATAAAGGAATACATAATAATAAAATATAGTCTATTTCATTCATTAAAACATAAAACATTTCATATATTATTATATTCAGAATCCAATTTATGCAAATAAGGCAAATATAGATTGTTTTCAGAAAACTAATGAACATAATTCATCCCATGAATGGACCATGAAAACATATGTGATATCTTAAAAATGTCGAGAATGCACTTGATAAATTAAGCATGGTTTATACTTTTAAAGGGGAAAAAGGGACACTAACCCACTGTTGGTGGGAATGCAAACTGGTTAAGCCACTATGGAAGTCAGTTTGGAGATTCCTCAGAAACCTGAATATAACCCTACCGTTCAACCCAGCCATCCCACTCCTTGGAATTTACCTAGAGGAAATGAAATTGGCAAACAAAAAAGCAGTCTGCACATTAATGTTTGTTGCAGCTCAATTCACAATAGCTAAGACCTGGAACCAACCCAAATGCCCATCAACAGTAGACTGGATAAAGAAATTATGGGACATGTACTCTATAGAATACTATACAGCAGTCAAAAACAACGAAACCCAGTCATTTGCAACAAGGTGGAGGAATTTGGAAAACATCATGCTGAGTGAATTAAGCCAATCCCAAAGGGACAAATATCATATGTTCTCCCTGATTGGCAACAACTAACTGAGCACCAAAGGGGAAACTTATTGAAGTGAAATGGACACTATGAGAAACAGTGACTTGATCAGCTCTTGTCCTGATGGTGATGTACAATGTAATACTTTATCCATTTTAGTATTTTTTTTGTTCTAGTAATATTGGTTGAATTCTGTAATTAACACACAATTATTCTTAGGTGTTTAAATTTTAACTGAAAAGTGATCCCTGTTAGGAATTTGGAAAACATTATGCTGAGCGAAATAAGCCAATCCCAAAGGGACAAATACCACTTGTTCTCCTTGATAGGTGACAACTAACTGAGCACCAAAAAGGAAACCTGTTAAAGTGAAATGAACACTATGAGAAACGGTGACTTGATGAGCCCTCACCCTGACTGTTAATGAGCAGCTTAATATGTTATCCCTCTTAGTATTTTTTTTGTTTGTTCTACTTAATACTTTTGGTTGAATACTGTAATCAATACACAATTCTTCTTAAGTGCTGAAACTTAACTGAAAAGTGATCGCTGTTAAATATAAGAGTGGGAATAAGAGAGGGAAGAGATGTGCAATTTGGGACATGCTCAAGCTGACTTACCTCAAACGGTAGAGTTAGAAACATACCAGGGGATTCGAATTCAATCCCATCGAGGTGGCATGTACCAATGCCATCTCACTAGTCCCGGTGATCAATTTCTGTTCACTATTGATCGTAATGATAGGACTAAGAACCAAAGGGATCACATAAACAAGAATAGTGTCTGCAAATACTAGCTGATAGAATCAAAAAGGGAGAGAAAGATCCAACATGGGAAGTGAGATACACAGCAGACCCATAGAATGGCGGATGTCCTAACAGCACTCTGGCCTCATAATCAGCCCTTAAGGCATGCAGATCCGGCTGAAATGCCCATGAGAGTATTTCAGACATGGAAAGCCAAGACACTCTGGGGGAAAAAAAAAAAAACCTAAATGAAAGATCTCCACAAGTGAGATCCCAGTGGAAAGAACAGGTCTTCAAAGAAGGAGGTACCTTTCTCTGAAGGGAGGAGAGAACTTCCACTTTGACCATGGCCTTGTCTAAATATGATCAGAGTCACTGAACTCAGGGGGCTTCCATAGCCTTGGCAACTCATGACAAGAGCCTAGGGTGATTACTGATGCCATAAACAAGAGTGTCAATTTGTTAAGTCAACAACAGGAGTCACTGTGCACTTACTCCTCATGTAGGATCTTTGTCCTTAGAGTGCTATACATTGCGATTTAATGCTATAACTAGTACTCAAACAGTATTTTTCACTTTATGTTTCTGTGTGGGAGCAAACTGTTGAAATCTTTACTTAATGTATGCTAAACTGATCTTCTGTATATAAAGAGAATCGAAAATGAATCTTGATGTGAATGGAAGGGGAGAGGGAGTGGAGAAGGGGAGGGTTGCGGGTTGGAGGGACATTATGGGGGGGAAGCCATTGTAATCCATATTCTGTACTTTGGAAATTTATATTCATTAAATAAAAGTTAAAAAAAAATTGAAAACCAGTGAAAAGTACCTATCATTTAAGTCAGTAAAGCTTTATCAGTGAGCCGGCGCCGCGGCTCATTAGGCTAATCCTCTGCCTTGGGGCGCCGGCACACCGGGTTCTAGTCCCGGTCGGGGCGCCAGATTCTGTCCTGGTTGCCCCTCTTCCAGGCCAGCTCTCTGCTGTGGCCAGGGAGTGCAGTGGAGGAGGGCCCAAGTACTTGGGCCCTGCACTCCATGGGAGACCAGGAGAAGTACCTGGCTCCTGCCATCGGATCAGCACGGTGTGCCGGCAGCGACGGCCATTGGAGGGTGAACCAACGGCAAAGGAAGACCTTTCTCTCTGTCTCTCTCTCTCACTGTCCACTCTGCCTGTCAAAAAAAAAAAAAAAAAGGCTTTATCAGTAACTTGGATCAAACATTTCTCTAAATAAGAAAGTTTAAATGAATCTACTTAGAAATCAGAAGCATAAATCCCTATACAATACAATAACATAAGAAAAGGAACAAATGACAAAGACCTGAAAGAATATTGAATAGATGTAGGTCTATAGATTTGAAGGGGAAATAAATAGATACAATCAACAAAGAGGCCTTGCACAGGCCAATCATGACAGTGTATCATAAAATAAACACTGATTAGCTCAACCTTCTGCACTTTAATTCCATATTTTAAAAAATCAAGTCACAGGATCAGTGTTGTGGCACTGCATGCTAAGACGTCACTGGGAAGCTGGCATCCCATAGGAGAATTCCAGTTTCAATCCCAGTTGTACACTCTGATCCAGCTTCCTGCTACTGTGTCTGGGAGGCACTCAATGATGGCCAAGTCCTTGCGCCTCTGCCACCCATTTGGGAGGCCCAGATGGTGCTCCTTGCTCCTGACTTCAGCCTGCCCCAGCCCTGGCTTGTTGTGGCCATTTGGAGAATGAACCAAAGGATAGAAAATCTCTTTATCTATCCCTCTCTGTCACTCTGCCTTTCAAATAAGTAAATCTTACAAAAAAAAAAAAAAAAAAGTCCTCTGATGAGCTTCTTCAGACAGCATCTTCATTTCTTCCTCTCTACTCTCATCAGATTCCGAGTGTTCAGCCCAGCAATGAGTTTACATGAATTATAGAACTTCTCCAGGTGATTCTCTTTAGCCATCTGAGGCTGGTGTAGAAGCCACCTGAGGGTGTGTGCTAAAATGCAGATTTCCAGAGAGTCTATTTAATATCACTAGACTGGGAACCAGGAGTCTGACTATGTGACAAGTATCCCATGACATTTTGATACAGGTGGTTCCTGGATTAGAGTCTGATAAGAATCATTTTGGTGAACTACAAATAAACTCTTCAAGGAGGAATAATATGAATAAGGAAAATATTTTCCTCATTATTGCTGTTATTTTTAATGTCACTTTGAATGTTCTAATAAATACAACAATGCACACTCTGAATATGAAGCACAAACATCAGAAAGAATCGGATAAGATATCAACTATATCACCAAGGCATATAAAGGATATTTTATAAGGAGGTTGGCCTCACCCTACAGGCATACTCTTGTCTTCTCCTATAGTGCTGGTTGAAGAAGGGGAGGCTGGCAAGAACATGGGCTCAACAATGTGTTTCTAGAGCTGGTTAGTCTAATGCTACAGTGAAAGGAATGTAAGGAAACTGGTCTTTCTCCTAGAATCTTTTCTTATCAGGGGAGATCTAATGAGCAGATAGTAACAGAGTTGATGTCCAAAGGAGCAAGATCATAGTATCACAGTTCCCAATGATATCTCTTTCATTTAAGCTAATGTCCAGGAAGCAGTCAGGGTGTGGTATGCAGGCAATATTGTAAAATTATGGTTGAGAGTGACCTAAGGTGCTTTTTAGAACACAATACCCCAGACCTACTAAGTTAGAATTGCTCTGTGTTAGTTAGTGGAACTCTTATGCTTTAAAGAATGACTAGTGAATGCTAGAGAAAAACAACTCGTTTACACTCAATGGCTGGCATACCCTGCAGTGAGAAGACCAAATAAATATTTAAAATAAATTTTGAGGACATAGTATTTGTGTATGTGTGTGAGTGTGTGTAACTGTGTGCAAGGGAGTAATTTCCCAGGGAAACAGAATGCAAGGTCTATATTATATCTAGCCAAGGAGAAAATTAGTTTCTTTGTGTTGGTGGTTGATGTTTTGTGGAGGATTTAGGGAAGAAAGGCTTAGTGTTCTTGTTGTTCATATAGGATTGTTAATCAAGTTTGCATATATGCTTGTGATTTGATTGTGTGTGGTGCGAGATATCTCCTGAAGTAATACAGAGAGCAGATGAGAGACACCAGAGAAGAAAAGATGGGATTACTCTCATGGGAGAATTTGTAAAACTTTGAGCCTTATGATCTATAACTTTAAGGGCTGATTCAAAACAGAGAGTAGAAAGGAATATTCTGTCATTCCCACTGGTTGAGCTATATGGGACTTTCTACTTTCTGAGGACCAGGAGGTAGTCCCCAAGACACTCTTCCAGAAGGATTCTTTAGGAAGCATAAGCAATACAAAAGTGTAGTGGACATGAGAGGCAACCAGGAAACCTGGTGTCTAATGTGTTTGCGAGGGCAGCACTGGACTAACCAAGAAGCCCAGACTGAGCAAGAGGCATTAATGGCAGGGATGTTTACAAAATGGGAAAGGAGATAATGCACTAAAATCCAACAGATAATTCAAGAGATATGCATAAAGCATTGTGGGATCTGTATTCAACTAATGCTCAGAGAAAACCAGCAGACTTGTAATCTTGGAGGCATGGGGTCAAGATCCAGGATATGACTATAGTCATGAGAGGCTGATGGTTGCTAGAGCTGATGGCCAAAGCAGTGGAGGAGGGTGAACAGTCATGAGTCAGAACATCAACTGTAATGTTTAAGTCACTAGTGATGATATAAGAGAAGGGACAGAAAGGAAAATGAATCAGGCACAGAAATAGTTGAGGAAGGTAATTGTGAGTTATGAAGGATGAGAAATAGTGATGAAGAGGCTACTAGAAATAGACTCTATGAGTGTCCAGTGCAGAGACGTGTAATCACACAAGTTAATCAGTGATTAGAAAGCATCCCTGGGGAGAAAGGCCCAGACACAGGTACATTAAGCAGAAGGAAGTGAATTATCCAATATGGGGGTTGAAGGAGTTACTAGGTCATCAGGGTAAAGACCAGGCTTGACTCGGATTTGCAGGGAAACAATGAGAAACCATTTACAAATAAAAATGAATTTGCCATAATGAATGAAGTTGGGTCAAAAACAGAAGAGCAACATGGAAGGTATAAATATGTGGGATCGAATTAGTTTGTAGTGAGAGCCAAAAAAAGTACTATAGGTGTTGTGTTGTTCGTTTCCAGGTAAGGGATGGTTAGGCATGGTTTAGAACAAGGTTTCAAGGAGAAAGTTGAACATTTGGGGAGGTCTAGTAGAAGTGATGGTGTGTAACTGCTGAAGCAGACAATTTATGTATATGCCAAAGGGTAGGTATAAAAAATAAGTCAACTCTCTAAATAGCATGGAACTTCTAATCTCCAATCATTTTCCTTCTTGTTTAATGTGATGTAATTATTTATATATCACACATTTCAGCTCTACTAATTAAAAGAAGTATTTAAATGGAATAATCTCAAGGTTCCCATAAATAAACATTAAGTAGTTGGACTTTTATAGAGATGAACTCTACAGCAAAGTTTGAAAGGATTATGACATTTGGTAATTTGTACTGCTTTAAAATGCAAACAGTTATGGAGCAAACATTCATCCATCTATTCTGTTATCCATTGTTTTATTGTGAATTGATTCATTAAATGAACCTCTACTGAGCAACTATTGTATATGAGGCACCATGCTAAGGTTTGAGTAATTAATGGTGAGTGAAATAAGTTGAAATTTTTAATCACCTGGGTACAAAATTAAGTAAGAGAATAGAAATTGATCAAGACATCAGAACTCCTGTGAGGTGCTCTTAATTGCATATATGTATATAACCAGAAGTTATGGAACATATAATAAAATAACTATGGTGTTGTGATAGAGAACCAGAGAGAAAGGACTCTGTGAAAGTATAATCAGAGATTTCTTTGAGGTTGTGGAATCTAAATGGAGAATTGAACTGAACAAAGAAGGGGCAGGTAGTCAAAGATGTATCGCAGGGATATGTGAAATGTCCAAGGAGGGAAAAAGCAGGTGAATTTCAAGAATGCCTAGAAGGCAAGACTGTATTCAGTAGAGATGAAGAGGTGGAGAAAGGAAGATCCAGACTGTAGAGCTTGCTGACACATGGTTCCCAGTTGGATTACTGTACAAAAACTAAGACCTATCTCTATCTCTACCTCTACCAACTCTGTCATCTCTGTCTCCTCTAGCTCTAGCTCTAGCTCTGCCTCTAGTTCTGTCCTGTCTCTTTCTCCATCATCTCCCCTATGCTTAATTAAAGCTGCTTAATTACAAGCTAATACCTATTTTTTCCCTTTAATCTTGGGTTATTAACACAATTGACATCCAGTTTTTTGTTTTGTTGTGGTGTGTTTTCCCTCCAATACTTAAGGCAAAAAGCCCTTAAGTGACTTACTATCTCTAATAAAAACTCATGTAGGCTGGGGGATATAATGCTGTTCCGGTTAGACTTTCTGTGGTTTAACACAGATGGGAAAAGTATTTTAAGAAGCTTAGCTATTTTGTTAAATGTTTATGACTTGTAAATTCCCAGCCTTTTAGGATTATCCAAATGTGTTGACATTGATGCTGAATTTGAAGGGCAATTAGCCAAATATGTTTTTGTCTAATTAACCAGTGGGGTCTAATAATAGCTGTCAGGGTTGGCGTGTAATGCAGGGCTACTTATTTATTGCAAAGAGATATGTTCATATTATTTCCTTTTGAAGTTTAGATTTTCAAATTCTTTCCCACCAGATTCTGGAGAATCATTGAATGAGCTGTCAGAGCTTAAATCCCTAACCTCTTTTCTTTTGAAAAAGAAAAAAAAAATACAGATTATTTGCTCCATTTCACCAAGAGTCTGACTCCTGCAAACTTCTATCTCTGGGTTTCTCGTAAGATACAGAAGGGGAATCAATCACCCCACCGTTGGCTTGGTGGTCTTGAGAGATCATAAAAAGCTTGAGTTTCTTGTAATGCTTTTTAATCTCTTGAGCTAATGGCTTTATAATTCAGCTATTGTATATCATTCTTGTTTAAGTAAATGTAGCAGTTAGGTATGCAAAGTTGTAATAATTCTTTCAGACTAAAATGGTATGATTCAGCCAATTACTACAGGACTCCTACAAAGAGTAACAGTTGCTAGAAAGTATATTGTTGTTGAGTGAATACTATTTCAATAGTACTACCAGGTATTTAAACACACAATTTCACTCATGTTCACAGAACAACATGAGAAAATAGATTAAAAAATCTGTAGTCACTTGGACTGAGATATTGAAGACTCTGAGGTGTGTGTCCTTTCCCACGTTTACTTAAAGTTAACTTGTCTTATCTGTCACCCCGTTGAAAATATTCTTAATCTTGGTTTCTTGTGCATCAAACATACTGATTTGGAACAAAGTACATTTTCTGTTTTACTCAAAAAAATTGAAGATGATAATGAAGATGTTGAGTGGTTGTCATGTGCTAAAATTCTTTGACTATCCACGGGTTCTTTGACTATCCACGGGATGGGTCAAATAACAGACTAATTCCATAGGAATGATGCCATATATTCTCTGGGCCTTAGGGTGAAATAGAAACCCATTGGGTGACTCAGCCTGCAAATAATGTAAACAACAGATCTATCATAAACATGAGCTATTTTTGTATCAAACATTTTATTATAACTTCCAAAAAAGCCAGTTGGAATCAAATTATTGTGACGTAACTCATCCATTATTATAGGCTGGCTAAGGAACTATCTTCTAAGCATTTCTCTATTGATTATATCCCTAATGAACATGAGTCACCTAGATTTTTCAGACTTTGTTACTTATCCATAAAACAAGTAGGTTTTAAAATGTTATTTTATCTATAAAATGTTCAGATTTGATCTCTCCATGTATCATCTTGTATATTAATCAGGACGGGACAAAATATTAAGCATTGTCATTTAGAGTGCAATGGTAGTTTGTTCTTCCACTTTTTATCCAATACTTACTTTTTTAAGTTTAGGTTTGGAATTCATGGGTGAGAGGAGTGCTCTGCTTCTGTATTTTTCTCTTAATGAAGTTTTGTTTTCTCCTCTTCAGTATTTTCAATCCTGTACCAAATTTTACTTAGGATGTGTTGAGTCATCAGCATTTATGACTTGTTTTATTTATTTTAAGTTTGATAAATATATTTTAAAATCTGTAGGTAAATTTCTTTTTATATGCTTTTGGTTTTGTTTTTTAGTACTGCTGACAATATCACATCAACTTGGCCCCAGGATAGTAATTAGCAACCCAGTCAGAGGTTGCTAGTAATATCCCATTTACCTGGACAGATTTTATCAAATAAGGTTGAAACGTGAGTAGTAGCTAGAGAAGACTTTTGAAATTTTCTTTTAACATAGTATATATACAAAAGTAAATCAACAAAATACAATCAAATCTAAATCTAAAAGATAATAAAATAGAAGCCGAATTGAAAGGAAAATCTTTATAGTAAAGACTATAAAATCTTTTACTTTTGTTGTTTATTCATTTTCTTTTATGCATAGAAGCAAGTTAAGTGTTAACTAAAATTTAGAATTGTAGAAATCAGTATTATTTAATTTAGAATATAATTGCAATTTATATATAAATTGCCTTTACTGTTGACCTCCTAATATGTGGAGAATGTGCTTCAAGTTTTTGATCAGAAAACAAATCAAAACAAACAAAATTTAAAAGTACACAATAACAGTTGAAAAAGAATGGAAGTCCTTATTTTAGAAATTGAGTGCATAAAAATCATATATTGATACTTAACTGTCTCTTCTATTTTGATTATGTAACAAATGAAATGTGAAGAGACATGTAAATATGGATGGAAGAGAGAATAATAATGATAAACAAATTTTGAAAGCCTAAGATATGCAGGTGTTTGAGAAATGTGGAGTCCTGTTGAAATGGAGACCTGTCACAAGAACACGCTCTTACCAAGATATTTGGCTGATATGGCATGCTAAGGTGAGGGGTGGTTACTGGGCGACAGCAGTTGATGTTTGGGAGAATTCCTAAAATGATCTGTTAGTACCTCTATAAGAAAATTCTGATTTTGTTGTGTATCCTATTCCTTGAACATGCATGAAAGGAAGTTAAATGTAAATTAACATTAGTAGCACAGTTGTAGAAATAAATACTGTTCTAAGAATATAATTGCAACTTAAATAGAATTCTGGGTACTTTAAATAAAATAACACAAAGCAATATTTTCAAATTACAATTTTGTTAATTTTTAGTGTTGAAATAAAATTCAGTAAAAAATTTATTTGAAACTGTTCAAACATGACTCTATAGATCAAAATCAGTGCTATAGATGGCTATGTTACATCAAAATTCATGTGTTGGAACCCATCTCCAGGGTGATGGTATTGGGAGGCAGAGTTTTTGACAGATGATTATGTCATGAGATCAGTGTCGCTATAGAAGAAGTGAACACCTTCTCTCTCCCTTTCTGCCACGTGTGACACAGAAGAAGCTAGCAGCTTATCAGCCAAGAAGTGGGCCTTCTTCACACACTGTGTCTACTGACGCCTTTATCTTGGACCTCCCCACCTCCAGAACCTCCAGAAATAAGATTCTGCCGCTTATAAGCCACTCATCATAAGAAACTCTTTTATAGCAAACAAATAGACTAAGACAGGCAAAAGGCTAAGTGATCATTGCATTTGTGAAATGATCACTATCATATCTGTGTTTACAGACCAGTGTAGATAGACACTGAGTGTATAAGACATAAACAGTTAAAGCCTGTTATACTAATGCCCTGCTACAAAACGTGTGGAAAAAACCCCTTTGATTCACAGGATTAGAAATGAAAGAGGCCTTAGCATGCTTCTGGATGAGAGTTGGTACATTACCACCCGGGCCAGATCCAGCCTGATGCCCATTTATTAGTGGCCAAGGAGCTAAGAATAGTTTTCATATTTTTAGTTGCTTGAGGAAAATAAAAGGAAAAATACATGCAATTCAAATTTCAATGTCCATAAATAACCCATTATTAGACCATAACCATACTATGTATTCATGCACTGCCTGTGGCAACTTTCACATTCCAATGGCAGAAAGAGTAGTTCTGACAGAAAGCCTATTATCCACAAGGCCTAAAAGGCTTGCTATCTGCACCCTTCCCAAAACAATTTACATACATGATCTAGTTAGTAAACAAGTTTCCCTTTCAGGGGTTGATCTTCAGATAGGGATTGCTAGGAACCTGTTTGTGAAGGATTCTGCTGGTAGGGGAGTTAAAATACACCTAATTGGGCAATGTCAACCTGTGACTAATGAAGTGGGTGGTGGTGTAGGCTCAGCATTTCCCAAAGTTCTTCTGATGTTTGTGAGTTTGCATTAAAGGTTTTGGTGCACAAGGGGTCATGACCTTACCAAGGCTGTCTTCTATTAGTCCTGGTAGCATATCAACCCTTTAAGATCATCTCAGTGCATCTTAACAATCATGGAGAGAACTTTAAAAAAATGTAGCCCTGCTCTCCCCCAACACACACAGGATTATGATTTTATAAGTTTAGGATGAAGACTAGGAATTTCTATTTTCTAAGATGTTGAAATCTAAATGAAGTTTGTTCAGGACTGTGCTACCTATTATCCCCTAGACATACATGGCTATCTAAATTTACATTGTTTTAAATTTGAAAAATTTGGGACTGGCATAGCAGGTAAAGCCACCACCTATGATTCAGACATCCCATACTGGTGCTGGTTCGTTGTTCCTGGTGTTCTCCTTCCAATGCAGATCCCTGCTACTGCTCTGGGAAAGCAGTGGATAATGGCTCAAGTACCTGGGCTCCTGCCACCCACGTGAAAGACCCAGAAGTTGTTGCTGGCTTCTGGCTTTGGACTGGCCCAGTACTGGCCATTGTGGCCATCTGGGAAATGAACAGGCAGATCATCTCTCTCTCTCTCTCTCTCTCTCTCTGCCTCTCCCTCTCTCTCTGAAGCTCTTTCAAAATAAATAAATAAATAAATAATAAATCTTTAAAACTTTTTCAAAAAATTTAAAATCTAGTTCCTCAGTTGTTCTAACTACATATTTATTTATTTTTAGCTCTTTAAAAGGCAGAGAAACAGAGCGGGAGAGAGACAGATACAGAAATGGAGAGATCTTCAACCTCTGGTTAATTCCCCAAATGTTCACAATAGCTACAACAGGACCAGGCTAAAGCCTGGAGCCAGGAACCACATCTCAGTCTCCCACAAGAATGGCAGGAACTCAGGTATTTGAACCATCATCTTCTGCCTCCCAGGGTGCACATTAGCAGGAATCTAGATCAGAAGCAGAGCTCTCTGACTCCTACCTCGGCACTCTGATATAGGATTCAAGAATGAGAGAGAGAGAAACAATAGCTAAGAAAAGTGAGAAATTCAGCATAAAGATTATTCATCTACTGTGTAACTGTCATCAGTTTATCACTAAGATGACTAAAAGGATATATAAACTGAGAAAAATCCAAAAGTAAGGGCAGAATAGAACGTTTGTGTCAGATCTTTGGAGGGACTTTTATTAGACATAGTGTGGGAGCAACAGGATTGATCAATCTATGAGTCAACAGACATAACAGAAATGTTTGCCTGGGAAAAAAGAATTTGAGATGACAGGAAAACCCCAAGGGCTTCAGGAAGTTTACAACAGGTGCTGGAGGCAACAGTGAGCTATCCAGAAGTCAATAGGCAACCCTGAAATCCCTGGGAATGCAGTGAGCGCAGTGTCCTTTCCCAGGAAATATGTGGCATCAACATCATGCTTCGACACACGCTGTGTCCTCCGGTGTTTACTGAATAGAGTCATACGAGTTAGAGAAGTCGTGGTGAATAAATCCTTTGGTACAGCATCTGTGTGCACTCAGCCTGGCTGGGCTTCCCTTCTTAAGCCCTGCTTTCTGGCACATTTGAGTTTTCTGCCACTCTGAAGTGAGAAAACAAATCTACAATGAAATGAAACTTCTCTTTTCCCACAAATTGATGTAATAAAAGAGTGGCACAATCTATTTTATGGTTATCATCTCATTCTCTTAGTATTGAAAAACAAAACAAAATAGAAATATGTAAACATCCAACTATAAAGATGAGCAAACATAGATAAACTAGATATATGAAGCAGCCCATATTGCAAAAGAAGAAATTCTATAGAAGACTAAACACTCTCGCAAATCTATGGGATAGATTTACTACATGAAATTGGAGAAAATATTTAAAACTTTTCTCTGCTGTAGGGAGCTATTGCATTTCTGCATGAGACTCATATCCTAAAAGATATCCTTCAGAGGAAAAATGATGATTAGCAAAGCTTATAATGGCATAAAGGCAGAAACTACATATTGAATATTACAAAAACTTAATCAGTGAATTACTAGACTACATTGAGAAATTATCCCAGGATGATATAAATATGCTAATAAAAATATAAGGAACATTGATGACAATTCCAAGAAGCCAAGGTTACATACAAGGAAAAACAGAGCAATTAAAGGGAACTAATCACCAAATAAATGATGGAAGAATATTTTCTTGATTATGGGAATGAGGGAGGAATATTAAAAACCAAGACAAAGTATCCTATCGAAAAATGTGATGATGAAAGTCTTGAATTAAAAATAAAAAAAATTAAAGCATTGGGAAGGCAAGAGGAAAAGTTTATTTATGAAAGAAAAAAAACTCAAGTTGACATCAGACTCTCCACAATTTGAAAAATATGGAAGAGAAATGAACACAAGACTCTTGAGAGAAATATATTGAAACCTAAGAATGTTATAGCCAGACAGACTCTCATTCATATTTGAGAGCAATAGAGAGATATTAATAGACATGAAAGGAGTCCAAATGTTTTTACCCACATTCTTTTTCTGGAAAAAATAAATTAATGAAAAAAAAGTATTCCAGCTGACTGAAGAATGAACAAACCAAATAGCTAAATAATGAGATCGATGTACAATAAAACAAAGTATGGTGAGTATTTAAAACCAATTGGGGAGAGGGGGGCAATGCTGTGGCATAGCGGGTAAAGCCGCTGCCTGTGGTGCTGGCATCCCATGTGGGCACTAGTTCGAGACCCGGCAGCTCCACTTCCTGTCCAGCTCTCTACTATGGCCTGGGAAAGCAGTAGAAGATTGCCTGAGTCCTTAGGCTCCTGCACCCATGTGAGAGACCCAGAAGATGCTCCTGGCTCCTTGCTGTGGTTCAGTGCAGCTCTGGCCATTGTGGCCAGTTGGGGAGTGAACCAGTGGATGGAAGACCTCTCTCTCTCTCTCTCTTTCTCTCGCTCTCTCTCTCCCTCTCTCTCCCCCCCTCTCTTTCTGCCTCTCCTCTCTCTGTGTAACTCTGACTTCCAAATAAATAAATAAATTTTATAAAAAAAAATTGAGACTAGATAAGATTATGTTGTAAAGGATAGTCAGTAATTAAAACCAAAGAGGGGGCTGCCATTGTGGCCCAGCGGGTTAAAGCCATGGCCTACAGCTCCTGCATCCCATATGGGCACTGATTCAGGTCCCAGCTGCTCCACTTCTGATCCAGATCTCTGCTAATGTGCCTGGGAAAGCAGCAGAAGATGGCCTGGGGCCGTGGTATCCATGTGGGACACCCAGAAGAAGCTCCTGGCTCCTGGCTTCTGTCTGATCCAGCCCTGGCCATTGCTGTGATTTGTGGAGTGAACCAGCAGAGGGATCTCTCTCTGTAACTCCCCCTTTCAAATTAAAAAAAGAAAAGGAAAAATCAGTATCTGTCTGTTTCCCTTACTCACTCATTTACTCTGGCTTTCAAAGAGATGAAATATTTAAAAAAAGAAAAGAAAATAAATCAAAGAATCAATACACAAATCCCTGTTTTTAAAATATTATAAAGTCTAAATCAATAGAAAAAGTATAAATTAGTCTTATAAATGAAGCATCAAATGTTTAAAAATAATAATATTCTGGATTTGAAATCCAAATTACACCAGCATAATCTTAGAGTAGGAGTGTGAATAACTGCTTGCAAATTCTTTATGTGTGTAGTGGGAATTCTTAAATTCCTATATTTTATTTTTGAAATAATTAATACATATAGAGATAGAATTAAATAAAGATATATGAAAGTATTCTAACTGTAAATTGACCATTAGTTTGAAAAAACAGAATGCATATATTCCAAATCAGAAGAAGTAAAACAAACAATGAAAACTTGGCTATACAGGAATTAACTCTGGAAAGATATAAATAAAAAGGAAGTAAATAAGATTTTAACAAAATCATTACAATAAAAATAAAAATTATAAATAAGCATGATAAAAATTTGTTGGGTTTTTACTTTTCAATTCTTTTCACCCAAAGCTAAACATATTGATATCTTCTAATTCCTTAGCAATCATTTGTCTTTATTTCAAATTTTATGTACTTCACACTAACTTTCATTGAAAAGCTTCTTGAACGAAACAGAAATACATGTACTTTTCCATTGTCTAGTTCTCCCTAATTCTTTTGAGTACTGGTGATATAACTAGCAGCAGTCGAAAATTCAGATAATCTAGAAAAAAAAAATTGACTTCCATTTCTTCTTAATTTTGAGCTTCACGATGATTTTTTAGTTCCAATCTCACCGTATAAACTTCTACTTGCCTTACATGTTTCTAAAAAGTATCATTTAAGATATGCTGAAAAATGTTCCTGGAAAAAGAGATGAAAAACTAAGTTTATTTAGGTGCAAAAATTTATTGAAACCCTACAGAGTTTTTCATAATATGCTTTTTAAAAAAGATTTATTTTATTTATTTGAAAGAGTTACAGAGAGAGGTAGAGACAGAGAGAAAAAGAGGTCTTCCATCTGCTGGTTCATTCTCCAAATGGCCACAACAGCTGGAACTGAGCTGATCCAAAGCCAAGAACCAAGAGTTTCTTCCAGGTCTCCCACGCCGGTGCAGGGGCCCAAGGACTTGGTCCATCTTCCACTGCTTTTGCAGGCACATTAGCAGAGAGCTGGATTGGAAGTAGAGCAGCTGGGACTCAAACCAGCACCCATATGGAATGCTGGCGCAGCAGGGCTTTAACTCATTGTGCCACAGTGCTAGTCCCCATAATATGCATTTCCAATGATCTTTTTGCAAACAAATACATGGATTTTTTTTTAATTTCACCAAAATAAACTCATTTTAATTCTATTTTCCACAATTCGTTTGAAGTACCTTCGAACATTTGGTTGGATCTATCAGTCATTCATTTGAAAAATATGGAAGATTTACTTTTTAGCCTGGTGTTGGGGATCAAATCCAGCCCTCAGGAATTTAAGGAGTATACCAAATAGTCTGCTGAGTTGTCATTTAAACCCCTGTAGCACCCATGCTACCTCCACATCCTGAAGGTGGACCCCATCCCTGTGATTTTTCCATACGAAACCGTTTCTCCAATCATCTTAAACTCTGCCTTCCCGCTGTTTTGTGTTCTATTCGCCCCATCATCATAGTGGCCATTGTTTTGCCTTTTACAGTTATAAAAACAGACAAATTTATCCTTCCTTGGAGACATCTCCCATGACTGGATTTGAATAGCAAGCCCTCCAACCATCATTGTTGAACTTTTGCTCCCAGTATCACCCCTATGAGTGATGTCTAGATGTTCCTGAAGTTTTGCTTCATCCCACCTTAGCCTACAGTCTCTGGGATGAGTTTTTGAGTGGGAGAGCCCAACTTGCTTTCAGCTTACCTGCCACAGCACAGAGGGAGAGGCTGTTTGTCAGATTTAACCTTCTGGTTGGCTTCCTCTCAAATAGAGCTTGGATGCGGAAAAGCAGCAACTGTTGTCTACAATGCATATACAGATGTCTGCCTGTGAGTATTTCAAACGTATGTGTTTTGGGCATATGTGTATGGATATAAAATATTATGAATACATTTATTGCTATTTAAACTCTCTCAAGTCCTTGTTTCTTTAGGATTAAAAAAATATTTAGATGTGTCTGTACATTTCATATCATATCTTAGAGCTTCCAAGATTTTCAGGGGAAGCGGCTAGAAAATAAAACTAAAATCCCCAGTGGGGAGCCAAATCTTCGCTGCAACCCTCTCTTCCACACAATTGCAGTGTGTGCAGCTGTGCTTTTAGTTGTTTTATCAGAATTTATGTAAAGGGATTTTTCTGCAACTCAGAATTTTTAAATTCCGCTGTGAGAGATCCCTGTTTCTAAGGACTAAGTATCCGCATCATCTGAGAGCCTGTTACGACCTCAAAATTTTGTCTGTCCCTGGACCATTAAAATCAGAATCCATTTTTTCACAAGATCACTACATGACTGATGGAAAATTAGAGGCTTTTGCATTGAATTTTCCCTGAAGTCACTTTTAGCTAAAGCTTTGTGATTTTATATACTTACACATATATTGCTCCCCTCTCCTCATGTTTCCATTATATTCCTGGGTACTTGGTTCAGAGAAAAAGACATTCATCCAAGATAGTCACAGTAAAGAAATATTTGATTGAATATAGGTAAGGATATTGGAATTTAATTAGGATATAACTTTGTTTTTATTGATAGTAACTATGATAGGTGAGTTATTTGACTTTTTTTAAAAGTTTATTATTTATTTAAGAGATAGAGAGATATGGAACAAACTACAGATAAAAAGAGAAAGGCACAAACAGAGAGTTCCCATCTATCGCCGTTGGTTCATTCCTCAAAGCCTCCACAGCTGAGGCTGGGCAAGGTCAAAGTCAGAAGCCAAGAACTCAATCCAGATCTCCCACACGGGTGTCAGTGACCCAACCATTTGAACCAACATCACTACTTCCCACAGTCTGCATTAGCAGGAAGCCAGAGCCAGGAGCCAGAGCTGAGCGCGTATCAAGCTGAACCACTCCAATATGGGATTCAGTCAACTTAACCACCAGGCCAAACTCCAGATGATGGTTCTGTTTAATTTTAGATTTAAAGGGTGAATCTCATTTGCTCCTATGAAAAAGCATGACTCCAAATATCCTAAAATAATAATAACAACAACAAAAAAAGACAAAGACTCTTCCAAAAATAGTCTAAAGGAGATTGGGAGAGTGAGAGAGAAATATGTTAAATATTGGAAATGAAAAAAAAGAGATGATGAACACTTCCATTTGTAGAATGTTTTTGTAGTTTACCAAGCACTTAATATTTCACAACTCATTGGAGGCATCAAAACAATTCAGAGAGAGAAGCAAATTAGGTATTTTTCAACCACTGTTCATAAACAGTAAGGCCTGAACAACTACACTATCATAACCAGATCTGGCATGTCAATCTGCCCCGAAACTGGTCTCTAACTTTATTCTAATTTCATGGTAAAACAGTGTAGGTCCAAGTACAAGAATGAGCCACAAAGAAGGAAGCTGTCACTCTGCTCCTCACATCTAAGACTGACATTGTGCCAGCTGCAGAAATGTCTCTCTGTGATTTCCATTTTTGTTACGCGTCTCCGTGATGTGTTTTTTTAACCTTTTCATTTTCTCCCACTTTTCCTCACCAGCTTCTTTCTCCCTCTGTTTAACTTCATCAACATTTAGGGCCAGACTCGGCTTCTTTGCAAAATCTGGCTCTGGGCTCAATCTTCTTTCATACCATCCCCTGCCCCTTCAGTAGCTTCCTCATTTCCTAGGGTTACCTGCCCCCCCTATCAACTTTGCTGGGACTCTGTGGCTCAGCTGTCTGTCCTGCCTCCTCCTCTCCACCTGGCCCAACCACTGCTCTGCCAGGCCTCTCTCGGCTGCTGAATGTCGTTATGGCAACCGACAGTCAGTGGGCCCAGGAGACACAAAACTGTGCCAAAACTGGCAGGAAGAGACACTGTGTGGCATCTGCGGGGGCTGTGGAGACCAGGGTTGGGGTGGCCCCGCCTGTAAGGAAAGAGAGGGAAGCAGTTACATCATGTTGATTGGTGATGGATCCCAGGAAAGGTTCTGACCTGATAGAATGACTGCAAGCCATAGCTGAGTTTCAAGAGACTTTTGCCTTGGATGTCCAAAAACAACCTTTTGAATCAACACCTCTACCTCTAGGCCTCCAAATCCTACAACCATGAGAAGGGAGAGAAAAATGAAAAGATTTAAGGCTCTATGTAGAAAAGTGCAGAAGAAAATACAATTTAGTCTGAGTACAACTGAATTGTATCCTCGCTTTAATAGGGTTGAAGGATAATTTTATATTTTAAAATGCATCTGGCTAGGATTTCACAGGAGTGTTTTTCTTTGCAGTAAACAAAAAGCAGCCATTGAAGGTGGTTGTCTAATATTTAGCAATATCTCCAAATAACAATGCCTTCATCATTTTTTGATGAAGGCATTAGGGACAACACTTTTTTGACAGTCACACAGGGTCACTTAAAAAAGTGAGATTAGAAATAGGGATATTAGAACTTTGCGGGCTAGCGCCGTGGCTCACTTGGTTAATCCTCCACCTGCAGCATCAGCATCCCATATGGGCACCAGGTTCTAGTCCCAGTTGCTCCTCTTCCAGTCCAGCTCTCTGCTGTGGCCTGGAAGTGCAGTGAGGGACGGCTCAAGTCCTTGGGCTCTGCACCTGCATGGGAGACCAGAAGAAGCACCTGGCTCCTGGCTTCGGATCAGCGCAGTGCGCCGGCCGCAGCGGCCACTGGAGGGTGAACCAACAGTAAAAGGAAGACCTTTCTCTCTGTCTCTCTCTCTCTCACTGTCCACTCTGCCTGTCAAAAAATAAATAGTTATAAGCTCTTATGCTAAATTGCTCATTTTAATTAAAGAAAATCAACAAATATTATATCAAATAATACATAAAGTAACACATGCTTAAATTTGTTATTAAAAAGTTATCATGTGAACCATCAGGAAAAACAACTCACAGAAGCAGTGTTGAATTGATTATCTTTTAGAGGAGGAGAAGGAGGGCTTAACTTTTTGTTTCGGACCCTTTCATACGGTTTGAATTTTTAAAGATGTGGATATACTCCTGCAAGACGAAAATTAATACTCATTGGCAGAGATTTGGTTTAATAAATAATGATAAAGCCATAGACTAGAATCTCTGACTTCTAATGGGAAGAATAGAGCTGATCCATTTTTTCTAAAATGGAAGACTTTCTATGATTAAAGATGAGAGATAAAAATGAAGAAATGAAGTTATGGAATCTCAAACAAGCATTTTCTCTGCATAAAAGTTTTTACCCTCATCTCTCTGTGATTGTGTGTGGGTTTAAATGTTTCTAGATTATTTTTTAAGAAGCATGGAAAGACAAACACAAAACTCGTGGATTTCAAGGGAGAAGAACTGAGAGACAGGATTTTTATAATAAAAAACTATATTATCTGAAAATTTGAATAATATGCAAATGTTTGGTCTTATTTAGTATTTTAAAATACAAAATAAATATATAGAACTAAAAGAGAGTCATAAAAACATTGTGGTTTCCCATGAAATGTTTTGTAAATACAGTATTTAATCTAAATTTAACACAAATTCCTTCAAGTGTAATAATTACAAAGAGATGAAACTTTGTAAGTTATATATTTTAATGTATTTCAGATTTTTTTCAAGGGAGGTGAAGCAGAAAATAAATACATTAAGGAAGAATATACAGCAATAGAATTTAGTTTGAAAATAAACAGAAAAATTTTGAAAAGTGATCAACTTAGAATTGTAACTATTTTGAATGAAAAAACAATTTTTTTTGACAGGCAGAGTGGATAGTGAGAGAGAGAGAGACAGAGAGAAAGGTCTTCCTTTTGCCATTGGTTCACCCTCCAATGGCCGCCACGGCTGGCGCGCTGCGGCCGGTGCACCGTGCTAATCCGAAGGCAGGAGCCAGGTGCTTCTCCTGGTCTCCCATCGGGTGCAGGGCCCAAGCACCTGGGCCATCCTCCAATGCACTCCCTGGCCACAGCAGAGAGCTGGCCTGGAAGAGGGGCAACCGGGACAGAATCCGGTGCCCCGACCGGGACTAGAACCCGGTGTGCCGGCGCCGCAAGGCGGAGGATTAGCCTAGTGAGCCACAGCACCGGCCTTGAATGAATTTTTAATAGATGAAATTCCTCTGACTTTAACACAAAATGAGATAATTATAAGTTTATTACTCCCCTCCCCAGTAATTCATTTTACTGTTTTAAAAAGTTTAGTGAATGAAAATGAAGTCATAATGAAGGTTGTTGTAATGACTGTTGTCTTGCATCTTTGTTAGTTGCAGGACCAAGGCCAACTGGTGATGCCCCTCTTCCTTTTTTCAAGCTAGTTTTGAATGTCAAAGTCTACATTTTATTAACTCAAGGGATTCACAAAGGAAGACATACAGTTGGATTAAATTTTGGCTGTAAAGGATGGAGGGTTTCATTATTTTTGCTGATTTTGGTTCAAAGTACAATAGAACGAAGCAACCTTAAGCTTCCTAAAGATGTTAGTTGATGAGCTGCTGAGGAATGGCAAATTTTGAAGAAAATGAAGAGACTGCTGTGGTATTAAAAATCAAACACTGCTGTATTCCTAATAATTTACAATATTTCCTCCTTAAATTTCATAAAAATTAAGAATACTAAGTTTTGAAATTTATGGTGTATGCGTAGAGGCCAATTTGAGTGGCATGGGACATAAGGTATGGAGAGAACACCCATTAGCATATATTTGCTTTACTAGTTTCATCACTTGCTTCTGTTTTATTTAAATATGTTTCTGTGTATCTTTTAGATGTTAAACATCTTTGAAATTAAAAAGAAAATCACAGTGTTCCTTTATGAAAGCAGAATATAATAAAATATAATTTGATCTATTTTCCCATGTCTAAATGCATTAATTCCTATTTTAAAAGGAAATAAAGGAACAATTAGTAGTTCATTGTTTAAAATGAATCATGAAACAAATTCCCATCAAAAATGAAAAAGAAATGTTAGCTTCACTGCCTATATTTTCTTAAAATGACCCTTTTCCAAAAGAAATCACTGAGAATGGAATAATGATTTTTTTTCACTGTGAAGGTTATGGAAATATATAGAAGTGGATTTAATATTTATATTCCTTTTTTCCTGCCTGGTATAGGCATAATGAAGTTATTTTCCTTGCCTGATTTCTCCCAGTATACTTGTTAGCATTCTTTTTCCTCTGATTATCAAATCTTAGTTTTTCCTGGTGAGTAAATCAGCTGGTTTTTTTTTTTTTTTTTTTTTTTTTTTTTTAGTTTTGTACCTAGAGGCTGTGTGTAGTTCCACACAAATTATCCAGCCAGCACAGGTTTCTGCAAATGTCTGGAATAATGTCTAGCCATGATGGCTTGGTGACTCCACCAGGAGACTTCCTTCCTTTGATAACAGCAATGCTATGTCCTAATTCAGGTGATTTCCACCTTTCCCCCTCACTTACCCACACACACACCACCTCAGCTATCTGCATGATCTGTACACACTCGCCTCATTAACAATGAATTCCCTGGCTGTGGGGACAGGCAGCACACCTGTTTCCAGTTCTGAAAGAATGACAAGTAAAATGATCCAATTCTTCCTCTATCTGTGGCTCAAAATGTCTTCCCAAAGGCTGTGTGTGTGTGTGAGAGAGAGAGAGAGCGAGAGAGAGACAGAGACAGAGACAGAGACAGAGATTGAGGGAGAGCAGGCCACAGTGGGTCCTGCATGTGAATTTTGAAGGTTGGCTCACAGCACTTTTTCACCCTTTCCCCGTTCCCAGAACCACCTGGCTCTCTTTTCAATGGTGAGCATTTGGCTAGATCCAGTTCTTTTCCGTTTCCCCACAGAATTTCCTCTCCTTTGAGTTAACTTCACTTTAGGACAAGAATATTTTTGGGAAACTATTTGTCACTCATGAAGCAGAAGTCTGAAATATGTTGTCTTAAGGTATGTGAAGCCAAAAAAAATCTTCAGTTTCCGAAGATTTCTCTTTTATTCGAAATATTTGAAGCACACAGTTGGGTGAGACATCAGGAATATAGTAGTCATTTGGTTTCCTTGTGTCACACATTTTTCACTAATATAAAATCAATACATGATCAATGTACACTTTGAAAATACAGATATATTTTAAATGAAATGAAAACAGAAATCACTCATTTGTTTACCTAGAAGAGTGCTATTAACATTTTCCCGTATTTTCATCATCTCTTATTTATATATTCTTTTAGTTGAAATCATATCATATGGCAGTTTTATAATGTTCTGTGACCCATATGACATTTCTAGTTAAGTTATCAAGTTATTAAAAATCACAAGTAATCAAATAAACTGCACCCAAGGAGATTTGAGAACATTATAAAATAGATATTATGTTATGAGTATTATGTTCAATCCTGAGGCAATTGGTAGCATTTGAATTTTTTCTTCCACCCTTTTTTCCATTTTCTTTTTTTGAGATGCAAAGAGAGAGACAGAGACTTCTTACCTAATGATTTACTCTCCAAATACCCAGAGCAGCTGGGAGTCTGAAGCCAGAAGTAGGGAACTTAAACAAGGGCCCTCACCTGGGTGTCTGGACGCCAACTACTTGAACCATGACTACTGCTCCCCAGCGTCTGCATTAATCGAAAACTCGGGTCAGGAGCCAGAGGTGAGCGTAGAAACCAGGTATTCTGATACACATCTTAACCCCCGTGCCAAAGGCTCACTCCTTATTCTTTTTTTGAATGTATAGTCAATGTATTATATCCTTTATTGTTATAATATTTCCCATACTATTAGAATTTTACATTGAGTATGTCTTTATAAATGTCTTATGCATCATCAAATATCAAAATTTAGTAGATTCCTTGGATTTTGATTCTTCAGTGTCTGGCATTATCTGCTTCTGAGTCAAGTTCGGAAGCTTTTACTTCATCTGCCTGCATACAGCAGGATTGCTCTAAGAGGCGAGTGTAAGAGAGGGTACACCAGGTAAGCAGGAAGGCAGGAGCTCTCTGGGGGCAGAGCCAGGTAGCCATGTGTGAAGAGAGGACAGCTGGAGGAGTCTGGGGGAACATGTGAGTCCATCCAGCATGGTGAACTGCTGCGGGACTCCAATCTGTCTTCCAAGAGTTCTTGTGCCAACAGGCCACAGAGAGCTGAGTAAGATGGCTTGGAATTGCTGCCTCCACTTCTAAGTGCAGCTTTGTAATCTAAAAGATTGCATTGTAATGCTGGAGGGGCTGACTCAGTCTGCAACACCTTAACAAGCTGTCATGCTGAGGAAAGTGAAACTTTTAAATTAAAGCTACTCCAGTGTTTTCCACAAAGGCTCCAACATGAAGTTACTCAAAAGTCAAGGCTGACTTCAGTTTCTCACAAACCCAGAGAATGAATTTGGTTGATTGAATGGTTTTTCTTGGATAGTGCAATTAGACAAGCACTAACACATTTCTTTGTACTAGTACTTTTCGTTCAAACCATTTCACCACTGCATGGGAGCTGTCCTCGACTGCCTTCAAACTGGTGTAGATAAGACTGTAGTAGGGAAGAAGAGCTGAGGTTGCCAGGGACCCCTCTTGCAGTCACCTGTGTTGCAGCCCCCCTGCACTGCCCAAACACCCCCTTTCTGTGCAGCAGAAAACTGCAGCTTAGGCACAAATACTGCTTAGAACCAGCCCTGACAGAAATAACCATCAGAGCTGCTGGCTGCATCTCCTGATGACCTTTCGCTAAGCATAAGGTCATTGTAATAAAGTTACCATGGCTAGTGCTCCTGCAGCCATATGCACCCAATGCCATGACACTTCCTAGATTTCCATTAAAAGGATGAGGAAATGGTGTCTTTCAAGCTCTGCCCCAAGTTCTGTCCTCTTGTGATTCCTCAGATCATATGAAAGAATAAACCCAAAACTCATGGAGCTCAGCTCTTTCAATTATGTTCACACTCCTTGAGTGCATACTTTTGCTTTGTATGCAAATAAATCTCATTCCTCTGCTGACCTTTACATACTTCTCATCCTCAAATTCTTCCTTGCAGTAGAGACAAGCTGGACCCAGCCACCTCTACACAATTACTCTCAATTAGAAAACATTCATCATTTTAGATTTGCCAGTTTCGTCGATGTTTTGATAGTTTTGCTAGTTTCCCTCCTCCCTCTTCTTCTGTCCTTTTCTTCTTCCTTGCCTTCTTCCCTCTCTCCCACCCCTGTCTCCTTCTTCCTTCCTTCTTTCCTCCCTCCCTCCCTCCTTCCCACCCTTCCTTCCTTCCTTTTCTTCTTCAGACTAATGATATAATATCATTTCATTTAAGGATCAATTGACTAGAATATTAAAACTAATAGTTTTCTTGTTCAAGACAATAATTTGGTGGCATACATTTGACTTTTTTTCTGATGATCACCATTGAAATGATTAGAGAAGTACATGAGAAATACAGAAATATCTGATTAGGCAAGGAAAACAACAACAACAAAAAAACAAGAAAACAAACAAACAAACAAAAACAAGACAGGCACTCTAGTCTCAAAAGAGAAATTTAGAGAAAACTCATGAACATAGAACCAAGGTGAGAGGTAGCCTCCTTGAAAAGCATCCAACCTGACGTTTAAAATGTGTAAGGAAAAATTGTGTGTGGGACTTCAGAGGACAAAAGCCCATGAGCATTCAGTTAAGAGACAGGCAGGAGCTATTGGCCAGGGTGGACAGCCAGGGGCACTTCTCACTTCACAATGGTCATATTCAGAGCTAGAGGGCATGGCCTTTATCCTGCCCTGAGCTTCGCCTGGTTAGCAACCAGTAACTGAGGCAGTGAGCTTCACTTAATGACAGTTTACAATTAGAGGAAGTGAACAGTGACACCGCTAGTAGCTTTCCTTACTGCAAGGAATATAGTTCCAAAAAAATTAGGCTAACTCCTGCCTTTGGCCAGAGCTTTGGGAAGTGGAAACTGCTTTTCATTTGGTGAAGAAGGTTTGATAAATGAAGGGGGAACTCACTACAGGGACTGCTGTAGTGACCTGATCTTCAAAAAGTCTAACCGACTAGAGAAGTGCATGGTGCCCAGTTACCTCATATTTTCCAACATGAATAACAGGAATGAGAGTGTGGCATGATGGTGGGTCCCTCTGGTTATGATTCCAAATGGAAAATGGACTGAGAATAAAGTAAAGCTATTAAAAACTAAACTCCTCTACTTGGGATTAATGTTGTATATGGGGACAATTTCTGATACAATTCATTTTAACTAACATCTAAACAATCGTGGGTTGTCATGTTAAGGATGTGTAAGCTTCAATGGCTAAAACATCATTGTTATGTAAACATCTATTAGTTCCTCGCACAGCCTCCACTATAAGAATTTAGAGCCAATGTACCCCCAGGAAATTAAGTAAATTACTAGATGATTAAAAGGAAGATGTTCTTTAAAATACACATCTAATTATTTTCTTCATTGGTGCTTAACAGAGTCAATTAAATGTTGCCTTCAGATTTTGTAAATTTTCCAAATTTAAATTGCAACAGAGGCATTTAAAAGTAGACTTGATACTTCAGTATTAAGTGAAATTAACAGTATTAAGTAAATAACAGATTAGTGAAATAGATGTCCACTTTAAGATTTTTCTTGTACTTCAGAAGAAAAAAAAATTGTGATATCATCAAAATGCGGAAAAGATGTGAGACAGGAGGTTAGACTTTTTGAAGATCAGGTCACTATAGCAGTCCCTGTAGTGAGTTCCCCTTTCATTTATCAAACCTTCTTCACCAAATGAAAAGTAGTTTCCACTTTTTCTTGAAGAAAAAGCTATTTAAAATACAAATTTATATTATTCACAAAGCATCAGAGAAATAGAGCAAAAATTATTAGAACATTGATAAACATTCCCTGAGTTGAAAACTTGATTTTTGGGAATGCACAAGAAAATTGGAATAAGAATATTTTGTGGAATACTTTAATTTATGATAATGTAAAAATCATAAATATCCATCAAGAAAACATTGAATTAATAAAGAAAAGGATTTTAAAATCCTTTTAGATTAGTATCACACATCTGAGTAACATAGATGCCATTAGACAGAAGGATTCGTACCTGTGGTTTTCCATGAAAAGAAAGTATTCTGAACTGGGAATTCTATACCCATCAAAACTGGCATTCATGGATGAAATTAACAGAGATATTCTCAGTCATAAAGATTTTACAAAGTATGCATTTCTGCTAAGTGATTACAAGACAAATGCTCCAAAAATAAGAATAAGCTTTCTCATATACTGAAAATAAAGCTTAAAACTATAATGGTTGGGGATGGCGCTGTGGCACACTGGAATAATGACCTGGCCTGAAGTGCCGGCATCCCATGTGGGCACCGGTTCTAGTCCCGGCTGCTCCTCTTCTGATCCAGCTCTCTGTTATGGCCTGGGTTAGCAGTAGAAGATGTCCCAAGTCCTTGGGCCCTGCACCCAAGTTGGAGACCCGAAAGAAGCTCCTGGCTCCTGGCTTCGGATCGGCACAGCTCTGGCCATTGCGGCCATCTGGGGAGTGAGCCATCGGATGGAAAACCACTCTCTCTCTCTCTCTGCCTCTTCTCTCTCTGTATAACTCTTTCAAATAAATAAATAAATAAATCTTTAAAAAAAACTATAATCAAAAAGGACATTTTTATTAGGCAACAGAAGTATAAAACAAAGTGTCTAGGAATACATTTAATGATATATACTGTATGGCAATATCACCCATTCAATAAATGTTTATTTCTTACCAAATTCATGATTTGGAAACTTAACTGAGGGACAGATAAGCAAACTTGAAGAAGTGAGCACCATGTTCTTAAAGGAGAAAAATTCAGTATTGAAAATATATTAGGGGGCTGGCGCCGTGGCTCACTTAGCTAATCCTCTGCCTGCAGCGCTGGCATCCCTTATGGGCACCGGGTTCTAGTCCCGGCTGCTCCTCTTCCAGTCCAGCTCTCTGCTCTGGCCTGGGAGTGCAGTGGAGGATGGCCCCAGGTGATTGGGCACCTGCACCCGCGTGGGAGACCAGGAGGAAGCACCTGGCTCCTGACTTTGGATAGGCGCAGCGCTGGCCGTAGCGGCAATTTGGGGGGTGAACCAATGGAAGGAAGACCTTTCTCTCTGTCTCTCTCTCACTATCTAACTCTACCAGTCAAATAAGTAAAAAAAAAAAAAAAATTAGTTTTACCACAAACCTATCAGGCTATCCTTTTTCAATTTTTCCATTGTTTTAAATATTTGTTTTATTTATTTGAAAGGCAGAGTGACAGCGAGTGCAAGAGCTAGAGCAAGAGTGAGAGCGGGGCAAAGAAAGAGATCTTTCATCTGTTAGTTCACTCTGCAAATGACTGCAATGGCTGGGGCTGGGTCAGGCTGAAGCCAAGAGCCTGGAACTCCATTTGGGTCTCCCAGGTAGGTGTTAGGGGCTCAAGGACTTGGGCCATCTTCCACTGCTTTCTCAGGCACATTAGCAGAGAGCTGGATAGAATGGTGATCCCATATGGAAGGCAGGCCTCGCAAGTAGTGGCTTAACCTGCTGCTGCACCAAACACTGAACCCAACCTTGTAATTGAACTCTTATACCAACTATTTTACGGCTGATGAAGCGACTTGGAGAGATATTCATGCAGAAAACTAAAATGAGCATGTGATAAGCAATTTTTTTTGAAAGGAAAAAATAACTTTGGAGGAAGAAGCACAGAAAAATATGTAAATGATAGAATTTTAATAATTAAAATATCCTAGCAAATATGATCCCATGACAAAAGACCAATTGGACAAAATCAAGTTCAGGAAAAGCACCAAGTATACTGGTGTGCATGTTAATATTATTTTAGTATTTAATTAAAATATCCCTCTAAATTAGTGGAGTCAAATAAGCATTACTCCTGTGACTGATATTAAGGTTTGACTACCTGTTTTTCAAAACAAGATATATAAATATTAGCAAAAGGTTGGCTAATATTTCTTTTATCAATGAATGAAAATTATTTTTCTTAACGTGGTCTTAAAAGCTATAAAGGAAAAGACAGATGGATCAAACATACATAATGGTAACTCCTAATTGTCTACTGGTAGTTAACTTCCATTTTCTGTAATATGGAGATATTGTTGGGAAGAGCTGTCCAACTGGCTACAATTTCCAGTTTTCGCATCTAAGTGAGCTGTTCTCACCAATGGGGTATGTGGATGTGAAGAAGGAGTTACTTCCCAGCCAAAGTGACTATAAATCTCCACATTCCCCACCTTCGCTACCCTGTTTGCCAACTGGATGCAGAGGTGCTAGGCCCCAGGGCAATTTGTGACTTCAAATAATGAAAAGACCTGAGCATTAAATCACTGCATACAAGGAAAGCTGCTCATTGACCACAAAACCGTGGCACAGCAATCCAATGGAATCCAAAGGAAAAGAATGGGATTAACATTTACTCTATTGTTATTTGTATTGATAGATCATTACAAATGTCTGGGGTGAGTGAAAACACATATTGTGGCATATTATATTTAAACAAAATTGACTCTTTTATTTAGTAATTTCTAAGCCTGAAGGCAAGAGTAAGAGAACCAAAAGCACTTTCCACATCTATTTATTTCAAATTATTTATTTTTAAAATGTGTTATTGTCCTATAGGTATAGATCAATTGGTTACACCATGGAGAGGGGACAAAGTGAGGCTCTATGCTCTCATGTGGTTCAGTTGGTTTTCATCCCAATAGCTGAGCAGGCAAATGGAATACTAAACCTGCAGGGTTGATGTGAGGACAAATAGTAGCATCTATGATGTGACTAACAGAACACAAAGGCAGATATAACTATTATCATCAGTGTTAGTGGTAGTATTATGACAACGCTTTTTTGGGTGGACTCAAAAATACTCTTTTCTTTCAAGGAAAGATGCATGAATCTTTGCTTCTCAGAACATTAGATTGGTTTTGAAAGAAATAATAGTAATAAAAATGAGTAGCAATGATTTGGGGGTGATCCTTAATCTTTTCCTTAGATCAGCTTGAACAGCTGAGGTAGCCATCTTCTACAGGAGTCTGATTCACATGAAGGGCTCAGAATAGAGGGACAAGGTTGTGGTGAGTGGGACTGGGGATGGACATGAACATGTGAAGGACTGAAACACTTGCTACAGGATCTCCCAGTGTGTTCTCCCTTACAAATGCTTTGTATTTGTATTCCCCTCAAATTGCTATGATCATTATTCTGGCAACCCTTAGTTCCATTTCATACAACAGTTGGGCGTGTTAGGTTGCAGCAGTCTCTGGAATAACTCCACAAACATCAGTGGTTCTTTCTTCACTCCCTTTCTTTGTGATCTCATCAGCCATTTACCCAGATCTCACAACACTAAATATGGGAATCAACCTCATCTCCCTTTTTTTTCAACACACAGACCTCTCCAATAAATCTTCAAGGTCCTTCAGTCCATGACTTCTGTGCACCTACTGCCAATCTCCAGTTCTGGGGCGCTCTCATCTCCCTCCTCTATTGCTCTTCTTCCTCCCACTCTTGTTCTCTAGCCTATTCAGGTATTTTTTTGAAAGTATATGTATGACCATAATATTTTCCCATTAAAACAGTAATTGGCTTTCTATTTCCACAATCTGGACATCTCAATACACTTAAAACTTGCTGGCTCACTGTCTGACTCACCTTTTACTATCTTCCCCTTCCATTGGAATCTATCCATATTTAGGTTATATTCAGCATCTAGAAAGGCTGTCTCCTCTTAACTTCTGAACGTTTTCATGTCTTTTTACCTTTGCCTAGAATACACCATTGTGACAGCCTAGAGGTGACTTGCATCATAGACCTCAGTGCAAATGTGTTTTGGGTTACTGCAGTTGTATGCAATGGCAAGACACACACATTCAGGTTCAACCCAAAGCTTATTTTATTGCCAGCTCTGTAACCCACCAAGGAGGTGCCTCCTGAAGTTGAAAGTTAAGACCCAAAGGAAAGGTACTATATTTCCTTTTTGTGCATTCATTGTGTGCAGCTGCTGCAACAATTGGTCCCCACTAAATGTGCCCAGCTAGTCTATCGGTGCCATGCAATCTCATTCATTAATCAACTACATATAATAATTTTGGATATTATGTATCAAAGCAAACACAACATCTCTTGTTCTCTAAATATCTACTAATATAGCTAATCATTGCTGATCATCCAAAAGAGGTTTCAGCACATGATGAATAAGAAGCCTGCTCTGGAAGGAATTTCACAGGGTTCTCTTTGATTCAGCATTTAATGCTCCCACATTCTTGATCTGATGAGACCCTGCTTATCCTTGAACCCTTAGTTCTGATGAGCACATTTGGAAGATTTCCCTTACTCACCCCCTTGGTCTTATCAGCTTCCCCCACCAAGCTGATAAACAACTTTCTCTTTCCTGTAATATAAGGTCACTGCAAAAAGTTTATGGAAAATGGCATTAAAAGATAAGCTTAACTTGGGGCAAAAAAAAAAAAAATTGAAATCCATGCATTCAAGGTGTCTTCATAATATTCATGGAAAATCTACTATGAAAAAAGCTATGCACTGATTTGAAAAATTTTTCACCAAAGTAAGCTTATCTTTTGGTTTTAAAATTTTTTAAAGCTTTTATTTATTTATTTGAGAGACAGAGTCACAGACAGAGAGAAGACAAGACAAAGAGAGAGGTCTTCCATCTACTGGTTTACTCCCTAAATGGCCAGAATGGTTGAGCCAGGCCAATCTGAAGCCAGGAGCTAGGAAGCTTCTCCTGGGTCTCCCAGGTGAGTGCAAGGGCCAAGCATTTGGGCCATCTTCTACTGCTTTCCCAGGCACTTTAGTAGGGAGCTGGCTTGGAAGTGGAGCAGCCAGGACTCGAACCAGTGCCCATATGGATGCTGGCATCCCAGGCGGTGGCTTTACCCACTACACCACAGCAAGGTCCCTAGTAAGCTTATCTTTTTATCTTTTAATGCCACTTTCCTGGAACCTTTTGAATACCTCATATTCTCTTTGCTAATGCTGTTTCTTGCCTATGTGCTGAGCATCCTAAAGGCAGAAGGAATACAAATGTTTGTCAAGGTCCCCACTGTATGTGCAGGGCTGGCTGCATGATAAATATTGCTGAACAAATAAATAAAATAAATGTGGTATGAATAGGGATTGCATTAAAAGTTTATCTCCCCTGTTCCCCCTTTATCCCCAGGAGACCCCATTCTCCAGAATTCAAAGAAGAAAGTTGAACCCTTCTCACATTAAGCCTATCTTAAAAGCTGCTTTTAGAAACTCCAGTGCACACTCACACACCATTATATGTTATTTCAGGCTGGTGTAATAATAAAACTGTCAATCCTATGAATAAGAACTGTTTCTTTACTTGGATTCTTGCTCATGTTCGTGTATATTTATGTATTACTAGAAAAGCAGCATTCTTAAGATTTCTTAGATTGTTTTGATAAGATATGACTCTACTTTTCCCAGCGTTTCTTATTATAAGAATCTTTAACAAGCTCTTTAAACAGTTCACACATGCTACCTTACATTTTTATGTGATGTGCAGTATAGTGAAATCCTTTTTGTTTTGAAAAGATTTTCTTAATATAATGTTTAAATAATGGAACTATTTCTGCTTGTGTAATGGTATTTGTGTAAATAGACTGGTTGCCAATATTTATGCTTGCAAAATACAAAATCTCTTTAGTTTCTAGTGAGAAATAATTATCAATGATTGTTAGAGAACAAGACTCTTTAAAACCACCTTTAATTTAAATATTTCTTTGGGGGTATTTAGGTGAGTCAACTACAAGAGCCTTTTTGTTGTTGTTAATGCAGTTAGAAAAAAAAGTTCTGATGTTTGCTAATCTAACAGTTTACTTAATGTCTTAACGCATGTGACCTTTACAAAAAACAGTTTAAAACATTAAGTGAAGATGTGTGGCTCCACAAAGGGCAAAAATCTTGTTTGCAGGACCACTGGGAACAGCCAGCTCCCTCAGTGACCTTTCTCTCTTAGGCCCATGACCACTTCTGCCTATGGACCCTAGCTAGAAAACTGGGGAAAAAGTAGCAGCTGTTATTAACAGTATGATGAAGAGGATAAAAACAGTACTTTTCATCTCTGTTAAAAAATGAAGAAATAGGGAAAAATTATGGTGACAAAGAAAAAAAGGCACAGAGAACTTTAGAGCTGGCTTGATCTTGGACCTCCCTTCCCCACCCAGTCTACTCCATCATTTTCCCAAGCTTCTCTCACCCCTCGTTGCACCTCTGCTTTGTAAGGAAAGTCTCAGCAGACAGCAGAACACGTAGATGGGTTCCTTACTACCTCATCCATCCATGCGGCTGCCTCGGGAGCACATATTCTAGTGGATCCGTGATGTGGAAGAGTTCAGGGGACTCAATGAGTACAGAGTAAGTGTGTTGTGTTATGACTAAGTGGAGGTGCTGACAGCCCCAAGAGGTCATGTTTTCTGTTCAGCCTCAAAGAAGGTAACAATAGTCTAAAAAACAAGACAAAACAAGCAAACAAACAAACAACAACAACAACAAAAAACAAGGAATCTTATCATGGGCTTTCTTACCCCTTTTACTTTCATGTAGTAACCAGCCAACCACACTACAAAATAGTGACACAGAAGGATGGGGAAGATGCAATCACCTTCAGATCATTTCTCTCTCTGCTTCCTTACTCATCAATAAGTCAAAGGAGAGAATGTCGGGGAAGTGTGCACATATGGAGAAATAAAATCAACACAGTGAAGTTAGTTTTGTGCAATGCTTCCACAATTCTGCTAAGAACGAAGTCTGCAAGCTGTGCAAGGTGCAGAACATGAACTGTGAGGCTTCAGGGATTGTGCGGAAGAGGTAAATCCTCTTACATTTGTATTTAAAGCTCTCTTTGCACAGTGGTAAGATTCACACCAATGATTAAAATTTTCATTTTTTCTTTATTTTAAAATCACACTAAATATCAAATGAATAACAACATGACTAAAAGAAAGAAAAAAGAAAACCTGAGAAGGCGAGGTTTGGCCTGTATACTGCCAGATCTGTAGGCTTAGAATGGTACCTAACAAATAGACTGTCAAATGTGCTGGATAAAGAAATGTTGACTTTCCCTTCAAGGCAGGTTGGCTATTGCCTCTGCTTCATGCTCTGCCCTTCGCAGATAGTTACTGACTACATGTTGAATTAAACTGAGCAAAAATAAATGCCCACTTGCTTAGGAAGCAAATAACATGAAAAGTCGAGAGATCATGAAAGGAATGAAAAAACTTTATATTTTTAATACTTTTCATGACATATTTTTTGTGTTTCTTGAACAAGGAATCCTGCTTTCTGATTTTCCATGAACCCTGAAAATATTTGGCTGGTCCTGCTTGGAAGGTGAGAACCAGGAAAAGTCAGAGCTCTGCTACGGTAAGCTCAGAGTGAGCTGAAACTCTCTGGCTTTGGCATTAGTTCAGTCTTCTCTATGCAACTATTCTTTCCTGCCCTTTGATTTGTTGCCTTGGTTTCTCAGCAACTGGATTCAGTGATCTCTGAGCATAACTGAGTTGAGAGACTGACAAGCCAAACACTATCCCATTTCAACTTTCATGGACTGAATTATTTCTTCTCTGAAATTCATATATCGATACCCTAATCCCAAAGTGGTAGGATTTGGAGAAGAGGCTTTTGTGAGGTGATGTTGAGATCTGAGTGATGTCCTGATGGTGAGGTACTCATGAGAGGATTAGTGTCTTTCTAGAAAGAGCCAAGAGCTGGTTCTCTCTCTCCTTCCCTGTCTCCCTCCCCAACCGGGTTTCAGCCGTATATGGATGCAGCAGGAAAACCCTGACAGACAGCCCTCACCGGAATTCAACCATTCTCGTACCCTGATCTTGGACCACTCCACCTCTAGAAATGTGAGAAAAAAATGTCTGTTGTCTGGACCAGCGTTGTGGCATAGCTGGTAAAGCTGCCACCTGCGACACACTTTATGAGCATGGGGTTGGGTCCTGACTACTCCACTTCCCATCTGGCTCCCTGATAATACACCTGGAAAAGCTGCAGAAGATGGCCCAAGTCCTTGGGCCCCTGAACCCATGTGGGAGACCTGGAGGAAGCTTCTGGCTCCTGGCTGTGGTCTGGGCTAACCCTGGCCATTGCAGCCCTTTGGGGAGTGAATCAGCAGATGGAAGATCTCTGTTGCTCTCTCTGCCTCTCAGAGAAAATGTCTGTCTCTCAGAGAAAATTTTGTCTTTCAGACAAAATGTCTCATCTAAGGTGCTCAATCTATGTTTTGCTATAGCAGCCCAAGCCAGCCAAGACATGAACAGATGTGGTTCCTGCCTTTGCATGAGATATAGACATTAGCCAAATAACACAAAAATAAATATAAAATAAAACTGTAGAAAGCGATGTGAAGAAAACTAAGAGGGTGCTAAGGAAAATTATGACTTAGAGGCTACAAGCATAAGCACGGGGGGAAGACTTTGGTGAGCCTATTGTGTTTTTTAATAAAATTTCTGTTCTATTTTATACCTTTGCTGTAGCTTTAATTGTGTGTGATAAATTAAGTTTTAGTGAAAAACAAATGTGTAGATTAGCTGTGATTTCTGGATTACAAATCAGAGCACAAAATCCATAGAGTGTGAACACCCAGGAGGACCTTGACACTTTGTGATTGATCTGGGGCAAGTCATTTCTTCTCTTTGTATATCTGTTATTTCATCAGTAATGTGTATAGAACAGTAGCAACTTTCAAAATTGGAGATATTACAAATGAAGCTCCAGGCCTAAGGGCTATACAAAGAATAGATGTTCAATAAATGGTAACTGAAATTACAAGGAGATCTGGACAGAATGTCTGAAATCTGAACTGTCTTCTAAGAAAGAACCTAGGATCCATAATTATGTGCTTTTCAACACGGTGCCATGTAAATCTTATTATTAATGAATACTAAACACTGAACATTCACTTTATGGATAAGCCAAATATTGTCTCACCAGAAAGAAATCTGGAAAGCATAGATATCATAAATCCCATGTCAAATATTAACACTAAGTAATTGAAACAGCCCCGCCATTCTAAAACGCAAATGCATGTTGTAGTTAAAAATAACTTTTCTTGGATACAGTAGAGTCTAACAAGATCAACCAGTTTGATTTCAGAAGTTGAAACATTTACATTGTTGGAAGTGAAAAAATTACCTCTCCCAAAACTGGTGTTTATTACTGACTAACTGCCCAACCTGAGTCAGATAGTTTAAGAAGTATCTCGTCACAGATGGAAACAGCCTGGTGTGCTCAAGTTCTGTCAGAAGCTATGAGAACTGCTCAACATCTTTCTTAAATGTATTATGGGTGAGTGGAACACAGATCCCTTTATCGCAGTATTTTTGACAGAACTTTCAATGATCTATCTGTCTAATTATTCAACAAATATGTATTAAATATTTAACCTTGTGAGGCACTGTTCTCTGTACTGTGAGTAGAAAAATTTATGATCAGTTCAAAGGAACTACTTAACTGCTGAAACTGTACTACCTTATTTTGGAAACTTCAATGCCCAAATCCAAATTTTAATAAAAATGAAGGTTATGGGTCCAGAGATCTCTTGACAAATGAGCCAAAAGGAAGGAAAACCTGGAGCACCATGAGTACATTTCCCATCTGTTTTTGAAGAATTCTCACATATGCATCATAATTTGGTATAATACAAGTTTTATTCTTGGCCTTGATGAAGTATAGGGGTCAACTCAAATTTTTTATTCTTTTTGGTGTTTTGTTTTAGTGTTTTGTGTTTAAATTATGAGACTATTTTTCTCCTACTTGTCAGCCTGGCAAACTTCCTTTCTTTCTGCAGTATGTTTGTCCTATTTGGTCTTATTTGTTCAATTCAGTCTTTTTTGATTCTCCTAGATAAAACACCTCTTATTTAATCATATCAAATTACCTACTCCTCCTTTATAGAAGTTACCACATTGTAATTCATAGAATAAAAGCCACATCAGAGCTATAAACCCTGTGCCTCACAGATAGGAAGTGTTCTTTAAATGTTTGGAGTATTAAGAGTTTACAGAAAAGTAATCATTTACTGAGTGAGTACACTCAATGTTGAGATGTATAATGTTATGTTCTCAAGTAAATGTCAAACACTTAAACATAAATAACTAGCAAGTTGTTCTAACCCTACTGCACATCTACTTAATGGGCTACACTCAGTACTTCAGATTGAAAAAAATCAGTGGAAATAATAGAGATCATATCAAGTTTTGAAAATATGATTCTAAATTTAGGAAAGCTAAATTGGAGATACTGAAGTAGAATTTTGAAAACGATCATACTGCGCTTTACAAATAAAGCTTGAAATATGTTGCAATAAAAATCTAGATTGTAGGTGTTCTATTGAATCATTTAAGAAAGGTTTGCAAATGAAAGCCATAGACCCAACTCAGAAGAGTTTTGTTTTTTACATTCAGAAAAGAAAAATTGCATTTGTATCTCCTCAGGTAAAGTCTGCATTCCTCAGTGTAACCACCAACTCTGCCAATTGCTATTCAGATTCTGAGATATATATTGCTGTCTGGTCCCTAAAAGCATTTGCATTGGAGTCTCATGCTTTGTAAGTTCCTCTCTGACTTAGTTCAAAAAGCCTTCCCAGATGGTGCCTGGCTCACTTGGTTAATCCTCTGCCTGTGGCGCCAGCATCCCTTATGGGTGCTGGGTTCTAGTCCTGGTTGTTCCTCTTCCAGTCCAGCTCTCTGCTGTGGCCTGAGAAGGCAGTGGAGGATGGCCCAAGTGCTTGGGCCCCTGCACCTGCATGGGAGACCAGGAAGAAGTGCCTGGCTCATGGCTTCAGATCGGCACAGTGCTGGCTGTAGTGGCCATTTGGGCAGTGAACCAACAGAAGGAAGACCTTTCTCTTTGTCTCTCTCTCTCCCTCTCTCACTGTCTGTAACTCTACCTGTCAAATAAAAAATAAAAACCTTCCTATTTCACAGAAACTTCAGCAGTAACCTCAAAGAGGCTAAGATGAAGATTTAGCTAATTAAAGTAGGAAAGTTCTGTGGTTTAGCTTAGATCCAGAATAGAAAGATAAGATATACGATATACACACAAATTGCCTTCCTCTATAATAAAACATAAATTTAAAATATCCGGATATTAAAAGCTGTAATTCTTTGAACTATTAAACTATAAGGCATTGTAATTACCTTTTTATCTATACTACTCTCTGTTGCTAAAACGAAGTCATCTGTTAAATCAGAACCTTGTGATAGCGTACTGCTTTTCTAGTTAGATGAAATCTCAAGTCAAACCATTCCATCTCACCTGTGACATACATGATCATCCCTTTATTTGGTGTATCCACACTGTATATGGTACCTGCCTGTTATTCACTTAGTAGCTTCCTTGGTTATCAGATCAACTGTTGTGGTATTGCAGCGTGCTTGTGTTCAAGTAACCCTCATTTTACTTAATAATGGCCATAAAGCCAAAGAATAGTGGTATTAGCAACATTATTGTAGAGCATTGTTATATTTGCTCCATGTTATTATTTATTGTGTTAATTTCTCCCTGTTCCTAGTTTGTTAATTAAATCTTATAGTTATGCATGTGTAAGGGGAAAAAAATGTGGTATAAATAGGGTTCAAGACCATAGAGTTCTTGGCTCCTGGCCTCAGCATGGGTGAGTATGGGCAGTTGCAACCATTTCTAAAGTGTACCAGAGATGGAAGATTCTCTCTCTCTCTCTCTCTCTCCCCCTCCCATCACTCTGCCTTTTCAATAAGATGCTAAAAAATATATAAAGTAGTCACAAACCATGACTCTAACATGTAGCTATCTTTCCATGAGTGTGTATTAATTACACAGAAGGCCTAGAATGAACTGAGTGATGTGGAGTTCTGAAGTCCAACACTGTGTGAGAAAAACTGGGTGCAACTAGAATAGTGTGGCCATTGTTGTTTTATTAAGCACCCACCAAGGGCTATGAAGTACACTTGACATAATTCATGTATTTTATTTTTCAAACTTTAGAAAAATGCTATGAAATAGGGGTTATGATTACCATTTTAGGGAAGAGGAAACATCCACTCAAGGTTGAATAGAGATTCACTCCCAGGTTCCCCCCAGCACATAACTTCAGTTTCCCTGGGGTGCCTCAGTTATATTCACAATTTAAAAATCGTGGCTGTGAGAGTCAAAGAAGGAATCATCCATTTGATTTTGACCCAAACACCAGGCAGATAAAAATGAAGAGAAAGAATGAAGCTAGGATAGAGGGCAAGATAGGCATTTGGGAACAACTTTCACAAAAATAGAAGTGCAATTAAATGATGTCTTCTAAAATGGTCTGGACTCACACACCTACAGCCCTGGCTGCTCTGTTTTATCTCATTAAATGCCTGGTTATGGATGGGCAGGCTTGCCATCTGTTTAAATAATGGGTTTCTGTTCTCCATGAACTGAGCTACAGTGTCGAGGACAATTAAAGCATCATTTCCACTGCCATCTCTCTCACGGTGGGAACTCTAATATTGCAGGACCCTCCTGCCACCTCCATACTGGCATCTGCTCCCAGCTACAATTTCACTACCTAACCTTCCCTTCAGAGGTAAATCTGCCTGGCCAAGATGCACGGTGTGAAAGTGTGAACGCCCACTTAGAAAAGAACAGAAGACAGATTAGGAATAATTCCAGAACCCTCCTTCTTGGCAATCCCAGAGTGTCAGAAGTGATCGCTGTAAAATCTAATGATAGGCTATCTCCAAAATTCAGTTCTAAATCACTGGGCAATGATGGAGTTTGTTTCCAAAGTGGCATGTTTAGAACCAGAGCTGGAAGACAAGCCATGTGATTCTGCCTCTAACAAAGAAAGAGATGATCAGTTATGAACATTCTGTGGGACATCCTAAGGAATGATTGAGAATGATGGCTATGGTGGAGGGAATAAATACAGAGATATCTCCAGGGAATCAACTTTTGAATAAAAGTGTTAATTTATTTACTATCTTCATTTATTTGAAGGTCAGAGAGGAGTGAGTGGAGAGGGAGACAGAAGGTCAGAGAAAGCAAGAGCAAGCTCTTATTTGCTGATTCACTCCCCAAATGTCTGCAAGAACTGGTCAGGTTGAATTTGGTAGCCAGAAACCTAGTCCAAGTCTCCCACATAAGTGGCAGAGACCCAACTACCTGAGCCATCATCTGCTGCTTCCCAGGCTGTGCAGTAGTGGAAAGCTGGATCCAGGAGCAGATCCAGGACTCAGACCTAATGCCTGTGATGTTGGGTACGGGCAACCTAAGCAATCTCTTAACCAGCAACCGGAATGCCTGCTCCAGAATGTCAGTTTGGCAAAGGAAGATGGGTTAATGTGATTTGTTTTAAACCAGGCAAGCATCACACAGCGATAGTAAAAAGTCGTGGCTAAAGTTTATTGGGCAATAGCTGAAGATCAAGCATTGTGCACCCATGCTTGTCATCCTTTCAACAACTCTGGAATATAGTATGCTATTATGATTATTCCTATTTTGCAGATGAAGAAATTGAGGTCTAGGTTTTAGCTGATGTATTTGATATGTGGATGAGGTGAAACTTTATTTCTAGAAGATTATCTTCAGGTTTCAGATTTTGTATTTATTGAGTAATCAATAATATTGTACATACCAGAAATTTTTGAGAAGTAAAACGAGCTGCTATTGAAAATTGTGCCAGAACAACAAGCAAAAACTAAGGATGCCATGGGCAAACTGGAAAGCATAGTCACCCTAGCCATACTGCTTCCCCAAGTCATCGAATCAAAGGATAAATGTAACATATTACCCAGGATCTCCAGAGAACAAGAACCAATAACAAGCATATACATAGACAGATAAGAGATTTATTATGAAAATCAGTTCAGGCAATTGTGGAGGCCAACAAGTCCCAGAATCTGCCAAATGTGTTGTGAAGTATGTTAAGCCACCACCTGCCATGCCAGCATCTCTTACAAAAACTGGTTTGATAGGGCCGGTGCTATGGTGCAGTGAGTTAATGCCCTGGCCTGAAGCGCCGGCATCCCATATGGGTGCCAGTTCGAGACCCGGCTGCTCCCTTTCTGATCCAGCTCTCTGCTATGACCTCGGAAAGCAGTAGAAGATGACCCAAGTCCTTGGGCCCCTGCACTCACGTAGGAGACCCAGAAGAAGCTACTGGCTCCTGGCTTCAGATCAGCACAGCTCCGGCTGTTGTAGCCAATTGGGGAGTGAACCAGCAGATGGAAGACCTCTCTCTCTCTCTCTCTCTCTCTCTCTCTCTCTCTCTCTTTCTCTCTTTGCCTTTCCTTCTCTCTCTGTGTAACTCTGACTTTCAAGTAAATAAATAAAAAAAGACTGGTTTTAGTCTCAGCTGCTCTTCTTCTGATCTAGCTCCCTACTAATGCATCTGGGAAAGCAGTGGGAGATAGACAAAGTACTTAGGTTCTTGCTACCCATGAGGGAGAACTGGATGTAGTTTCTAGGCTACTGACTTCAGTCTCAGACAATCCTGGCCATTACTGCTGATGAAAGACTCTCCCCAACTCATCCCCCCCCCCCAACTTTCTCTCAACCCTAACTAAGTCTACCCACCAAGGAAAAAGAAATCTGCCTTATATCTGTGGACAACTGTGCATAATTGTTGTTTGTTGGCTCACAGCAAGTCTGACAATAAAAGATATTAGCTAACAAAAAAAAAAAAAAAAAAAAAACCACATCTGAGGAGCCAAGAGAGCTGGTGGTGTAATTCAGTCTAAGTTCAGTCTGAAGACCTTGGAGCTCTGAATTTTGAAAGCGGGAGAGGATGGATTCCAGTGAATTCATCCTTCATACATGTTTTGCTCTATCCGGGTCCTTAACAGATTGGATGATGCCCACCTAAATTGTTGAAGGCAGATCTTCTTTACTCAGTCAGCTGATCCAAATGCTAATCTGTTATGGAAACACCCTTGTACCCCGAAGTAATATTTTACCCAGCTCTCCCTTAATCCACTCAAGTGGGTTCATAACATTAACTAACACCATTTGTATGTCAATATCACAAAGCAGTTCATGTTTACTCTTTTATGATATGTTGCAGCAGTCTCAATCTTTTGGTATATTTTAGTTAATAATTATTCCCAAGCATCTAAATCTTGACACTGCTTATCTCAGCTTGGGGCCTCTTTCAAAAAATATGTCTCACTCCATACAGTTCTAAAAGCAGGCAAAGATGTTCTGACAGCACTAGAAAAGGAACAAATAGTCTTTAACCCTGTCTGCATGCTTTTGAGAACTGGCACTCAAAACCCCATAGAGTAATGTGTGTAAATAATACATATATAATTTATGGCATATATGTGTGTGTATGTTCATAAATACACTTTTATATACATATATATGACATTTTTATTTATTTATCCTAGGCTCAAAAAAAAGACAGTGAGAGCTGCTTTCTGCTGGTTCACTTTTCTTTTATTTTTTAGAAAGATTTATTTATTTATTTGAAAGTCAGAGTTACACAGAGAGAGGAGAGGCAGAGAGAGAGGGGTCTTCCATCCAATGGTTCACTCCCCAATTGGCCGCAACAGCTGGAGCTGTGCCAATCCGAAGCCAGGAGCCAGGAGCTTCCTCCGGATCTCCCATGTGGGTGCAGAAGCCCAAGGACTTGGGCCATCTTCTTCTGCTTTCCCAGGCCATAGCAGAGAGCTGGATCAGAAGTGGAGCAGCCGGCCCTTCAAGCTAGGGCAATAACCCGCTGGGCCACAGCGTGGGCCCCCTGATTCACTTTTCAAATGCCTGTGAGAGCATGGGCTGGGCAGACCAAATCCAGGAGCCAGGAAGTCAAGTGAGGACTCCCAATTACTTAAGCCATACTGCTGTCCTCCATGCTTTTGCTGGCTTGGGTAAAGCCATTTAATCTCTGTGACACTCAGTGCTCTTGTATCTGGAAGAGGAATGATAAATTCCATCTCACAGAGTCTACATTAGCAGAAAGCTGGGGTCAGGAACTAAAGACAGGTATTGGACCCGGGTATTTTGATGTGAGTCGTGAACATCTTAACAGCATCTTAACTGGTAGCCTAAACACCCACCTCAAATACATATTTTTGTGGTACCCAGTTTACAAAGCTTATTATTTTGATATTTCTGATTTCCAGTAAATTTAAAATGTGGTTTTGAATGTTCAGGAATTTTTCAAAACATACCATGGAGGGGGCTGGCATTTAACTTAGCAATTAAGATGATGGTTGGGACACCCTTATTCCATATCAGAGTGTTTGGATTCAAGTGACAGCTCTTGCTCCTTGTTCCAGCTTCTTGCAAGTGCAAACCCTGGGAGGCAGTAGGTAATAGCTCACATGGGTGGCTTCCTGCCACCCACATGGGGGACTTTGATTGTATTTCTGTCTCCTCACCATGTCTCGGTCCAACCATGACTACTGTGGGCTTTTGGGGAGTGGACCCACAAATAGGAGCTCTGTCTATCTCTCAAATTAAATAATGATGGTGATGATGATAATAATAATAATAATAAGTCCTCAGGAAAATGTGAACAGCTCATGACGCAGAAGAGACCACAGATTGTCAAGTTGCACCTGTTTCCAGCTGATTGCTGTAGTGAAGGTTGTAGAAAAAGTAGACTGAAACAGAGTGAAGTGAGGCACAACAAGTGCCGGATACTAACAGTAACACTACTTGTAAAAGCTGTGTATCTCTGGGCCAGGGACAAAGAAAGGGAAAGAGTTTGAAGAGAATTCTGCAGACATTTAATGGAGTAGGTTTCTTTTATCTATACAGCCTTATTACCTATTATTAACATTAATTTTTCTGACTTTTGTTGAAATGAAATTTATTTTCCAACAAATGGTTTGCATAGAAACAATTGAAGTAAGAATCTATAAGTGATCATCATCTACAAATGGAGTCTACCAAAAGTCAAATTAAAAGACAACTGTCCTTTCCAATAGCGCTAAAAGATAAGACAATTGCTAGTGGCTTTGTTTGTAACATGTTTGAGTCAGGGAAATGATATCAACCTTTTTATTATATTAAATAATACTGATTTTCCTTCCTAGTCAGGGTCCATTTTCTCCTTTCTGAGGCCTGAGGGTGGCCATCTGCTTCATCCATGTTTTTGTCTAGCATTTCACACAATCTAGCATAAATTCTCTGGATTCCAGAACCGTGAAGGTGATAACTTTGACAATGCCAAAGGGAATTATAAATTTGTAAATGCAGAATGCTTTTTATATTATTTCTTGGGATTAGTATATCGGGTTATTAAATAAATTAATGCATGTAAGGCCTTTAGAGCGGTGCCCAGCACTTGATGAATACTCGCTTTATCATACTTGCCATTATCACCATTATAAGGAACCAGCTGACTCCAGCAGAGCAAGCCTGAGTATAGGGGTGAGAAGATCTAACCTTCAATCCTGAGTTTATCATTTATTGGACGTCTGGCTTTGGTGAAACCATTTAATCTCTATGAGACTCATGTTCTTGTATCTAGAAGAGGGATTATAAATTCCATTCCACAGTTCTGTTCTGAGGTTGAACGAAGTGATTCATGGATTTCCAATTGCTATGACAACATAGGCATTTTTTTTGGAAGTGAGTGTTATTGTTTATTATTTCTTTTTTTTAAATTTTTATTTAATAAATATAAATTTCCAAAGTACAACTTTTGGATTAAAGCAGGTTTTTCTCCCCATAACCACCCTCCCACCCACAACCATCCCATCTCCCACATCCTCTCCCATCCCATTCTGCATCAAGATTCATTTTCAATTATCTTTATATACAGAAGATCAACTTAGTACATACTAAGTAAAGATTTCAACAGTTTGCACCCACACAGAAACACCAAGTATAAAGTACTGTTTAAGGACTAGTTATACTGTTAATTCACATAGTACAACACATTAAGGACAGAGATCCTACATGGGGAGTAAGTGCACAGTGACTCCTGTTGTTGATTTAACAATTGACACTCTTTGTATGATGTCAGTAATCACCCGAGGCTCTCATCATGAGCTGCCAAGGCTATGGAAGCCTCTTGAGTTCACAAACTCTGATCTTATTTAGACAAGGCCATAGTCAAAGTGGAAGTTCTCTCCTCCCTTCAGAGAAAGTTACCTCCTTCTTTGATGGCTCATTCTTTCTGCTGGGATCTCACAGAGATTTTTCATTTAGGTCATTTTTTTTTTTTTTTGCCACAGTGTCTTGGCTTTTCATGCCTAAAATACTCTCATGGGCTTTTAGACAGATCTGAATGATAGGCATTTCTAACACACTGCTGGATGTAACTAGCTCTCTCTCCAATATGGATACTGGTTGCTAAAAGGCAGGGGCTGATTTCTGTAAAATCCTTAATAACTATTGTATGAAATGACCATCTTTATAATCCTTGATTTTTATGTGGGATGCACTTTTTAAAATTTCACTTCCTTATTTGATCCCTTACCTCTTCAGACAAAATACATCCTTATTTCCAGAATTCCTCCTTTCACATAAATTTTAAATAACCCAACAAATTAAAAGAATAATCAGTTTCTTTCCTACATCTTTCTTTTTATCTATTTTTCAACCTTTTCAGAATGCAAAGTAATCGTGTATAATCAGAAAAAATTTTTTCAGTGAAAATACATTGTAAAGGCCAATACATATTTCATTTACATACATAGATTTCTGATGCAAAATTTAAGTAGTATTTGTTATTCCTATCTGCAAATAAGATTACCTTTTAAAAATTTTATTTATTGACTTTTTACTTGTTTCAAAAGTAAAGAAACAAAGACAAAGGGATCATTTATCAGTTGGTTTACTCCCCAAATGTTCACAACAGGCAAGGCTGGGCCATGTGGAAACCAGGAGCCCAGAACTCAGTAGGTCTTCCCTGTGGGTTGCAGGGATCCATGTCGTTGAATTGTTACCTGCTGCCACCCAGAGTGCACATTTGCAGGAAGTGGGACTCGGGAGTTGAATTTGAACTCAGGCACTCCAATAACAGGTGTATGTGTCCCAAGGTGGTATCTTAACTTTGCAACAAGTAAGTTGAGAGAGAGAGTGTGTGTGTGTGTGAGAGAGAGAGAGAGAGAGAGAGGAGAAAGGAAAGAGGAGAGAGAAATCTCCTATCCACTGGTTCATTCCCCACATGACGATAATAGCCAGGGCTGGGCCAAATCAAAGCCAGGAACTGGTAACTCAATCCAGTTCTCTAGTGTGGAGGGAACAGCAGGAAGCTCACTACGTGAGACATCACCACTGTCTCCCAAGAGTCTGCATTATCAGGAAACTAAAGTCAGAAACCAGAGCTAGGACTTGAATCCAAATATTCATTTATAGGATGCTGGTGTCTTGGGCAGTGCCTTAGCTACTAGACTAAATGCCTGTCCCAGAGTATCATTTTTAAATAGCATCTGTATACAGAACATCCAACAAAATTACATCTTGGATAACATATTCATCTTTTACTTGTATATAGACAACAAATGACCTTTAGAATGAAGTTACTAAGGATACTTGCTTTATTTTCTCTCTATAATGTGTAACTAAATCAAGCTTCTTAGCACCACATTGTTGGGTCGTTTTCTCCACATTTTGCTCAGGTTTTTACATTGAGTGTTTGAGGAGTAACTCTTTAAACTGGGAAGAACGAGCTGTAAATATAAGTTCGTAAAGGTTGACCTTTTTGAGTGTTAACTGTCAACACAGGAAATACTCAGATAGTAAGATGAGAATAGACAAAGAGACTCGGGCTTTATGCCCCACTCTGAGTCTGGTTGTGCTGTTAATGCCCATCCTGTGAACTTCAAATAAGAAAACAAAGTACTGCCTGATCTATTGGAATCAAGGTAATCAAAGATCCAGACACAAGGTGAGGCCCAGTGAGGATACAAAGTGATCTTGGGAAAATCTGATAAAGCTAATGATATGTGTGACCCCCGTGGCCATCATCTCTCCATTACAACAGGTTCTACATCCACAGATTCAATGAACTGTGGATCAAAAACCTTTACAAAGTCATCTGTACCAAAATTTACAGAATTTTCTGTCATCATACCCTAAATGTTATGCAGCATAACATTTACCTATATACCATTTACACTGTGTTGGTAATCTAGAGATGACTTAAAGTTTATGGAAAGATATACACAAGTTATATGTAAATATTACATGTTTTATTCAAGGGATTTGAGCCCCCAGAGCTTTTGGTGTCCATGGGAGGAGGGGGAGATCCTAGAATCAATTCCTTTCCAATACTGTGGGACTATGTCATTTATAAGACATACAGTATATGATTGAGAGGATTATTTCCATTCAAATCCTGTGACAGCATCATTGAAATAAAACTTAAAAAATTACATCTCCTTAGTTATTTGTTTGTACATGGGATTTGTACACAGGATTCATTTAATTATTGTTTTTCCTCTACTACCAGACCTTTAAAATGAGAAGGGCAAAAGCCATCAGTTTAAAACAACTGTAAGAAACTCTTTTGGAAAATGTAAATAAACATCTGTTTTTCAGATATTTCATACAAATAGTTTAAAGGGTATTCTTAGTGATCTAAAACATTGTGTACTCTAGGGACAAATCTTGGGCGGATAAATTAAAATTTAAAAATCTGTTTCCTTTTCTTTGAATTAAAGATACTAAAAGTATTTATTTTGTAACATTAAAGTGATTTTGATACTAAGTAAAACAATGACAGGTGATTAAAATGCTTAATTATTATTATTCTTTAGCTGGTCAGTGACATGTATTTACTGGCTATTTTCAGGCACTGTATTAGAAACTGGAATAGAAAGTCAAATGAGGCCCACACCCTGGCTTTCAGCGTTCGCTGCCTAGCATACCCAACATGGAGTTATTGTATGGACATATTTGCTATAGTTCTGAGTGATTGCTGCACAGCAGCCACATACATGTGTGGTTCACACAGTAATTCACATGTTTTTCGTGATAAGATATGTTTGAGTTTAGAAATTGGAAACCCATAAGAAAATCAGTTCCTCCCAAATCTCTCTTCTCATTCACTACTCGAGAATCACTGAAAAGGAATAGCATTTCCACATTTCCCCTGGATCAGAAATTCTAAACTCCCTTTCTTGTTTTTCATCAATTCTTGTGCCCTATAAACAGTGATTTCTCTGCTACCAAACCACATAGAATTCCACTTCAGGAAGTAAGGCATTTGACAAAGCAAAAGTTTGTTTCAGCATCTTAGGCTAAGATGTATACTGAACACCTCCTCTTGGATTGAAGTGGGCTTGACTTCAAGCAACCTGAAAATCTGCTGGAAAAAATAAGTACATTCCACTGAGGATCTGTGAAATAGCAATTACTGTGAATACTAATCAAGGTGCTACTATACTGCTTCTAGTAGATAGTGTCAAATGACTAAGACAGATCGTATGCAAGGGTGTGTAGGTGGGTGGAGGGCGGGTGTGAAGAATTAATTGGGAAGTTAGCAAATGGCAGTTACAGGAGAAGACAGAGAGATACTATGCTTGAGTTAATTCTGCAGCCTTCAGGTGTCCCGGGATAATCTGAAAGGAGAACTGAATCAAGAACCTTTTATAAAGGATCAAGCACCACACTAAGTGAATGCCTGGAAGAAGAACTGGCTACCAGGTAGATTAAATACAAGCAGAAAGAAATATACCTGGATCAATTTTTAGGGAATTCATGTATTTCACTAATCATTGTTCATGTATAATCCTGCAATTAAAAAACAAAAAAAAAGAATGTGGCCTCCCAGAAGAAGCAGAGCTCAGTTGTACTGGTCACTTGTAACTGTGATTAAAAAAATCAGATACACACTATCTCATAGCAGAATAAAGTGGATAAGTTATTGCAGTGAAATGAAAAGGATAAGTATCTGCCCCTTATTTGCCATGCAGGCAAACAAATCTACTCTATGAATTTTTCTGTATAAATGCAGAAGCATATAGCTCGTTTCAATGCCATGTTCTATTCTTAGAGTTAAAGCTGTTACAGAGTTGAAAATTAAGCGAAGGAGGGAAGAGGTGCTTAGAAAAAGTTTCAAGTGTCTTTAAAGAATATCACTCAATTTAACAGCTATATGACTAACTTGTGCTGTGGCGTTTGCAAGGGTCAAAGCACAGGAAAAAGGTTTCTTTGTGATTTCTTTGAATATCTTCCTTGTTTCATGGGAAATATATTGAGGTACAAAGATGAACGACTTGTTAAAAGTCACAGAGAAGGAGGAAATCAGACTGAGTGAGCTCCTGAGCCCTCTGGTTCACTTCCGCCACTTTAAATGCCACATGTGGTGGTCACCCTCTTTATCCACAGTTTCAGTTAGTTGAGGTCAACCGCAGCCAATGTGGGACAATAAAGTATATAGAGAGAAACAGCCCACATTCACATAACTTTTGTGACAGTATATTGTGACAAATATTCTATTTTCTTTGTCTTATTGTGTTTAATTTATGAAACAACTTTATCATAGGTCTGCTTGTGTAGGGAAAAAAACACAGAGTTCAGGACTATCTGTGGTTTCAGCCCTCCACTGAGAGTCTTAGAACTAATCCTCCACGCATACGGGGGACCTACTGTGCCTGCATTACCTTTACCTAGTATGATGCTAATCACAATGTGTACTGCTTGTCAGATGGCTCCTACCATCTTGTAGATCTGACTCCAGGGCTGTTTCCAAAACCACATGGAGTGCTCCATTTGATATGTCACAGTATCAATCATGATATTGTTTTTAAAATGTTATTTACTTTAGAGTGAGAGAGAAAGGGAGAGCACTCCCATTCACTGTTTCACTCCCCAAATGACTGCAAAAAACTGGGCTGAGCTGGGGCTGAAGTTGGGAGCCAGGAACTCAATCCCAGTCTCCCATGTGGGTGATAGAAACCCAATTACTTGAGCCATCACAAATGCCTCTCAGGGTCTGCATTAGCAGGAAGCTAGCGTCAAGAGCTGAAGCTGGAATCGAGCCTGGGTACTCCAGTGTGGGACACAGGCACATTAACTAATAAGCTAAATGCCCTTTTCCAAGTCATGTTCTTTTAATTTGTGAATTTTACTCTCTTTAATCCAAAATACCCTTTTCCAAAGGATATGTAATTCTATTCAGACCAAAATTTGGGGAAATATCGGGCTAGTTTTAAAAGCATTTTTAACAGTAATTAACCAGAATCTTTGTGAAAAAGAATCAAGAAATAAATACGTGGTTTATTTAAAATGTAATAAGTCTTGACTAATAACCATATCCCAGGAGATATTTGAAGGTGATGCTTGCACTGTAACCCACAACAACCATACTTTGATCTGGTCAAATGAACAGGGACAACCGTGGGCCATGTCCCCAAAGTGTGTACTGTGTTAAAGCTATCAGAGACACCCAGAGGAGGGCAAGGATTCCTGGGGTAGTGCCACCTTGACCAACATGGAGATGCAGCAATGTTTTTGCTCCATCTCACTATCCAGTTCTGATGGGTTGTGGCTTCCTGGTGATACCTTGAGGATGAGAAGAAATTCCTGGCCGGTTAGAGACGGAGGAGTGACTATGTACACAGGTAATGTAGCTTCTGTAGAGGAGGGAAAGATAGAGTGCTGTAGACAGAAATGGCTCAAGAGGCAGAGTTCTATAATCTAAAAGAACACACTCTCTGCTGCCCAGAAGTCGTCAAAAGACCAGAGAATTTAGATAAGAAAGCTAGTGACAGATGAGCGCAAGTAAACAATAAGTGACTCTTTCCTGAATAATCCCATGCATAATTTTCCACTTTCCATCCCTCCCTCCCTCCTTTCCCCCATCTATTAATTTATCATACAAATACATTTATATAATTATCTTGTTCTTAGGTGAGGTAACAGAAAATATTGGGAATTGGGGCTGGAAGAACAGAAAGGAGAAGAAACAGGAACTGGAGGTGTAGACATCATGAAGGTGTAATAGAGGTGAATATAACGATATGGATGATTTGTAATAAATATTTACTATGTTACAGGCATAAAATAATCTATACATAAGCACTCATTAAATCCTCACAACTCTGTGAGGGAGGCACTATTACTACCCCATTTTAGAGCTAGAGAAATAGAGGCACAGAGAAGTATCATGGCTAACAAGTGGCAGAACTAGGATTCAAGCCAGCTGCACTCTGGAACCTTCTGCCAGCCTTTGTTGACTCTTTTGAAATAAGAGGGATTTGTTGTCATAATACATGAAATGAAGTTCTATACTTTTCTAGAGGTTAGCCTTAAATTTTACTCTCATCGGCTGGGATAAACAGAAGAGCCCTGAAGATTTCCGAACAGAAAGCTCCCATTGCTATGGGGCAGAGCTACCCACACGTCTGGCCTGTGCAGTCTTCTGGGGCTGTGTGCTACTCAGGAGATGAGGCACTCCTCTTGCTGCATGGCCAACCCATTCCAATTCCACCCCTGCTGCGTTGGGTCATGCCAGCCTACTGCTGTGAGTGAGAATGTGAGTCAGAATCTCTCAGGTGTCTTTTCCTCATCCCACTAAAAGATTTGTATGGATCAATGCCGAGTGTAGGCTGCTTAGAAAAGTTATGTATGATTCAAGTAGATGACAAGGAATATAAATGACATAATTTGTCCTTTCATCCTTCAGGTTGACTTTATAACAAACTCCAAACTGTATGTTAGCAGCATTTTCTTTCTACTATTTAAACAGTTATAAGGGGTAGTCAGATGAGAACACTTACAAACTACTTGGCTCCATATGAATGTAGACTGTTGTTGAATTGTTATTTTTTTAAAGTCACATGTGAGTACTAAGAAAGTTATGGTCTAAAAAAGAAATGCAGGCAAACCATGCATTATGAAACAAAACACTGAGAAACTGAGACTTCAGACATAGCATAGATACTGCAAATTTGAGTGTGTCTGTTCCGAGGGGAATATGGGTCAACAAAATGGTCTGGGTCACCCAGATGTGCAGCTTGAATTAGGAGTTTAAAGGACAATTGTGAGTTGGGAACTTCAAATACCTTCTTTCTGGCCCCTATCAGGCTTCTGTCCAAGTTCTCTTGGGATTTTTGTGAATTTGTTCAACATCTCTGTAATTCATATCACTCACGAGAACGTTGGATTTTGCAGACATACTTCACTACAACTCCTTCTGGAATGAGAAGGAGGGGAGGAAAGATTACAGTGAGGGGAGAGCCTGCGCTATAAGCTCTCTGGGGCAAAGTATCCAGCCTAATGAGAGCCTGAGCTGCAATGGGCGGGGCTCTAGAGTCAGCCAGATACAAATTTTACTTACAAGGCTGCCACTCATTGAAGGGTGACTGGAGACAAGTTATGTAAACCCCACAAGCTCTTGTTTGTTAAAGGAACCTGCTCACAGGACTATTGTGAGGATTAATGAGTTAGTTTATGTAAATGCTCTGCCTGAACACTGACATAATAAATAGGAACTATTGCCATTTGATCTCAAATAATTTCATGTTTCACATTGTTGGTTCAGATATTCGCATGGATAGCACTAACCCCTGACTGATTTACAATGGGCCTCGTGCTCTACAAATTTGTAGAGGACTAAGAAAAATTTAAGAGCTCATTAGCACATTACAGATAACCAAAGTTAGAAAGTGAATTTTTTAACAGCATGATATACTGAGATAATTGAAGAAAGAGTAAATATTTTGTATACAACAAATGTGAATTCACCAAATTCATCTACTTAAAGACAAATACACTGAGATCATATTAAAAGCACACAAACTAAAAACATACTTTTTGAGATACAGTAAAAACAACAAGGAATATATAAAAAATAATTTGCAGCATTAAAATCAGAACAAATACAATTCAAGGATAAGTTAAAAGTGGTTAAAACTCCACTACAGAATATGAAGCTCAGACGTCTATAAAATGCCATGAAAATCATACTCATTACTGGCAAACTTCTTAATATGCTTTCTTTTTTTCTAAACTTGCCAAAGATGTGATATATATATATGTGTTTATACATATAGTTATATTTAATATGAATGTTATAATTGGTAGTTTGACCAGTCATGGCTTGATAACCTTTCCTCTAGTGTTGCTAATTTTCCTTTGTGTGTATTCTTATTTTTAAAATTTTTTAGATTTTTTTAAAAAATTTATTTTATTTTTATTTGAAAGGCAGTTTTAGAGAGAGATGGAGGGAGAGACAGAGAGAGAGGTCTTTCATCTTCTGGTTCATTCCCCAAATGGCCACAATGACCAGAGCTGGGCCAGGCCAAAGCCAGGAACTAAGAGCTGCTTCTGAGTTTCCCACGTGGGGCAAGGGGCCCAAGCACTTAGGCCATCTTTACTGCTTTCCCAGGAGCATCAGCAGGGAGCTAAATAGGAGGCAGAGCGGCCGGGACTCAAGCCAGTACCTGTATGGGATGCCGGCATTGCAGATAGTGGCTATTCAATTATATACATTTATTTTAAAACATAGAAAGCATAATTAGCTCAAGTGTCATACAAAAAATAGTGATGGATCAGCAAGACAAAGTCGTTTGAGCCTTGATTTATATTCATAATCTATGAAAGTATTCATATATCTTGTGTTACATTTAAATGATTATATTACTCTTAATTAATTACAACTATAATTCTCCTACAAAAACCACTCTATTTTTCTTCAAGGGCACATGTACCACAATTACAAACATAACATAGACTAAGCAGTAGACAAAGAGAAATCTTAAAATTTCCTCCATCAGTGATTCTAAAAATGTGGTCTGGGGATTCCTGGGAGTCCCCAGTATCCTCTCAGGTGGTTCTCAAAGGTCAAATCTACTTTCATTATAATATAATATATATTGGATTTTTTCACTTTTAATCTCTCATGAGGATACAATGGAGTTTTGCAAAAGCTTCCTGACATATTACAGCTCAACAGATTGAATGCAGAAGTAGACATGAGAATCCAGATGTCTCCTTTTCAGTCAGACAATAAAGAGATTTGCAAAAATTTGAAGCAGTGCTACTTTTTTGTTTGTCTTTTTTTGTTGTTGTTGTTTTGGAAAACATAACCATTTCCAACAAAATGTGTTATAAATGCTATTGCTATCTTTAAGGAATTAAGGAATACATATTTAAATTTCTCAGTTTCTTCTACGGTAAACATTGATAGCTGTAAATAACAAACCAAACTCCTTAGAGTGCTCCCTAATTAAGAGCGAAAAGTGCTTGTGAGAACTCTGCTTGAGAACTGCGTTCTGCAGAATAAGTGGTTGGGGAACATTTTTGTCTTATAATACAATATGTTTATGCATTAGTTAGATATACATATTCTTTTGTTAGTGAAGTAACGCAGTCCAAAAAAAAATCTCTTTAAAATCAATCTTTCCATTTCACCACCAGAATTTCTGCAATTTACCTAAGAAAGGAATACAGATAAATCCATGGTAAATGTACCTCCCAGTATGTTTTCTCAAGAGTTTCTGATGTATTCAGTAGGGTTAATATACATATCATGGGGCAAGGAGTAAGCGTCACGTAGAGTGATATGTCTGTGGGACAGGCTTTTGGCCTAGCAATTAAAAGTGCTCGCATCCCTTATTACGTGGTTGGATTCAATACTCAGCTCCAGTTCCCGGCTCTAGGTTCCTGTGAATATCAACCCTGGAAACAGCAGTGATGCTAGTTGGTTCCCTGCCATGCAACTGGAGATACAAATTGAGTTCTTGGCTCTGGTCAAGGCAGGCATTTAGAGAGTGAACCAGTGGATGGGAGTCTCTCTATTTCCCTCTCTCTCTCTGTCCCTCCCTCCCATCCTCCCTCCTTCCTTCCCTCCCTCATCTACTCTGTATCTCTCTCTCTCTCCCCTCTCTTCCAGTCTATATCTCTCTCTAAAAAAGATGTAAATAAACACTTAAAAAGAAAAGTAAAAAGATGTCTAACTGGCCTGCAGAAACAGAGAATGGGAGAATAGTGAGTAGCTACAGAGGACTAAAGCAGGGCAATTATATTAATTCAAGATGAGAAAGTGAAACCAAATGAAAAGCCCTAATTTCATTTTTAATTACACTAAGTGATTCCTCAACAACTTTGTAAATAAATGATGTTAACTTTCACTTTCAAAGATCAAGAAGAAGCAATTGTTGGACTTCAAGCAGCTTTTAAAATAAAGAATAATAGAAGGAAAGCGAAACAAATTCAAGTCTACATGTCCCCAACCTGATTAATGACTTGGGAAAGTGAGTAAAAAAATAAATAAATAAATAAATAAAAAATAAAAATAAATCCATTACTTATGTATTTAATTTTAATTTAGTTAGTGAGCTTTGTATTGAAGCATTAAATACATTCAGAAAAAAAGTACAATTCACTATACACAGCCTGTGAATTTTCACAAAGTGTGCTGTCTGCCCCTCCAAAAACCATGATCTTTACTTCTAATACTATGGGTTAGTTCTTCCTCTTTTAGAAATATATATACCGGCCCGGCCGGCGCCACGGCTCCATAGGCTAATCCTCCACCTAGGGGCGCCGGCACACCGGTCCTGGTCGGGGCGCCGGATTCTGTCCCTGTTGCCCCTCTTCCAGGCCAGCTCTCTGCTGTGGCCCGGGAGTGCAGTGGAGGATGGCCTAAGTGCTTGGGCCCTGCACCCCGTGGGAGACCAGGAGAAGCAACTGGCTCCTGGCTTCGGATCAGTGCGGTGCGCCGGCCGCAGCGCTCCAGCCACGGTGGCCGTTAGGGGGTGAACCAACGGCAAAGGAAGACCTTTCTCTCTGTCTCTCTCTCTCTCACTATCCACTCTGCCTGTCAAAAAAAAAAAAAAAGATATATATATACCTTGTATCAGCCACTATGCAGGAGACCCAGGAGACCACGTGTGGCAGTCTGATAAGGCTAGCCCCAGCACAAACCCCCAACCTTGTGCTTGTCTGACTCTGCCCTAGTGACATTCAGATGCGCCAGTGAAGTGCCCGTGTGCTTTTTGCATATGTGGTCTCTCTAGTAAAGGTGTCATGGCTTCATGCTGTCTCTTGGATCACCACATGCTTGTCTGAACCCATTGCCGAGGTGCTCCATAGTGGCATGAATTGATCTCCCTAGGATCTCTAAGTGTAACAGAGTTTATTTTTCCTGTGTCTTTTCTGTGTCTCCTCTTTGGTTATTGTTGTTAATTAATTAATTTGTATTTATTCGAGAGGGGAAGGATGAGAGAGAGAAAGGGCTATATCCCATCCTCTAGCTCAGTCCCCAAATGCCCTCTACAGCCCCTTGCTGGGGCTGAAGTCAGGAGCCAGCAACTCCACCAGGTCTCCCACATGGGTGTCGGGAACCCAACCACTTGAGTCATCACCTGCTGTCTCCCAGGGTCCATATTAGCAGGAGATTAGACTCAGGGAGGAGCCAGGACTTGAACTCAAGCACTCTAATATGGGATGTGGCTATCTCAACTGTTGCCTTAACCTCTAGGCCAAAATCTGCCTGATGCTGCACCTGACCAACCTCCTTATAAGAGAATACAAAACAGTATTCTGTTGTGTCTGCAACTGAGCTCAGTCTTACATTTGCTAAATTCATCCATGGTGTTGAGTCTAGTTGTGATTTTTTGGTTTTCATAGTACTCAAGTGTTATATTGTATGGAAAGTCCATTCTACTTGTTCATGAATAATAAGGGGATTTTTTCATTGTTAATTTGTTCTGTTTTTTCCATGCCAAGAATGCCTTTGTACTCTACTGAAGAGGGTGGCAAAGCGCAGCTTTAAGATAATTCCGTTGGGTATATATCTGGGATGTAATTGCTTAATCATGTCCATATTTAGCATTAGTAGATACTTTTAATTTTCCAAGTGGCTGCAACAGTTTACACTTCAAACAAATGTTTCTGAGAATTTGGTTGATCCATTCTTCCCAATGGTTGATATCGTTAGCTTTTTAAATTTCTACCATTCTCCTGGGGATATAGTGGCAAATTTTCATGGTTTTATTTCCCATTTTTCTTACGCTTGAGGTGGAGCACCTTTTCAGATGTTCACTGAAATAAGGCAAAGTGGACCTCCCCTCTTGAGAAGAGGGTATTCCTGTTTCTTCTTTATGCTTTCAGAAGAATTCATGCTGCTCATTCTTTAATGTATTTTAAAAATCATACTGTCAGTATTTTCCATGTGGAGTTAGAGTTTATCATATGTATGCTTGTTTACTTAAGGGTAATTTATTTAAAGTATTATGGAGGGGCTGGCCTGTGTAAAGGTGCCACCTGCAACGCTGGTATCCCATATGGGTGCTGGTTTGCATTCCAGCTTCTACACTCCTGATCCAGCTCCCTGGTGATGGCCTGGCAAAAGCAGCAGCAGATGGCCAATGTGTTTGGGCCCCTGCTAGCCACATGTGAGACCCAGATGAAGCTCTTGGCTCCTGGCTTTGACCTGGCCCAGCCCTGGCCATTACTGCTATCTGGGGAGTGAACCAGCAGATGGAAGATTTTGCTCAGTCTCTCTCAATCTCTCTCCCCTCCCCCATGTGTGTGTGTGTGTGTGTGTATCCCTCTCTCTGTAACTCTTTCAATAAAAACTTTTTTTAAAAAATTTATTTGACAGGTAGAGTTATAGACAATGAGAGAGAGAGACAGAGAGAAAGGTCTTCTTTCCATTGGTTCACTCCCCAAATGGCTGCTACGGCCGGCACTGCGCCAATTCGAAGGCAGGAGCCAGGTGCTTCCTCCTGGTCTCCCATGGGGTGCAGGGCCCAAGCACTTGGGCCATCCTACACTGCCCTCCTGGGCCACAGCAGAGAGCTGGACTGGAAGAGGAGCAACTGGGACTGGAACCCGGTATCCATATGGGATGCCGGTGCCGCAGACCCAGGATTAACCAAGTGAGCCATGGCACCGGCCTCAATAAAAACATATTATTCTATATCATACTCATCAAGCTTGCAGTATTCTCTTAAAATGATTTACAGATTCTCAGTATTCATGTCAAGTTGTCTACAAATAATTGTCTTGTTCCTTTTCCGTTCTTAGTGCATTTGCTCTTTTTTCTTCCCTGCTTACACTAACCAGGACGTTAGAAAAATGTTGACTAGAAGTGGTGATGGAGCAACTCTTAGTCTATTCTAAGGAGGAAAACTTTGACTATTTTACCATTAAATTTGACATTTGCTTTAGAGTTTTAATAGATGTTTGAAAAAGACAGTTATAGAAATTCCTTTCTGTTTCTACTTTACCAAGATTTTCTTCACCTAAATCACAACTGATATTAAATTTGTTCCACTTACAGAGATGATCATGTGATTTTTCTCCTTTATATTCTGAATTTGTTAAGGAATCGATTTTTAATATATGAAATGAGTCTTGTATTGCTGGAATAATAATAAGTCATGATGTATTTCCCTTGTCAAACATAGCAAGGTTCGCATTCACCAATATTTTCCGTAGGGCTTGCAACTATATTCTTGAGAGACACAGGCCTGTACTTTCCTCTCTTAAAAATGTCCTTTCAGGTTTTTGTATCATGGTTATGTTGTCCTTAGAAGGGAATTTGAAAATGTTCTTTCTTTTTCTATTTTCTGTTTTTTGTAAAATTTGGATAAATTCACTGTTGATGCCATCTGGGATTTGAGTTTTCTTTGTAGGATGCTTTTAAATTGCAGATTCAATTTCGTTAATAGATACAGATTAGATACAGCAGGAGATTAGACTCAGGGAGGAGCCAGGACTTGAACTCAAGCACTCTAATATGGGATGTGGCTATCTCAACTGTTGCCTTAACCTCTAGGCCAAAATCTGCCTGATGCTGCACCTGACCAACCTCCTTATAAGAGAATATATAGATACAGAATTATATAAATTTTCTATTTCTTTTGATGACAAGAGTTGTGTTTTTTCTAGGAATTTGCCTTCTTTTAACTTTTCAAATTTATTGGTTAAAAAAAAAAGTAATATGCTCATCTCTGTAGTGTCAGTGTAATCTAGTAATGTCCTTCTTTTTGTGTGTTCCTCTTTGATTTATCAATCCTGCCAGTTTTATACATTTGAATAATTTAGAAGGCTTTTAGTACTCCTTTCTATTGAATGTTTCTTTCTTCCTTACATTTTTTTCTTCTTTACTTTCTCCTTTCTTCTTTATTGATCTTTGGTTTTCTTGAATCACAATGCTAAGCAGAGCAATGCATTTCCTTCTAACTAAAACTTCAGCTGTATCCCACAAGTTTGGCCATATTGAAATTTCCATGCTTTCAACCTGGCTCATTTTTCCTCTTTCTCAACAATTGTCTTACTAATTCATTTAGAGAAGTGTATTAGTGATAAACTCTTGTGTGCATTTTTATGAAAATAACTTTATTTTTTCTAACATTTTACTATAAAATTTTTTCAATCATCCAGCAAAGCTGAAAGAATTTTATAGTGCAAACCTAGAGTGTGAATTAATATTTTATTATAGATATAGATGTGCTACAGTGGCTGGCTCATGGTTTTATTATTTTCTCCCTGATGATTAATTATATTGAATACTTTTCTTTTGCTTATTGGCCATTTTTTATTAAATATGTATTTAAATTATTTGTCTACTTTTTATTCACTATCAGAATTCTTTATATAACCTAGATTCCAGCCCACTGTCAAATATACATATTTTGTGTATGCTCTCCAGTCTGTGGTTCACTTATTCATTTTTTAACAGTGTCTTTTATTGGCCAAATAATTTAAGTTTGATTAGGCTAGCTTACCTTTTGTGGATATTCTTTGCTGTGATCTAAAAACTACTTGCCCATGTCTAAGTAACCAAGCCATTTGTATCTTCCTTTAAAAGCATGATTTTGTGTTAAGGTCCTTGAGTCATTGTACATTATTTTTGTGTATGGTGTGATTAGGGACTGATGTTAAATTATATGCTTATCTATTTATTCTCAGACCAGTTGATAAAACACTTTCCTCATTGATTTACTTTGGTTTCAAAAAATTAAGTGAGTGTTTATGTGTGGTTATATTTCTGAGCTCTTGATTCTGCTCCATTGCTGAATTTGTCAATTATTATGTTCGTGTCTCTGAATCTTGATTATTATAACTTTATAATAAATTTGAAATTAACCACTATAAATTTTCCAGTGTTGCTTTTTTCGAGATTGCTTTGACTATTCATGATACCTTATAAATCTCTTAGCTTTACTATTATCCTTTCTTTACTTTCCTGTTCCAGCTTCTTTTTTAAAAAAGATTTATTTTATTTATTGGAAAGACAGAGTTACAGAGAGAGGTAGAGACAGAGAGAGGGGTCTTGCATCCACTGGTTCACTCCCCAGATGACGGCAATGCCTGGAGTGCCGATCAGAAGCCAGGAGCCAGGAGCTTCCTCCAGGTCTCCCACATGGATGCAGGGGCCCAAGGACCTGGACCATCTTCTACTGCTATACCAGGCCATGGCAGAGAGCTGGATTGGAAGAGGAGCAGCCAGGACTAAACCCGCTGCCCATATGGGATGCCAGCGCTTCAGGCCAGGGCTTTAACCCGCTGCACCACAGTGCTGGCCCCTGTTTCCAGCTTCTTAAAGTGAAACTTTAGGTTATTGAGTTTAGATGTTTCTTTGACAATTGTCTCTGACTCACTACAGTTCAACTTGGCAATTTTTCAACTTCAGGATGCCAAAGCATACCCATATAATCATTCTGTTTTTCACTTTTAGTATAGAATTCAATAAATTATATGAGACATTCAATGATTTTTATTGTAAATAGGTTTTGTGTTATGTGAATTGCTTAACTGTAGGCTAATGTAAGTGCTCTGTGTATGTTTAAGGTAGATGAGGTTAAGCTATGACATTTATTCACTAGTTTATGTGTATTTAACCCATTTTTGACTTGCAATATTTTCAACTTACAATGAACTTGACATAATCTCATCATAGGCTGAGGAGCATCTATATTTGAAGCAATAAAAACATCAATAAAAGAAAAAATATCTTTATTAGCACTGTATAATATATATTTTACAAATCTGAATATGCTATATTTTCATTATCATCCAGTTTAAAATGATTTCTAATGTCAAACATTATACATGCTATCAATGTTTTTTTAACATTTCACTATATGTACAGATTTATCTGACATGATTTGTAATGAAATGCCTTATGAATAATAAAATTACACAGCATATATATATATATATGGTTTGCAATATATTGCACATTGTTGTCCACTTGTTCATACTATTTAATGCCTTTACAGGTCTGTAAAATGTATGCATATATATGTGTGTATATATACATATATTCATGTATGTATATAAATGTATGTATATATACACATATACACATATATACAGATATACTGTTTATTTAAACTTCTACTTATGAGAGAATATGTGGTATTTTTCTGTACCTGGCTTATTTCACTTAACATAATGGCCTCCGGTTTCATCCATTTTGCTACAAATGACAAAATGTCATTCTTTTTATGACTGAATAATAATCCACTGTGTATATGTATCATGTTTTCTTTACCGATTCATCTACCTATGGAAACTTAACTTGATTCCATATCTTGAGTGATATGAGTGGAACATGGAAGTATGGGTATCTCTTTAAGTGTTGATTTTATTTTCTCTAGATATACACTGGAAGTGGAAGAGGTAGGTTATACAATAGATCTATTTTCAGTTTTTTGAGAATCTCCATACTGTTCTCCATAACAGGGATGCTGATTTGCAGTATCAATCCTTTTAAAAGTCATTGAGGCTTTTTTACGGTCAAGCATATGTTCCAGCATGGTGAAAACCTCATGTGCACTTTTCTGTAAGTTATTCCAAAATGAAAACCTGGGAAAATTATCAGAGCTTCTTCATGGCCCCAGAACTCTAATTTTGTCTTCCCAATACTGGTGACCCTTCCTAAAGTTTTCATTGTACTTCTCCAAGTGTGTCAAGTGAGAATTAGCAAATAATTCAAGGGGGTCAGAGGGAAACTAATCCTTACACCTGGGCTCACTTTGCCATTGTTCCTTCTCACCAGGGTATGTCTTCCTGCCTTGGAAGCTCTATCATGTTCTGATATGTTTTATATTATTCTATCTGGTTTTTCTAATTATTTTCATCAGGAGGGTTGCTGTCTGACACAAGCTAATCTCCATTGGCAAAAGTGGAATTTTTTTTTAAAGATTTACTTATTTATTTGAAAGTCAGAGTTACATAGAGAGAGGAGAGGCAGAGAGAGAGAGAGAGAGAGAGAGAGAGAGAGAGGTCTTCCATCCTTTGGTTTACTCTCCAATTGGCCGCAACGGCTTGAGCTGTGCCGATTCGAAGCCAGGAGCCAGGAGCCAGGAGCCAGGAGTCTCTTCCAGGTCTCCCATATGGGTTCAGGGAACCAAGGACTTGGGCCATCTTCCACTGCTTTCCCAGGCCATAGCAGAGAGCTAGATTAGAAGAGGAGGAGCTAGGACTAGAACCGGCACCCATATGGGATGTCAACACTTCAGGCCAGGGCATTAATCCACTGCGCCACAGCGCTGACCCTGGAATTATTTTTTTTTTTAAGATTTATTTATTTATTGGACAGGCAGAGCTTCAGAAAAAGAGAGAGGGATCTTCCATCTGCTGATTCACTCCCCAAATGGCCTAGGAGCTCATCAGAGCTGGGCTGATCTGAAGCCAGGAATCTGGAACTTCTTCTAGGTCTCCCATATGGGTTCAGGGTCCCAAAGGCTTGGGCCATCCTCTACTGCTTTCCCAGTTACATTAGCAGGGAGCTGGATCAGAAGTGGAGCAGCCAGGACTTGAACCAGTGCCCATATGGGATGCCAGCTCTGCAGGCATCAGCTTAACCCACTATGCAACAGGAACGGAATTCTTAACCTATCACTTTAAAAGACCCAAAATACCATGCTCATAATTAAGTGTTCATCTTTATCTCTTAACACCTTTTCTTATAGTCAATAAATACTTTTTCTTTTCACCTATTCACATTTTTGTGACTATTGTTCATAAGTTTTGATGAAATAATCCATCATTTTAAGGAAACTTTTAAAGGATATGAAAGACTTTAACAACGCATAGCAAATAATTTTATTTTGTTAATAAATTTTTATTAGGAAATTATATTTTGAGTAGAAAATGAGTGTGCAAAATAAACTCTTAACATTGATATGATTGACATATATTTTCTCTAGTATTTTACCTGCAATGCAGATTACACCTTCAAAATAGCTCATTAATTTAAAAAAAAAATTCAAGCATTTCAATTATTTATTTTACATTTCAGTCCTCCGTCTTTTTTCACACTCCTCCCAATGCCAAGAAAAGAAGATATGGTTGATGATCTTAATATCTGCAAGTTAAAGCACAAATATATGACTTCTGTTAAAATCTACTAATCTATTTTTTAATAAGTTGGTTTTTGCAGCAATAGATAAAGGAATCTTCAAACTAACACTTAGAATAAATACTTTCCATAAATAAAGCACCTGTGTTTCTTCAAAATGCTAGTACCTGAAAAGTGGCCTCCACAGAGGAAATAAATTATGGGGTCAACTGATGGCGTTTTTGAGGCAATAGTTATTATTTCATAATCTTCAAAATTCCTTTCAGCTATGACTCTGACTCTGAAATTCTGTTTCTGATAAAAAAAAATCCATTTTAATTAAACCCTAAGTAAGTATAAATGTACATGATGAACTATAGAAGTGAGAGTTATACCCTTCAGGTGGAGACTTGCCATCTGTTTCTCATAGCACCAATTTTAAATTCAAAATATTTATTTTCTGTTTCTCATAGCACAAATTTTCAATCCAAAATATTTATTCTTTTATATGTCTTCGGAAAGTGAAAATGCATTGTCAAATACCTGTGAATTGAAGATAACGATGACCTTAGGGCAATATTGGCTGTAGCACTCTTGTCTGATTAGATGACTGTTGCTCAAAGTCTTTTTATTTTTACCAAAGTCTTTTAAGTGGACTGAGATATAAAACAAGCTCATGAGACTAATTTTTAAATTCATTCCCAACCCACTTAAATTTATAACTGCGAATTTCTGTGTAAAATTGAAGCAGTTTTTCTGTGATGATCATTTCATCATTTAGCTGTTCCTTGAATAATCCCTCTCCTTTCACTTTCTTTTTTATGCTTTCCCTTGTTTGGCTGCCCAGTGACATGAAGCTTTTTCTTAGCCTTTTCTACAGCTTTTTCTTAGCTTGGCCCTTGTCCCAATAGAAAGAGTGAATTCCTGACACTGGGTCTCAAAAAGTCAAGTGGTCTTTTGAGCCTCCCATTGGTCCTGTCTTCATGGCTCTGTAGTGTTGACTAAAGTAGGAAGTCCAGTCATACAAACAGCTCTTTAGACCCTGAGTAGAATTTATCAGGTGTCTCAATTCTTCATAGGAATTACCATTGTAGGGCAATAAAAGATTTTCATAAAATAAGCTTCTAGGACACAGATATTTGGAGGACAGGAGGAGCTAAAGATTCTCTCCCTAACTACTCTTTCCATGGCATGCTAAAATCTCTGCCTTTTCAATTAGATATTTTTACTTGGAATATGGGTATTATTGGTTCCTTGCCCTATTATTTAATTTGATGGGAAGAATAGCTTTGGCAATTTTGTTAACGAGTCGATCTTTCAATCAACTCAAGTGAGCCAAACTGTTAAGCTTTCTGAGCGTTGTCCTTTTATGATTCCAGGGGATGGTTTAAATCAGTTGTACTGGAAAATCCATAAGGCATTTCTAAGAGAGTCACCATGGAAATGTGGATGGGATTTCAGCCTAACTTCTAGAAGTTCTGACTGATTCTTTGCAACTTTACTCTCGAGGTTAATTTTTCTAGGAGGACCCCATACTTGTTTGGAACAATGTCCTGTATGTTTTAGAAGCATGATTCACAGCCTTCTTTTATTTTAAGTTTTAACATAGAGAATTGTTTTCCTATGTCTCTGTGTGTGTGTGTGTGTGTGTAGCTTTGCTCCATCTTCTTTAAAACCCAGAGTTGTAAGAAATTGGTGCCAATTTGCTTCCTTTAGTGATGTATATTCCCATATCAACTGCGTACAAAACACTTTTGTTCATCTATATTCAAACCCATTCACAATAGGACTATAAATAAAAATATTCTTGTAATTTAAACATTTGCACTTTCATCCTTCAATTCTCCCTCTTCAAATTGTCACTCCTCATGTTTTAGTTCTTAAACAAATATGTTTTAATGAATCCATGGTTCAAGGGTCAATACAGCTTGTTTGTCATAAATATTTCAAGTTACAGTTTTCTTAGCTTTTTCCCAAAATAGAATTACATTGCCCAAGACTAACATTCATCAACCATATCAGGTTTTATAGGAATACATTCTGTCATAAGTATGAAACTTTTCTCTTGTGAGTACCTGACCATTAATAATTGTGAAGTATGGTCACTAACGAATTATTTAGGCCTGTACTGACCAAATTTTATAGGATCAGGGAACTGGTGAATAACAAAACATTTGTTCTCATAATTTCCTGATTACAAGAGTGATATAGGGCAGTTTCTTGCTAATTGGCTAAGTTTTTGCTTTATTTTGACTTATTGATCATTGGCTTTGACCTATAGACTTTACATGAAGTTTACATGAAACTGATCAAAAAGTGTTCATATGAAAGAATCTATCTTTTTAAATTGTTCAGAGATAGGGAAGAGGGTTAATGAAGTCCCTGTAGATGGGAGAAATGGGTAGGTACAATAACAAAAGTCTCTCCCAATATTTGTTCCTTTGTTTCGACATGGATTGCAGATGTAGAATATCTTAATATAAAAAAGAAGGGAGAAACACACATTAAATAATAGTGGATCCTCAATATATCTTGGCAATATTTACATGGCCATGGGAGTGCAAAACGAGACAGTCAGTTAGAATACAACTCCAACAAATAAGCAAATAAATAAAGCACACCCCAGGAGGAAAGATGGTGGTAAGGCTATAAGTCATGGATCATATGTAATGAAATAATAGCATCTCTGTGAGCAAAGTAATACTAGTATGTAGTGTTTTGGATGGAATTCATGAAAGTTGTCATTCCGTTGATTTTCTCTGCTCTGTGGTTCAAATAAGGAACTCTGATTGAGAAAGATGATCTTAGCTATTAACTAAGCTTTTCAAATCCAAAACGTATTAACAGGAAATTGAAAAGTTCAAGATGATTTTTTTGTTTCATTCAGTACTAAATCACAAGCTCTCTATTAACTATTTTTTCATGCCTCTAAAGAAATTAAAATCAATTAAAGACACATTAGATTTTCAGACTTCTTGCTTCTTTATTCCATTATAATTCATTTTATTGGTGCCTAACTGTTTTACATTAGTTTGAAAGAAATTGTTGTGGTGTTTCAGAAAAATCCAGACCAGGGTATTCAGAAAAGGCTGTTGTTTTGGAGCCGATGAAGAAAAAGTGGATTCTCAAGAATTTTGGAAAAAGTTGAAAGGCTCTTAGATCTGATTGAAGGCCCTCTTTTGGGAAACAAGATATTTTATATTTAGTACCTTTTCTTTTTCAACTGAAGCCACCATCATTCTCCACGGAAAGTAGGATGGAATTTTGACTCCCCCCACCCCATTTGGAGGCTCTTTCATTTTTAATGGAACTCGAGGATACCTGGCAAAACACTGAGTTTACGGTTCTCTCCTAATCCCTGGAGAGCAGCAGCGATGGCAGCAATGGTTCTTGAGGAAATGCCGCTGCCCTCCCTGTTACACTACTGGCTTTCTCCTGGTCTCACTCAGAAAAGGCATCCAGGTACATCCCTCAGAAGTGGGAGCTACAGCTATGGCTCCCTTTCAAATGTGTTCCTATACTTAAATTTGCTTGGAGAGGTTAAAATGATTATGAAATATACAAAAAAAAAGTATTCAATTCTCTTGCTGGTTCTACTAATGTCTTCAAAATTTTCTGAAAATAATGGGGGCCTCAAATTTATTTCCTTTGAATTGCAAGACAAATTGTGAAAGGCTTGGATTGGTGACACATAATCTCTTATTAGCTATCTTCAACAGCCTGTTCCTAAACTGTAGGAAATTTAGTAAAAACCATGAAAGATATGTGGGTGGTCTTACATTGCGTTGTGAGGTAGACAGTTCTAATTCTGATCAGTGACCCATCATAAACTCATAGAAAGTGGATCTAATATTAACTATAAAACACTCTCTACCCAAAGAAAATGCAATCAATTTATGAAGTAATCCCATAAACATACACACATATACAAAACTTGGAATTCTTAGGAAAATAAGCAACCCAATTTAACTTAGTTGGACAGTCAGCAAGTCAGTGATTTTGTGGTTTGACCCTCATATGGTACATCAATCATGGCAAATTTCTTTCTCTCTCCATTCCAAGTCAAACCACTACTTCCCACGCAACATGTCATTACCATCACAATAGGATCTGCTCCATAATAGAGCTTGGATTGGATCCTTAACATTAAAGCCCTATTTGAAATCACAGCTTCCTTCCTGTTGCAACTTAGCTTTAAAACAGACTTCTGATGATCTTGGCAATTTGCTCCTTTTTCCCTTCAGTTTTTGGTTCTATTAGCTTGCAAGTCAGTTTGGATTTTCTGTTTTGCCACAAGAGACCAGACCATCTTCCTTTCTTAAGATGAGGAGAGGAGTCCAGGAAATATGGTAAAGAATCTATAGTTCCATGGGAGAAGAACGTAAGTGCTCTACCTAACAGAAGAAAAATGGGGACTTAGCCAACTTGAGGACAATTCCTTGTCAGAGTACTAAATCACACAAATAAGCATCAAACCATCAGAAACATTTTGCAATAATGTTTACTATCACATTGAAAATACAAATTTTAATGTTATTCATGAATAAAATTAACAGAAATTTTTATTTGACTTTTTAGACATATAATTTTAAATTTATAGTCAAATGAACTTGAATATAACAATAACATTGCACAGTGACTTTCAAGGATTCCAAATACTTTCATGAACATCAACAAATTTTCTGTGATATTTGACAGGTAAGCAGGGAGCTGGTACAATTGGTACAACTTTATGCAGATGAGATATTTCATGACCACAGTGGTATACTTCCTGGCAGGATACTACTGACTAAAAATATCTTCCCTAGCTTCCTTGTTCACTTCATTTCTTTTTTAAAGTTCCATTAATGAGATATTTATTCTGGGTAAAAGCAAAACTGTTAAACAAATCCATGTCCTATTTCACAGAGGAGGTTCTTTAGAAATGCTCACATTTTAGATAATTTAATTCAATCAACTCCTTTACTCTTGTATGAATTTAGAAAATGACACTAATAGCATGAATTAAATTTTTCATTGCTGCCACTTTAAGCCTGCAATTCACTTTTATATTGACATATTTTCATTAGGTTTTCCACCTTAATCCTGTGATGTTAAAATTATTCACAGCATTGTTTTCTGTGTATAAACAGAATCACAAGGTGTGATACAACAGAGAAATTTTAATTTAGTATGAGGAACATTTAATGATTGAAACAGATCCGATTTCAAATACCCTGGGTTCTTGGCTCTGTCACAGTGGACATGGACTTCATGTCTGTTCCTTGGGCAGAAGGGCATTTGGAAAGAAGTAGAAAAAGGCAATGCCTTGGGACTGGTGTTGTGTTGCTAGGGGTTAAGGCACCACCTATGACACCAGAATCCCATATGGGTGCTGGTTTGAGTCTTGACTGCTCCACTTCCAATCCAGGTCCCTGCTGGTGTGCATGGGAAAACAGCAGAGGATGGCTCAAGTGCTTGGGGCCCTGTGACCCATGTGGGAGACCTGGCTGAAGTTCTTGGTTCCTGGTTTCAACCCAGTGTAGTCCCCAGCGAAGCGCTCTCTCTCTCTCTCTCTCTCTCTCTCATGCTCCTTCTCTGTTTCTCCCTCTCTCCTCCTCCCTGTAAAATATAAAAATAAATATAAAACAAATATTTAAAACAACAACAAAAAAATCAAAAGAAAAAGGCAATACCTCAACTTGCTGTAAGTGATGAGACAGACAAACTTGGGTGCAGACCCCGGCAGACAGTGTTGAGGCTGTGGGAGGCCCTTCTTGTGGACGTGGACTGTGACACTGGAGTCTAAGATGGTGCTAATTTTTTTCTAATTAAGGGAAATTGTACCTGATGAAGCAAAAGTATTTTCCTCTTCCTCTCCTTATCTTCCCCAGATTTCCTTGCTTTGAGGAACCTGACTCCAGACCCATAATCAAATATGAGCCTTAAAAATGTTGAACTAAAACCTAATTAGGGATATTTGGGGTGCACTCATCTCATATTTGGAGTGTCTGGATTTGAATCCTAGCTCTGCTCCCAATTCTAGCTTCCTGCTAACGTGCACCCTGGGAGGCAACAGTGATGGCTCAGGTGGGTGGGTCCCTGCTGCTCATGGGATTGACTTCCAGGCTCCCCACTTCCGCTTGGTCCAGTTCTGGCTCTTGTGGGCACTGGGTGAATGAACCAGTGGAAGGAACGTTTCTATTTCTCTTCTCTCTCTCTCTCTGCCTTTAAACTAAAATCAATCAATACATGTAAAAAAGAGAGAAACTTATTTTGATGCAAACAATTTAAAAATCTATGTGTAGTGCTTTCATTATGCACATTTCCGATGAACTTCACCCATAGACCATCTATTATTAAATGGGCTTTACACTAACCAGCCTGAGAATATAAGCACTACTACAAATTTAAAAATTATGTTGGAAGATGAGTCTTAAGTGCTAAATAATTGACTTAACAGAGAAAAATGCTTTTTTTCCGGGACTGAACAAAATTTCCTGTATATTGGTTATTTCCTCTTTTGACTTATAAACATCTGAGCAAGGAGAAGGGAGAAGCAAAATTCCCAAGCAACTTGTCACTTAAGTATTTGCTCTTTTCCCTTCTTTCCTACCTGCTGGCTGACCTCGGCTGCTTCTGTGGCACCTGCTCCCATCTGTTCCATGCTGAACTCTTTCAAATGCAGGTATAATTTACTTTTTCAACACGCTTCTGCTACTCATTCTACTAAGTGCCCCAACCAAATATAAGTTTCTGTTGGCTAAAAATAGATCTCCTGCCATCTGGAGTCCCAAGTTTCCGCATTTTCTCTTTCACCTCGGAGCAACTCCGGCAGTCAGAAGAGAACTTCACCTGATGTAATTGTATCTGCTTCCAACTGCTCCCAATGCATTCTGGAGCTTTTGTTCCAAGTGAATAATTCTCCCTCGTTATCACCAAGCTTCCTGAAGGGATCAGATGCTCATTCATTTGGACATTTTCAAATTATCAAGAAAAACTTAACGAATCCCAGAGTTTGATTTTAGCTTTAGTCTTAGTATTTCATCAAATTTCTTGTACTATATATTTGTAGACTGGTTCTAAAAGTTCTCAAATTAATCAAAATCCTCTGCTCCTTGTGATTCTTGAAAAGTGAAGCCTGTAGAAAAGGTCAAGTAATTTTTAAAATGTAACCCTCCATTGAAATAGATGCCAATCAATACACACACTCACTTCCATGCTCAAGTTCACGTGTGGTTTTGAAATGAATGCATGATAGAAGTGCACAAATACTTAGAGTAACATTTTAGTAATCAATAGAGTATTGAACAAGGCTGATGCTCGATTTCAGGAAAATTCCCTAAATTTTATAGATAACAAACACATGGAAATTTGTTTTGTTTGAAAATGTGTACCACAAATATATTTTATCAACATTTGAAAATTTCCACACTCTGTATTCCTAGTAATATATCCTAATGTGTCCTTCCCTGTAATTTTTAGGCCATTCTAAGTTTTCTTTTCTTAGTTGTCCCCTCTTACCTACCCACAATGGAAGTATTTCCCTGGGGAATCTCACCCTCTCTGTTTCCTTATTTCTGACATGCATATCTCTCAAACCCTCCTCCAACTCTAAATTCCAGATAAAACTTCCAAATAAATTCTTGATTCTTATGTTCGGATGTGCTGCAGTACATGTAGGTCAATCCTAGTGCATTTGTAGTGCTCCATGCAAAGATGTACCTGCTCCTAACCTATGAACCAGTGCATACTCACACCACCCAGGGAAGCCACCAAGAGATGCTAAGCCACAAGATCTACCCTCTTTCTTGTATTTTACAAAGTCAAAAAGTCACAGATCTTGCTAATTGGGTGTCCTTGATGGCTTTTCTATTCCTGTTTTATCCTAAGGAAACTTCATTTCCATGGCCTCCTGCTTCTGTAACCCTAATCCTTTGTAAAACACAAACTCAATCTAGATTTTCTTCCTTACCTAAACCAAACTAAAAATTCTTGATCAGGGATATCCAGTATCGTTACAATTTAGCTACATGTTTTTTCTTAGCTGGTCTTATGAGACGCTCCAAACAATATCATCTTCTTCCTTCTCCAATCCACGTGGATCACCTGGAAGCATATTAGACATGCAGATTCCCAGGCCCTGCCCCACATCTCCCGCACTGGCTCTCTGATTAACACATCTGCCACGCTATCCTTGTGCACTGAAAGGCTTGTGGACTACGGCTCTAGGCATAACGTTTCACTTGTCATTCTTACAACCACACCATTGCCTTCCATACACTCATACCTTAGTTATAGAAACTTCCTGTATCTGGAATTCTTTTCTTCTTTATTTTTAAAAAAATCTATTCTTTTTCAGGAATCATTTAAAAAGTAACCACTTCATGAGAATTATTTAATTTCCCTTACAAGAATAATATTCCTTTTTCCTTCCTCCAAAGTATTTTGTTTCTACCTTTTCTATCTTTCACTTTGACTTATTGTTAGGTAACACTAGATTTATTTCAATTTGGAACTCCATCACAGTTCCAAACTTATTTTTGTTACTAAATTCCATCTGGGAAGGAGCTGTACCTTGCCCAACAATCAAAAGTGCTCAATGAAAAACAATTAGATTAACAGAGATTATTGATATATTTTGTTACTCTTTTAAAAAATAATAAGGCATTTATTCACCCAATTTTTTTACATATATGCCTAGCTTTAAGTTTCTCCCTCTTAAAAAGATATTGTATTGTAAAAAGTTAAAATAATATAAAAATATTTTAACAACATACAGAAGTCACTGATTCACTAGAAAAGTCAAATAGCATCGAGTGGAAAATTTCTGACCTAATATTCAAGATCCATTAAATTTAAACTTTGAAATTAGAACAATGTATCAATGATTCTTAAGGTAACCACACCAAAAAAGAGATGTGCTTGGGAAACTATTATAAAGTGTGTTACTTCCAGAATTTTATTTCTAGTATATCTAGATTTCATTTCATTTTTTCTTTTCCTTTTTCTTTTCTTTTTTTCTTTTTCTTTTTCTTTTTTTTTTTTTTTTTTTTTTTTTTTTTTTTACAGGCAGAGTGGACAGAGAGAGACAGAGAGAAAGGTCTTCCTTTTCCATTGGTTCACCCCCAATGGCCACTGCAGCTGGTGGGCTGCAGCCAGCGTACTGTGCTGATCCGATCGCAGGAGCCAGGTACTTCTCCTGGTCTCCCATCGGGTGCAGGGCCCAAGCACTTGGGCCATCCTCCACTGCACTCCCTGGCCACAGCAGAGAGCTTGCCTGGAAGAGGGGCAACTGGGACAGAATCCGGTGCCCCGACTGGGACTAGAACCCGGTGTGCCGGCGCCGCAAGGCGGAGGATTAGCCTATTGAGCCGCGGCACCGGCCCTCATTTTCTTAAAATTAAAAAAAAAGTTGACTTTTTGCTTATAAAACCTAAAATATTTTATAATCATTTATAAAAAGGAAATCATTAATAATTTACCTGTGGGATTGTTTCTACTGTAATTTGTGGGACACAGCTTTCCAGATTAATAATCAGTAAACTTTCTAGAAGAATGTAAATTGGAAACTTCATTTTGAAATAATTCTGTGGTCTACTTTTGCAACTACCTGCTATAGGGTGTCCAAACTGAGTTTTAAAAAGATGATGTCATCACAAGCATGACATTTTGAAAAAAAACTCATCTGCTGCAAAGGCAAGCATAGCAATGTCATATTTCACTCCTATCTATAAAGTAATTGTGCTATTCACAAAATACACACAATTTTACCCTTTTAATTATTGCTAAAACCGTTATAATATCAGAAAGATTTCTTACCCCTGTTTTATAAGTAAGTGAATCTCTGATTTTTAGTCAAAGGCCTGGGGTGAAAGCCACAGCTATCAAATTCATATTCATTCATTTATTTATTGCAGTCAAAATATGTTTGAACTGTTTACTATCAAGGTAACACTGTGCTGAATATGAAACAAAGAGGTCAGTGTCAGCTTCTGAATACAGAGCCTGAGCTCCCAGTGGCTATAGTTCTCTCACAGGAGGCACCTAGTTTCCTAAGAAGGCAACCAGAACAAGGCACAGGACTCGGAAGTTTATGTCGGGGCTGGCACTGTGGCACAGCTGGTTAATGTCCTGGCCTGAAGTGCTGGCATCCCATATGGGCACCAGTTATAGTCCCAGCTGCTTCTCTTCCAATCCAGCTCTCTGCTATGGCCTAGGAAAGCAGCAGAAGATGGCCCAAGTCCTTGGGCCCCTGCACCTGCATGGGAGACCGGGAAGAAGCTCCTGGCTCCTGGCTTCGGATTGGCACAGCTCTGGCCATTGCAGCCATCTGGGGAGTGAACCAGCAGATGAAAGACCTATCTCTCTGTCTTTACCTCTCTCTGTAACTCTGTCTTTCAAATAAATAAAATAAATCTTTTTTTAAAAGAAGAAGTTTATGACTGAAGAGCTTTTCAGAAATAGGAGATAGTTAGGTAAATGAATCGAGGTGACTCAGTCCTTTGTATACTGCTATAACAGAATACTACAGATCAGCTAATTAATACTGGACAGAAGTGAGTTTGGCTCATGGTTGTGGTGGCAGGGAAGTCCAATCCATGGTGTTAGCATCTGGTTAGGACCATCTTTTGTGTGATAGCATGGCAAAAAACCTCACATGAGCTCGAGAGAGTGCAAGAGAGCACTCACATTTTTAAACCTAAAATTGATTTTCAAAAATTTACTTATTTGAGAGAACACAGAGAGAAAAAGAGAGAGTGAGAGAGAGAAAGAGAGAGAGATAGGTAGACTGACAGAGATTCCATCATTTGATTCAATCCCCAGATGCCCTCAACAGCTGTAGTTGGGCCAGGCCAAGTCAGGAACTCAGAACTAAATTTAGGTCTCTTTTGTGGGTGACAAGAACCTACCTGCTGCTTTCCACTGTGTGAGTGAACAGGAACCTGGAATCAGAAACAGAGACAGAGACAGAACTCGAACCCAGGTACTCTGATATAGAATGTGTGCATTCTAAGTGACCCTTTAGCTGCTATCCCAAACACCAGCCCCAAAGTTCACTGTTATACCAAACTCACTCTTGCAATAATGAATGGACTCCTGGATAGTGTCATTAATCTTTTTAAATTTATTTTTATTTTTAATTTCTACCCAGAAATCTTTTATTTAAGGTAGACAAGCTTTATCCATTTCATAAATATAACTTAAGAATATAGTGATTCTTCCCACCCTACCCACCCTCCCATCTGCAAACCCACCCTTCCCACCCTCCCACCCGCAAACCCACCCTTCTTCCTCCTTCCTCTTCTATTCTCATTATTATTTTTTACTAAGATCTATTTTCAATTAACTTTATATATATATATAAGATTAACTACATACTAAGTAAAGTGTTCAACAAATAGTAATAAAAAAAACCTCTTCCTCAAATGTTGAGACAAGGGCTGTTCAAGGTCATCATATCTCAAAGTGCCAATTTCACTTCTATCGATTACCTTATAGCTACTCTATTGGTTATCACATATCAGGGAGAACATATGGTATTTGTTCTTTTAGGACTGGCTTATTTCACTATTTATAATGTTTTCCAGTTGCATCCATTTTGTTGCAAATGACAGGATTTCATTTTTTTGTTGTTTATCACTGTGTAATATTCCATGGTATACATATCCTATAATTGTTTTATCCAGTCTTTAGTAGATGGATGTTTGGGTTGATTCTTTATCTTAGCTATTGTGAATTGAGCTGCAATAAACATGAGGGTACAGATAACTTTTTCATATGCTGGTTTCATTTCTCTTAGGTAAATTCCCAAGAGTGAGATGGCTGGGTCATATGGTAGATTAATATTCAGATTTCTGAGGTATCTCCATACATCTTCTATAGTGACTGTACCAGTTTACATTGCCACCAACAGTGGATTAGGGTACTTTTTTCCCCACATCCTCACCAGCATTTGTTGTTTGTTGATTTTTGTATGAAAGCCTAATAGGAGTGAGGTGAAATCTCACTGTGGTTTTGATTTGCATTTCCCTGTTGGCTAGTGATCCTGAGCATTTTCTCATGTTTCTTTTGGTCATTTAATTTTTCTCTATTAAAAAAATATCTGTTCAGGTTCTTTGCCCATTTCTTAACTGTGTTGTTTGTTTTGTTGTTGTTGAGTCTCTTGAGCTCTTTATGCATTCTGGTTAGTAATCCTTTATCAATTGCATAGTTTGCAAATAATTTCTTCCATTCTGTTTGTTGCCTCTTCACTTTGCTTAGTGTTTCTTTTGCGGTACAGAAGCTTCTCAATTTGATATGATCCCATTTGTCAATTTTGGTTTTGATTGCCTGTGCCTCTGGGGTCTTTTCCAAGAAATCTTTTCCTGTGCCAATGTCTTGAAGGGTTTCCCCAGTGCTTTCTAATTATTGAGGATATCATGTCATAGATTTAGGACTTTGATCTATTTTGACTGGATTTTTGTGTAAGGTATAAGGTAAGGGTTTTGCTTCATACTTCTTCATATGGAGCACCATTTGTTGAAGAGTCTGTCCCTTGCTCCAGGGATTGGTTTTTAGCTCCTTTGTCAAAGATAAGCTGGTTGTAGATGCATGCATTGATTTCTGGTGTTTTTATCCTGTTCCACTGGTCTATCCATCTGTTTTTGTGCCAGTACCAGGCTGTTTTGATTATAACTGCCCTGTAGTATGTCTTGAAATCTGGTATTGTGATGCCTCCAGCTTTGTTTTTGTTGTATAAGAACACTTTAGCTATTCAGGGTCTCCTGTGTTTCCATATGAATTTCAGAATCATTTTTTCTATATCTGAGAAGAATGCCCTTGATTTTTTGATTGGTATTGCATTGAATCTGTTAATTTTTTTTGGTAGTATGGAAATTTTGATTATATTGATTCTTCTGATCCATGAACATGGAAGATTTTTCCTTCTTCTGTTTCTTTCTTTAATGTTTTGTAATTCTCATCGTATAGATCTTTGGCATCCTTGGTTAAATTTATTCCAAGGTATTTGATTTTTTTGGTAGCTATTGTGAATGGGATTGATCTTAGCAGCTCTTTCTCTGCTATGGCATTGTCTGTGTATAGAAAGGCTGTTGATTTTTGTATGTTGATTTTATATCCTTCTACTTTACCAAACTCTTTTATGAGTTCAATAGCCTCTTAGTAGACCCTTTTGTATCCTCTCTATGTAGAATCATGTCATCTGCAAATAGGGATAGTTTGACTTCCTCTTCCCAATTTGTATCCCTTTGATTTTTTCTTGCCTAATGGCTCTGCCTAAACCTCCAGAACTACATTGAATAGCAATGGTGAGAATAGGCATCCTTGTCTGGTTCCAGATCTTGGTGAGAATACTTCCAACTTTTCCCCATTCAGTATGATTCTGGCCATTGATTTGACATAAATTGCCTTGATTGTATTGAGGAATGTTCCTTCTATACCCAATTTGCTTAGTTTTCATCATGAAAGGGTGTTGTATTTTATCAAATGCTTTCTCTGCCATCTATTGAGATAATCATATGATTTTTGCGCTTCAGTTTGTTAATGTGATGTATCACATTGATTGATTTGCAAATGTTGAAACATCCCTGCATACTAGGGATAAATCCCACTTGGTGTGGGTGGATGATCTTTCTGATGTGTTGCTGGATTTGATTGGCTTGCATTTTTGTTGACAAATTTTGATACTAATCTATTAATAAGGGCAGAGCCCTCATGACCCAGTAATCTCTTTTTCTCAAGATTTATTCATTTATTTATTTGAATTTCAGTGTTACAGAGAGAGAGAGAGAGGAAGAAGGAGAGGGAGAAGAAGAGGGAGAGAGAGAGAAGAGGGAAAGGGAAAGAGAGCATGAGGGCGTGAGAGGGAGAGAGAAAGGGAGAGAGAGAAAAAGAGACTCTTCCATCTGCTGGTTCACTCTCTTAATGACCACAATGGGCTGGGCCAGGCCAAAGCCATGTAGATGCAGGGACCCAAACATTTGAGCCATCTTCCCCTGCTTTTCTCCAATAATTTTTTAAGGTCCTTCCTCTCAACACTGCTGCACTGAGGATTAAGTTTCCAATGCATGAGCTTTGAGGGTTCATTCAAATCATAGCAGAGGAGAATAAAGAACAAGAGGTTCATGCATTGATTTGTTTGTTCCAGTAGATTAGCATCCTTAGAGTAAACCAGGGTTGAGAAGGAGAGATTTACTCTTGAGATATAAAATTGGAGCCATCAGCATGTTAATTGGAATTGAGGTGGGGGTTAAATTACCCAGATGAAGTATTTTTATTGGGAAGAAAAACAGTCCAGTCATGGAAGCCTGGAATTCACTTCCCCTGGAGAAGCTGGGTGATAAGGGCTGGCTGATGAGAAATATGGGAAGGAGCATAGAACATCACTGTGAAGTGATGTGTACCTGAGTCTGTGTGGACACAAGGAAGGGTGGACATTCTTCCACATATGAGTATGCAGATGGGGAAAGAAGGAAACTACTGCACTTCCAGAGAGCATTTACTTTTTTGAGCAAAGTTGGGCCAGGACACCTGCAGGAATTGAGGGCCAGGAGGATGGAAGGGTGGACATTCCACTTTGGAAATGGCAGTATGAACCTACTCCCACACCTGAAAGGGAGCAAAATACTGAAGATTCAATTCTTGGTGAGATCTCTTGTTGGTGGTGGGTCTATTGGGAGCAGTTATGTGATTTATCTCTAGCAGGAGACCAAGAAGGAGAGAAGGTGGACAGCTGGGTTGACTGGGAGTCAGAGTGCTGCCCAGAAGGTTTGATAGAGGGAGGTAGGATGACCGACCATCAGATGAAACCTGATCACAGCCTGTACTAAATGAGGCCAGGTTCCAGAAGCTGCATGAAATTGAGGAGGCACTCACCCTCATGGTCCTGCAAGAGCCAGGGGAAATGCATGATAAAGGAAGAAGATGTTGTAAAAACAGGTGATTACGCCTAGTAAAGGGATTCTATGGGTTGACTTAAGGTCTGACACTGTCTAAGGAGGGCTGATGGATTAAATATTCAAATGATTGGGTTGAAGGAACTGAGTGTGTTGACCTTGCAGATCCTAAGTTCATATAAGTTGATGGCAGAAATGGGGAAGAGAAAGTCTATGAAGTTGGCCTTGAAGTCTGCACTGGTTGAGGACAAACTCTAGGAAGTCTATCCATTGTAGGGTGAGAGGCTTAGACTTGATGATCAGGTGAATCTAAGATAAACAGAGGCTGAGCTTGATGGAAGAGAGATGGGGACAGCGCAGAAAAGAGAGGGAAGTTGGTAAATGCCATCTCCTGAACACAGTTTGTGAGAGACTGAGCTACTTTGAGAGGCAAAGTGAACCCAAGGGAGAGTCAACTCTCCTCAAGTAGGGAAAGTTGTGCAGGACAGAGGTTGCTGGGTAAAAAAGAACTGCACAGAGAAGTCTCTCAGTGGCTGATACAGACAGACTACAGGAACCTCCAGGGTTACAAAACTCTGCAGATGCTCAAATCCCTTACCTAAAATGGCTTAGTTTCTGTACATAGCCAAAATCCCTTCTTCTGTATGGTTAAAATCATATCTAGATTATTTTAACATCTAATACAATGTAATGATATATAATTATACGGCATTATTTATGAAATAATGAGAAAAAATTCTGTACATGTTCAGAACAAAGGCATTTTTCCCCTGAATATTCTCAATCCATGAGTTTTATAATCCAAGGATATGGAACCTGTGGATACAGAGAGCCAATTGTGCGGTAGCTCCAGAAGCTTGGGGAAGATGGGTTGAGGATGATACAGGGCCAGTTAGGAAGGGTGAGATGATGGAAGAAGGTTCATGACCAGATATTTAGCTGACAATGTCTATTTCATAGTCATTCTTGACAAATCTATTTTTCTGGACAGCTATAGGCTAACAGTCATTTTCCTTCAGTGTATTGGACAGTAGAAGATACTATTTACTCTTTCCAGAATGTTTGTCAATCTGAAGATCATTACTCATGGATGACTTGTTTTCTCACAGTCTGCTTTTCACGCTCTCATACTGTGGTTTTACAGCAATATCTGTGGGTGTGACTGGATTCCTTTTTATTTTTACCTTGGACTCTAGTAGATATGAATTTATCATCCACCAGTTTTGAAAAAAAAAGACCTTAGCCATTGTGCTCACAATTTTTTTTTATTCTCTCCCTTTGAGATACCAATCAAAAAAATGCCAAAATTTTACTATCTTCTCTTTAATGCCAGTTAATATATTTCTTGTAGTTGGTCTTGTTAGCTTTCTTTGTTGCATTCTGAGTAATCTATTAGAATTTATTTTAGAGTTCTGTAATTCTCCTTTTAGCCATATGCAATCCACTGTGTAACTCACCAGTTGAGTTTTTACTTTCACTTTGTGTTTAATTTTTAGAATTTCTTTACATCTCCTGTTTTCAAGCCTGTTTGAACATTTCACTTATTTTATTTGCTAAATCCAAAACTTCATTTATTAAACGTGTAATAATTATTTTAATATATTTTATTTTAACATACCATGATATTTTATTTTATAATTTTAGTGTGGCATGCCATCAAAAATTCATATTTTACATAGGATAATTCAGAAGATTTTGGATGATTTAGGTCTATGGTTTGTGGTTTCTGCTGACATCAATTGCAGTGTCTTCTTTCATTGTGAGTTTTGGATAAAATTCAATTTGTGGGAACGGTGAGGCCTAAATTGTAGATGCTTTCCTCCAGAGATGTTTTGTATTTGTTTCTGCCAGGAGGCAGGCAAGGTTCTTATCCCAGAATAATTTAGCTCCTTGAGAAGGGCTCTGCTTGGTGGGAAATATTCAGGCTAAGCTTCTCTACCTGAGGTCAGCAGAAGGCTTAGGCTTAGAATCCCATCTCTGATAAAGGAATGTGCCCTCAGCAGCATCTTGCCCTTCCCTGTTGCTCATTGCTTACCACACCCTGCTTACAGCCAGATTTCTGCTCTGATTTCAGTCTTTTGTTCTTTTTTGTTTATGTTTTTGGCTATAAAAGGTTTATTTTCAAATTCTATGTCTAGTAATTTCTGCAGAATATTTTTGAAGGGAGTTCCATTAGAATTACCTGGATATGAGTCACCTATGGAAGCTGGTCTCATTTCTCATCCTTTTTTTTTTTTTTTAAAGATTGATTTATTTATTTGAAAGTCAAAATTACACAGAGAGAGCATCTGATGGTTCACTCCCCAAATAGCCGCAATGGCCAGAGCTGTGCTGATCCAAAGCCAGGAGCCAGGAGCTTCCTCTGGGTCTCCCGTGCGGGTGCAGGGGCCCAAGGACTTGGGCCATCTTCTACTGCTTTCCCAGGCCATAGCAGAAAGCTGGATCTGAAGTGGAGCAACAGGGTCTCGAACCGGCACCCATATGGGATGCCAGCGCTTCAGCCCAAGGCGTTAACCTGCTGTGCCACAGCGCTGGCCCCTCATTTCTCATCCTTTTAAGAACCATTCCTCTAACAGCCATAATGTCCATTTTATATAGTCCCTTTGTGACGTATTCTGGGAGAGAAAATGAAAAAAAAAAGGAATATAAGTAAAGTTCTTATTTACTGTAACTTCAACTATCTTGACCATCCTGAGTATTTTCTTTTACATGTTTTTTCAAAATATGGTGAACATTTATGTGATGTGAAGCGGCGGGTCAGGGTAGGGAAAAGCTCTTTAATTTGATTTTGCTATTATAGTTTAACCAGGATATGTTATATGGATGTGTATAGAATCTGGATAAAACTATCAGTCTGTCCTCCATTTCTGTGAGTTCCACGTCTGCAAACTCAAACAACTGTTTTTGGAAAACATTTAAGAAAAAATTTGCATCTGTGCTAAAAACGTAAAACCTTTTTTTGGGGGGAGGGGTGTCATTATTTCCTCAAATAGAGGGTAACAGCTATTTACATGGCATTTACATTGTGTTAGGTAAGTAATGTGGAGATAAAGTATAAGGAAGAATTTGTGTGGTTGTATGTAAATACTATACCATTTTATAGAAGAGACGAGCATTCTTAGAGTTTGCTATCTGAAGATACTGAGGGGTTACTGTGCTTAGCATTTGGGCATCTTTGGCTCCCTATCATCTTAATGGAGCTCATAATCATCTAAACTACCAGGATTTAAAACATCCACTTGACAGTCTTTCACTATGGTTATTATCAGTGTCACTTCCTTTGTTGATTTAAATCTATCACTTCAATCATTCTATACATCATTGAATCGTAGTTCTACCATGACATATTACATTTTCATTGTTCACAGATAATACAAGACTATTTGCCAGTGAATTTATTAAACCTCTCTTCACCTGCTAATAATTCCAGGTAACTCTGCTGTCAACCAGCCCACAAGCTACCATATTATTGACAACTGGGTTATTGATTTTTTAGATGTCACATTGAAAATCAAGATATATACAACGGAAGTATCTCTTTTTTTTGGTCAAATCTGTAATACAAATACACAATGAAATGAGATCCATTTTTCCTAAGATATCACTGGAAATCTGTGCTCATTCTCGGTGTTCTCTCTTCATTTCTATTTTCACACAACCACTTATTCTGGTTATAAGAGCAAGCATAGAAGGTTATTGTTTCTATACTCAAGCATCTTTTATTGTTGCACACAAAGGACGTGAGGCGAAGACTATACTTTATGTCCTAGAGAGTAAAATTTTTTCCAGAGAAGCAGTAAACTATATACCAATTACTTTAATATTACACATTTGGTTCACTGTAATATTCTTTTTGTTCACTAGTCAAACATTATTGGACTTCATTTTAGTAAAAGGAGATATAAAATATGATTTGTCTTCAGGCTGTACTAACAATTAACTTTAAAATGTTCAATAAAGTCTTAATTAAATCAAATAAAATGTCAAAACATGTTTAAATTAGGCAACCAATTAAAAAATTCTTCATCTCCAATTTCTAAATTTAAGCTTAAAGGATGGTAGAATGTGATTTACAGAATCAGAAATCTTCCAGATTATTGGTGAGTGAAGAAGATGGAAATTTTCTGGCAATTTGAGCTAGTTAAAAAGAAAATCCTATTTCTTATTTCATGAATAAACTAAAAACAAAAGGCTGAATTTATAATTTATTTATTATTAGAGAAGAAGTTCACCCTAAAATCACAATCCATGTCCTTCCTAAAGTCATCATAGCTTTAATGATGATGTAAGTGTTGAAGGTATTTTCCCATACAATCCTGGCCTAAATACTTTGCCTTGTTCTCTCACAGCCTGGAGAATTCAGTGCCTGGTATATACCCTCAGTAGACCCAGTTATGGCTGTAAACACGTTGTTGAAGCAGTAGGGGTAAGGAGAGGGTCCGGGTAACTTAGGAAGGTCTAATTGAGTGCTGTATACTGCTGGGGACATTGAAGTCCTGAGATGCTGGATGCAGGAGCAGAAATCCCAAGACTGTTTCTGTTGTCATCTCTCTACTAACCACCTATCTCTAGAACAAGACCAAAACTACAAAAACATGGGCTTAATTTCTTGGAAACAATAAGATCTAGTCCTTCGGGTAGAAAGTAAAATGAGAGTCTGATTAGATAAACAGCTTGTCATTCTTTCTCAAGCAAATCTGCTCATTCATTATCCAGGAAGTCTCACTTTATGATGCTCTGTAACAAAGGATTATAGACATCAAGAGAGCAGATCTCTGGCTACTGTTTTTATTGAGAATGTGTTTACTGCTGTTGTTTAAGCTGAACTAGAAGTGCTTTACTGGAGCCAATCAAAATAAAATGATCTACATTTGGTTGTGATCCCATTGTGTGCAGAGCTCATGTCGTGTAAGAATAACAGCTCCCAGAGAGTAGGCTGCAATTCTAGTCTTCTTCCCACAAAGACATCTCTTTATCATTTTAACAGTCACTTAACTTTTCATACCTTAGATTTCCTACCTGGTTTTTGGAGATAACAAACACTGGCATATTCTAATATGGAAAAAAGAATAAGTAGTCACTTTACTCTATTTTCTCACTAAACTTTATAGCATCACTGCTAAAGCTACTTACTTCAAGTTCTTTCCATGTTTTCCCAAATCACCTGTGTCAGAATCGACTTTGGGTGTTTATCTAGAACATAGAATCCTGAACTTGCTTCCCAGGACCACAGTATATGATCTCTGCAAGTAGTAGGGGTGGGATGGGGACAGGGAATTGGTGAATGAATGCTATTAACAACATCTTAGGCGAGACTTAGAGGATGAGAGTTCAAGAACCACTGTTCTATGGTCTCTACATTTTGTCGTTCACCTTTCAATCAATTTGTAAACAAAGGGTATGAAAGAAAGGAGGTATTATCAAAATTAATTATTAGCCCTTGGCTGTTTTATTATTGGTTATATACATTTTTCTGGATGATAATTTTGAAAGTTCAAGTTCATTACAAGTCATAGAAATCAAAAGACGTGACTCCTGGGAAAATTGTAGCATCACCTGCAGCTAGAAATGCAAGGAAGCAGCTTTGTAATAATAAGAGTTTTTGATAAATCATTTCAGTATCCTAATAAAGCAATGAACTTTCAATACCTTCATCTCATCTTGGTTTGTGCTCCTTGTTTTCCCACACCATATTCTATTCAGTTAACTCTATGGACGTTATCACCATCTCTGTTTATTTATTCTTCTGGTTAGTTTATCTTTCTGGGTTCCCATGACTCTTGAGACACAGTGAGATGGTCTTATAGTAAACATCATTGATGTTTATTTTCTGCCTTATCTCTAGGTTGCTTCACTTTATACAATGAGATACTAAACATGGCCTCCCCATAGTCACTAGAGTAGAGAACAGAAAATTCAAGGTCTCCTCTGATCCCTCATTTTCATAGCTTCTAAGATTTTCATGGGGCTGTCGCTTTTGCATAGTGGGTAAGGCCACCACCTGTAGTGCAGTCACACCATATGGGCACCAGTTCTGCTCCATTTCTGATCCAGCTCTCTGTTATGGCCTGGGAAAGCAGTGTAAGATGGCCCAAGTCCTTAGGCTCCTGCACCCCCGTGGGAGACCCAGAAGAAATTCCTTTCTCCTGACTTCGGATCAGCACAGCTCCAGCCATTGTGGCCATTTGGGGAGTAAACCAGTGGATGGAAGACCTCTCTCTCTCTCTCTGCCTCTGCCATTCTGTAAATCTGCCTTTCAAATAAATAAATAAATCTTTAAAGGTTGTCATATAATAATAAATTCTCCATATCAATGCCTCCTCCATCAAGAGAAAATTAAAATAAATAAAATTCAGACTAATAAAATAGCTTATGGCATAGATATATATAATAATAAAAAGTTTAACACTGCAAAGTATTTTTAGCAACACCAAAGAAATAACACAATTTGTAATATTTGATCACATTACATTGTGATCTTTAATTGGATGAACCAGAAGCACAAATGAGGAGACTTCAAAGAATACATGGAGAACTGGAGATTAAACATAAAAATTTTTAAAAATGCAAACTTTGCTTCTCAGGATAAGCCCTGCCAAGTTCAAGATGCTGTTGTGAAGGATGATACCAGCCAGTTAGTCCATCCCCATAGGTCTGAAGTTCTTGTTCTTAGCCACGTAAGTGCAGTCCTTTCTACCTTAGTAAGTCAAGAAAATTGGATTCCCTTTAAAAATTTTTTAAGGTTAGGAAACAAAAAGAAGTCAGAACTATCCAAATCAGAACTTTAAACTGAATGCTAAATGATTTCCCATTGAAAGTTTCGCAGAAGTGTCATTGTTTGATAGGAAGACTGAAAAGGAGCATTGTTGTGGTGGAGAAGAACTATATAATGAATCTCCCCCAGGCATTTTTCTGCTAAAACTTTGGCCAACTTTCTCAAAATATTCCCATAGTAAACAAATGTACTCATAGAAAATTAATAGTAAAATACCTTGAATATCCCAAAAAACAGTTGCCGTGACCTTTACTCCATTTTGCTTTGGGTGGACTACTTCCACCTCCTGGTAGCCATTGCTTTGATTGTGCCTTGTCTTCAGAATTGCACTGATAAAGCTAAGTTTCATCTCCTTACCAATCCTTTCAAGAAATGCTTCAAGATTCTGATCCCCCTTGTTTAAAATTTCCATTAAAACTTCTGCTCTTCAACTCTGCTTCTTATCTGCAACAGTTTTGGCACCCATTGAGTAGAAAGTTCGCTTTAGTTCAGTTTTTCAGTCAGAGTTGTGTAAGCTGAATCAATTGTGATATCTGTGTTTTTGGTTTTTATTTTTTCTGCTGTTAATTATTGATCATATAATTAGGGACAAGCAAGACTGAGTTTTTCCTCATAAACTGATGTGGATGATCTGCTGGTTTCATCTTCAACATAATCTCATCCCTTATTAAAATGGATTATCCATGTGTAAACTGATCATTTCTTTGGGGCACTGTCTTTATAAACTGTTCATAAAACTTAAATTATTTCATTATTCTTACACTCAAGCTTCATCATAAATTTAATTTTAAAAATTTATTTACTTTATTTATTTGAAAGGGTGACAAGGAAGGAGAGAGAGAGGTCTTTCATCCATTCATCTTTCCATTTGTTAACTTCCTAATGTTCACAACAGCTGCAGCTGAGGCAGGCCAAAGATAAGAGTCTGGAACTCAATTCAGGTCTCCCTTGTGGGTGGCAAGTACCCAAGTACTTGCACCATTAGCACTGCCTCCTAAGATCTGCCTTAGCAGGAGACTGGAATCAGAACAGAACCAAGACTTGAACTCAGGTATTGCACTCCCATACAGGGTGTGGGCATCTCATGCAATGTTTTAACTACTGCACCAGATGTCCACCTCACTTCATCATAAATTTTATGTTCTTGCTTTAATTTTAGTAGAGTTCATGTTTCTCGGGTAGAGGATTTTTTTTCAAACTGATATGTTAGTCTTTTTAGTACCTCTCATTACATCTTATTCAGCTATATTAAAACTAGTTAATATAAGATTATGTTGGTTTTTAAATATTTTTGAAATTCATATTTTTTACTTTACTCGTTATGAACTTTTTGAAAACCCCTTGTGTTAGCCTTCAGCTAGCTCTAGTTTACCCAAGACACCAACCCATTTATTGTAGAGGGATGAGATCATTTATAATTTTCTCATACTAATCTATAGTGGACCCCTGCTACTTACCATAGTAAGACTAAACTCATTTTATTTGGCTTTCACTGACAGTCATCATTTGGGCTCCTCCAGATTCCAATATGAACATTAACATCTTTACTTCAAACATTTTGTCATGCTTTAGGTCTCCTACGTGCCCAACATTCTTGTAGGATCTGTTTCCTCTTCTACATCTACTCCTGTCAGCTCACTCAAATCTCACTCTCTTTTGAAGGCTCTGTTAGTGCCTCTTCAATGGAAGTTCTCAGGGGCTGTAAACCTGCGCCTCTCCAATAATGGGTGTAATCTATTTATCATAGCTTAGGCCTATATGCTTAACACATAGAGTGCTGATTTTATTGGAAATATGACAAATCCTTGGGATTCAAAGGTTCAGCACTCTAAAGTTGATAGTATGATGAGAGGCTTTCTGGATTTTCTTGTGCTATAGGAATTCATGCTTTGCTAAAGCTGGAATTTATGTGGTGGAAGTTGAGAGTTAGATTTCAGAGTTGAGGCTTTCTCTTGACCAGTAGTGGGGAGAACAGAAAAAGGCAGGGTGAAGACTATCCCCTGGATAATCTTTTCTTGTCATTACTTATGTAATGAAGGTAAAGATAGCATTTAAATTTTTATTCCTCCTTGAAAACGTTAGTTGCATGAATTCTATCATTTATGAAATTGTTAAGATTATAAAAGTATTTATTTATTCTCTACAGGATTGTATTGGTGAATCTATGCACAAGTTTAAAAATTTTCATATATATTTTATTTATTAGAGAAAGAGGAGTGGCGAAAGAGAGAAGCCATCTACGGATGTCAGTATCACTCCCCAGATGTCAATGGTGGAGACTGGGTCAGGCTGAAGTCTAGAACTGGGAACTTAATCCAGGTTTCCCATATAGGTGACAGAGACCCACTTTAGCCATCACCTGCTACTTCCCAGGGTGTTCATAAGTAGGAAGTTGGAATTGGAAGCAGAGCTGGGACTCAAACTCAAGCACTCTTGGTACAGAATGTGGGTATCCCAACTAGTGTCTTAATCTCTAAGCTACATGCCCATCCCTATGTGCAATTTTTAAGAGATTCAACAGTGTGTAGTCTCAACTTTGATTGTCATATGCTGTGGCTATTTTACTAAAATGTGTGTGTGCTGAGCTATATACTTTTCTTATAGACAGGATCTTTTAAAATATAAATCTGATGAAATATAAATTGAAACTCATATTTCCTTTCTAATAAATTATGAAATAAACTATTGAGTTAGTAGCATAAGAGAAAGAAAATAAAAAACGAGAGTAAAGAAACACAAAGGGAAATTGCAGGGGAATCCTAATAGTAGTGTTCTAGGAAAATTACTAGGAAATTCCTGCCACTGAAAACAGAAAGAGCTAAACTAGTCTTCAAACCATCTGGTCCCAGTTCTCTATAATTTCTTTTCTTCTATAAATCCTAGATGTTTGACTTTCTCAAGCCTGGGTTCCACATGAATGAGATTCCTGATATCCTATTTCCTTGTACAACCATATGAGAAACACCCTCCTTCTGAGGCAATTTTAGTGAGTTTCCTTCTTATAATCAAAGAAGGTTCAAACAGAATAATATCTGTAAGCATCTCTCTTAGAAGATGATTTCACGATAATGAAAAGTATTTTTGATTTAATCTACTTTGAAATCCAATAATCTACGAGTTAATAATATTGAATTAATCACCCGCATGTTGAGATGTTTATGAGTAATTAGCCTTTTGAAAAGCATCTCCGTGCTAAAAAGGATTTACAAAATGACATTTTCCTGTCAATGTGTCACTTCCTCTTTGACTCAGAGGAATTTGCTAGAGGACAGTGAGTCTCAAAATATGCTGAAACCCCAATAAGTACATCAACTCCTCTCCACTGACCTAATAGAAGAGTTCCGCTGAACAGTATAAGCTTACCTGTAATAGGTAGAACACTGTAAGTCTTTTGGGATGGGACCTTTGGATCCTTTATGACATGTTGTAGGTTTCCCTTAAACTGAGTGTGGGTAGGAATGCCCTGTGGAGCTCTCCTTTCTGTAGGGATTTTGGAATATGTCCTAAAGCTACGTTAATGTTATTCCGACGGAGCAATAGACATAGAGACAGACTACTTCCCTCCCTCTCTTCCACTCCCCTTCTTTCCTACCACCCTCTTTCTTCCCTTCCTTCCTCTCCTCTTTCCTTCCTCCTTTCTTCTATTTTCTTTCCTTCCCCTTATCCTTTCTGCTTCAGAAAATGCTTACCAGAAACATGTGCAGTTTTGACTTCCTGCTGAAAGATAATTCCCTGAGATGAATTATTGTTATATTTTATTGTGAGATCACTGCTCACAGCCATAGGATTCATATGTGTTACTTGGCCAACTTGGAGCTAGCTTTTATCTCTGGCATTTCCTCACTTCAGGGAAAGGGTTTTGAAGCTCTTTATGGAAACAACATAAGAACTTACTTTAGCTGCTCCTAATATAGACTTTCAAGATGCCAGTATGATTTTTTTTTTAAATGACATCAGGTCAGAGTTTAAGTTCACCTCTGGGCCTAGCTATAATTTAAAACTTCTGGCTTATTTTCTCAGGACATGTTAATAGGTTATTTTAGAACTTCAGAAAGACTCATGTGGTGTCAAAAACTAAAATACTAGTTTAAAAACTTGAACTCTATAATAAGGAACCAAGGCTGATGCTACTGTTCACACTCATCAAGGAGTGTTTTCCAGGAATGAGAATGCACGATCACTGTGCGCAGGCCAGAGCCCTGGTCTGACACACAGGAGCCTTCAGGATCTGCACTCTGCTCTGCTCTTCTGTTTGTCTTGTCTTGCACCAACCTGTCTCTTCTCAGCCTCATTGTCATCCAAAATAAATGACTTGCAGCAACTTCACGATTACTCCAGTGTCCTTGTTCACTTCCATTCCCAAGCCTCTGCACGTCATTGCTCCATTGCCTGTAAATTCCCTCTACCACTGGTCCCTCACTCCAGGTTTCCACAACTCATCCTTCAAGTCAGCATTGGGTACCAACTCTAACTCCTCAATGCTGGGAGAGTGCCCATTGCCTGAGACCACTCCCACTGCAACTGGCTGGATCACAATACGTTTTGCACTATATGTCACAGCCTAGCTCTTTTGTCCATCTTTTCTATGAGTTGTTCTATGGACAGGATCTTCTGTGACTTTTGTCAGCATATCCCTCCTTCCCACCCAGACTAGTGAATTACTGTGTACAGATGTTTCCTGTGCCTTCTACAGAAAAATCTCTTGCCTTGTGTCCCACGGATTCTAAGATTCCTGCATTAGCCACTTACTGCTTTTCTCTAATCTGACTTCCTAAAGACAGATGGTAGTGATGCCATATCCTGGAAGAGATAATGCCAGTTCTTTTTGGACTTGATGAAAACCTTTCCTCTTTTGAAAGAGAGCAGGCCTAGGAAAATTCGGGAGACAGAAGACTTAATTTTGTTTTTTTCACCCCATCTTCTATTCTCTCTTCTTGAATCTTCCATTCAAAATTTAGATTTGTACTTTAAAGCATTGCAGTACCGTATTTTCCTTAGACTCCTATTCTGCCACTAATGCTTTGCTCTAACTAACATGTTCCATCCAATGTCCATTTTTTCATAGCGTGGCACTCAGCTTTAATAGTATATGATTTGAATGTGTCCCCCACAGCCCATGGGTTAGAAACGTGACGCCCAATTCAACAGTGTTTGGAGGTGAGGACTTTAGCAGGTGATTGTGTCCCGAGAGCTCTGCTCACATGAATGCATTGCTTTTGCTATCCTAGGAGTGGGTTTCTGCTGAAAGGATGTATTCAGTGCCCTTCCAGCACATCTCTGTTTGCTCTCTTTCTGCCTTCCATGGTGGGATGATGCAGAAAGCAGGCTTTTGCTGGATGCAAGCCTCTTGATCTTGGGCTTCCAGCCTGCAGTCCCAGAAATTCCTCTATAGCAACAAAAATGGACTAATGGGAAGCATGAATAAGAACATGAGTTATAACAATAACTAGCACACTTTCATATTCTAAGGATTCTACTTCATGATTTCTTTTACACCAATTATATGAAGGTATAAATATTTTTATTCTTACATTATAGGTGAAAAAAATGGAAGCTAAATAATACAGACTACCCTAGATTACATAGTTAAGGCTAGAGTTTCCCTCCAGTCCTGCCTTATTGTCAAATGAAACAGAATATTTCAGGGCCTGTGTTGCGGCATAACTTGTTAAACCACCACCTGCAATGCTGGCAGTCGAGTCCTGGCTGCTCCACTTCTGATCCAACTCCCTCCTAATGGCCCGGGAAAACAGAAGAGGAAGAGAACTCAAGTGCTTGGGCCCCTGCCACCCACTTGGGAAACCCAGATGGAGCTCTTGGCTTCAGCCTGGCTCAGCCCTGGCTGTTGAAGCCACTTGGGGAGCGAACCAGTGGATGGAAGACCTCTCTCTCACTGTGTCTCTCCCTCTCTCCGTAACTATGACTTTCAAGTAAATTAGTTAATCTTAAAAAAATGAATTATTAAAATTAAAATAAAAAGCCAGAATGTTTCATGAGACATAACCTATATTTAAAGAAAAGTGAGTATAATGGTGGGAAATTTCTAAGACTATAGGAGACTTATGAGGAAAATACATTGGGAAAAGGACAGGATAGAGGGTACTGCTGAAAATCTAATTTTTGCCTTGTGGATGCACAAACAGCAGCAAAGTACTGGCATAGGAAGGGTAAGAGGCCAACAGAGGCACTGTCTGGTTCTGTGTCCTCTCCTCTGGGCAGAGACTTGGCCTCCACAGTCCTTCGTGACCTGGTACCAGGGATGTGGACTTTCTCTTTCTCACGTCTTGCACTAGGTCCCAGGAGTTGCATAAAAGTTGAAGTCGGATTTCAATTTGAATTTTAATTCTTCCTCTCCTTCATTGTGTGATCTCAAGCAATTCAATTAACCTCTCCAAGGGGGCAGTTTCCTTAACTGCAAAGTAGTGATGACCATATTTGTCCCTGTTGTTGTCAAAATTAAAAGGATTAATTCAATTGAGAATTGTGCAAGAAAATTCTCAAGAAAAGTTAATTTTCTTCTCTTACTTTCCTCCATCCCTCCTTGCCTAAGTCAGTGAGCATTTCAAGATCCGTTCTTGGAATCTGGAAGGCAAAGAAAGATAGAAGATAAGGAGGTCAGTTTGAGAGACCCATTTCTTGAGCACTGTTTCTCTAAACTAAAAGCAGACTAAACTCTGCCTAGACAAAGGTATGGTTCTGGTTGAAAAAGAGATAAGGCAGCATAGAAAGTCCTGGCACTGGTACCTGTAACAGCTTAAAATGTGACAAAGATGCTGCAAAGCAGCAGGGGAAACTTTTCATAGGCACTAGAACTATCACTTAGCTATGTGGGAAATAGTAAAATTAGAGCATTACGATCAAAATAAATTGAAGAGTTCCATGTAAAAAGTAGAGCTATAAAATAACTAGAAGTAAACCTAAGTTTTACCTTTTTTTAAATTTCTGATCAGACTACATATTGTGTAGTAATTTAAATTAAAAAACCTTGCTTTGGTGAAACAAAAATTGGAAGTCCCTCAAATTGGAAGATTCAGACATACAAGTATCACTTTTGCTAATTAAAAAGCCTCATTATTGCACAATTAACAATGTTAATTCTAATCCATGGATATGAAGTCTTTTTTGTGTCCTATTTCATTTAAAGATTTATGCTTTTCATTGTAAATGTACTTTATATTCTTTGTTGATTCCTAGGTATTTTACTTTTTGTGTAACTGCAATAAATGCACTGTAGTTTTTTTGTTAAAAAAGAAAGCCTCATTATTAGAATCAGATGGAAAATAATAAATATATTTACAACATAGTAATAACTCTTGTAATTGATAAGTAAAGGTGGTCCATGTTATAGAAAAATGTCCAAGGACCCAGCCAGAATATTGACTGTGTCTAAAACAAACTCTAATGAGTATAGTATGCAGATTTTATTCTTTTTAGTATGTAGATGTTTTTTTAAAGACCTCATCAAGGATCAAAGAAATTTAAATAACAACAAGTAAAGATTTTAAATGGGGTAGCAAAGTCTGAGCCAAGTTGTAAGCAAGTGGGCACCCTGTGTATCTCTGGGGTATGTCAGTGTAGCTGATCTGAAGGTCTCTTGGACAATATTGCATTTCTATTGCTGTTAGGACAGCCATGGCCATCTGAAGTTGTCTTCCTTGGTGTGTCTCCTTGCTGATCATTTGCATCATTTCAATAAAAAGTCACCAGGCTCTTTTGCTTACCCACTCTTTCTGTGTGCTTTATGGGTTTATCTATTTGCAACCTGAAATACTATTTCTGTAACCCACAAGATTTACTTGATTCATGCATTCAGAGTTTAGGAATCTATAGTTTATATATCTATTTAGAGCTATGTATTCTCAGTTTACATTTTTTAGATTTGTATATTTAGAATTTATGTATTTAGAATGTATTGGGTCATTACATATATATGTAATATATATATAATATTTGGAAAGAAAATTTTACCATGGGCCAATATATAGTCTGATCAGAAATTAAACACACTAAAAGTTGGTTTGAATGAATGATCATACATATGTGCAAAGATTCTCAAACATACTATATGTATCATGGCAAAACTTTAAAAAATTTAATATTTAGCAATAAGAAATTAGATAAGTAAATGCCTACAAGTAGTCCATAAAGCCTATTTAGACAGCCCATTAAGAATAGATAGGCCCATAAGTAATTACATAAAGGAAATGATATTAAATTATTATGTGATAAAGTATTTGTAGAATCCTTTGCAGTACAATTATAATTCTGTAAAATAACAGCAACCACAAAAAATGATACATGCAATCTATTATCTATGAGTTGAGGGGGAAAACATTAATAAAATATCTTAAAAATATTATTTATTTAACTTATTTTTAATAACTACCTCTCATGAGAGCCTCCTTCATGTTCTTCTTTTTAAACATGCCCTCCATTCATCTGTTAAGCTACCTACTGTATTCCAATGTTGGAAAAATTCTAATCATTTTAATCTTCTAATTTTCCATTCCCACCCCTGACATTTCCTCTGGAGTTTTCCAACTGGCCATTGTGCACCCTGCCATTATTATTTGTGATGATTGTTCCAGCCAAGCTTCCAAATGGAGTCCATGTGATGAGTAGGTAACAGCAGCCAAATAAGAGACTCTCCTGGAGAAAGCAGCTTAAAGGAGTCTGGCTGAACAGGCAGTAGCTAAAATCATTCCTGCCTAATGTACTTCCTCAAAAATTTTTCAGCCAGATGTTTGAAATAGGAATTTCAAGCTGTATTTAACCAAATAAACTTTATTTAAAAAAAAACATATCTTTGCCTTTGCAGTTACTCTAAATGGTTCAACTGATACTGGAAACTACTATTTTCCATGTCTCATAAGAAATCTTCCTCTAAATAACTTCAGAAGTCTCAACATACACATGTAACCTTTCCCTATTGCTAATATGTAAGCTAGGTACTGGTTTTATGATAATTTCTATAATTAATTTAATGCATTAAATATTATTTATTTCAATAAAAATTGCCATGAAACACTATCTAGGGAAGTATTATTGCATGGTGGTATCTTTGAGTACCACCAATAACTCTGTTTCTTAACATGTCTGGTGATAAACATCAAATTGCTACTTTCATGCAATGAATTAATATGCAGCCATACACTTCATTAGATAATGTTCAGTGGTAATCATTGCTGAAATAAATACATATTAAATGCAAGAAAGGGATGATAGAAATTACTGTAAGGTAAGTGTCCAACCAAAATATCCCCTGCCTTTTCATTACTCCACAACCCACGAATAACTGCATCCAATCTTCAATTCATTGTCCTTTATGTTGCTTTTAGGAAATTTCTTACCACTACCATTATATGCTGGTATGGTTCCTTATTGATTATTTATGTCATTTCAAGTAATTGCAAGTTCAAGTTATAACAAGGACCTGGGCTGTTTTGCTTATCACTCTATTCCAGTGCTTGCATTGGCGCTTGGAAGAGTGTACTGAAGACAATCGATCTTGAATGAATAAACCAATAAACTGTGTCTCATCCACAGTGCCACTCTAGCATGAAATGGTGGTGAAGTGAATACATCATGGACACATAAGTAACTTGAAATTCTTATATTGTAATTCTAGACCAGTGCTTTACTACAGACTTTGTCACCCTCTGTCATTAATGTGTATTTCCTAACCATTTCCTTCTTGACCTTCTTCTTTGCTTTCTTTATTCTTTCAACAAGCATTGCTGGTCTCATGTTAGGCCTGAAGATGCAGAGAATAACTTGAAATAATTTCTGCATTCTGATGTTAATAGTAAGGTAAACAGATTAATTGAAAGTGTAAATATATACATTAATTAATTCAATAGGAGCACAATGGAAAAACTGGAAGCTTAAAACTGCACTCACATGCACACATACTTGCAACTTAATACAGAAGTCTATATTACAGTAGGGTGCAACATCTTTGTCTTTTACCTTCTCTTTGCAAGATAAATTAACTTCAGCAGTCTGACAGGTGGCGTAACTCAATTTTCTCTTGTTCCTCAGTGAATGCAGAGTCTCCTAGAGATCGAAAGACAATTTCATTGTATCTGAGCCTCAAAACCTTGAGATTGACTGAGTTTCTTTTTTTAAAGATTTATTTATTTATTTGAAAGTCAGAGTTACACGGGGGGGGGGGGGGTCCTTCCATCAGCTGGTTCACTCCCCAATTGGCTGCAACGGCTGCAGCTGTGCCGATCCAAAGCCAGGAACCAGTAGCTTTCTCCGGGTCTCCCACATGGGTACAGGGGCCCAAGGACTTGGGCCATCTTCTTTTTCCCAGGCCACAGCAGAGAGCTATGGAACAGCTGGGTCTCGAACTGGCACCCATACGGGATGCCGGCACTTCAGGCCAGGGCGTTAACCCGCTGCGCCACAGCGCCAGCCCCGAGGTGGACTGCATTTCTTAAATGCATTCTCTAAAGAGTACATGAGAGGGGTTTCTCAGACTGATGGGTGGCTCAAGAGTAGATGCAATCTTTGATTACAGGTTGCATTCATACTTCTGACTTAATTCACATGTTCTCCCACTTCTTGTCATTGTGTAGAATTAAGAAACTATCCTGGCCAGTTCTGACCTTTTGTTACTTTTCAAAAATTGTTTTTTATCTGAAATTCAGAAGAAGACAGGAAAATTGAATCACCTAACCTATCCTCTGAATCTCATATTTCTACAATTCTCCACTTTGCTGAATGATGCTTACAAAAAGCAATGCAGATGTGAAAAATGCAACTGTGTGCATGGATTCCTTTCCTCTAAGATTTTCATTTGTTTTCTTCAACTCCTTTGTGGAATAAGGTAGAGTAAAAAATATAAAAGTAATATCAGCAGGTAATCTTGGCAGAATACAGTTTATATACATGTGATGTAACTGCAAACCACAGAGAATTTTATTAGCAATGTGATGTGGGGCAAAGGGAAGCCTGACTTACATTCAGTTTTCCAATCTATAAAATAAGGATAAGAAACACTTACCTCAAGGGCTATGCTATGCAAGAATTTAAGGAGACAATGATTATTTTTAAAAATTTACATTTGTGATTTAGAAATCAAACACAGTATCAAATACATAGTTTGGAAAGATGTACTCACAAGGAAACTTCATCTCTGTCCCTCATGTTTTATTTTAGTGGTGCAATCATTGGGAATGTTTTCCTTCTCTCCACAAGTGGTGCTCATAACTAAAAAAAATTAAAAAGTTAATTTTATAAGAATTGGATTTGCCTATTATTCTCTTTTCTTTTTGAATATAACTGTTGATGTGCAAGTTGTGCAATTTTTAAATTTTAATTGACTCAATTCATAGTTTTGGAGAAAATCATTTATAAAGTTTGTATTTAAAGTGATTTTTGAGAGTATAAAAACTGTTTTCAGACAAAGACTTTAAAAATGAAGTTCTGCATTCTTTCTTAGAACAAATGAAGGTGACTCCAGCACTTTCACTGGAGAATACTTCCAGTGGCATTACTCTTGGACGATAGGTTTTACGTAGTATGAACAAATCTTCTGACATGAGCTGTTAGATGTGTTAATTAATGTAGAATTATGGCTCTATTTTGATAGTTTGGAATTTTTTGCTGGAAATGTAAGAGCAATCACCTATCCTCCCCCACCCCAAATCCCTTGATCTTTACAGGCAGTAACCTTCTTCTTCATAGACACTAATTTGCTTTGTGTTCACTTCAGTTTCTCCTTCCCAGTGATGTTGACAAATTGTGTGTGTGTGTGTGTGTGTGTTTTGTTTAAGAATAAGTATTACTCATTCTATTCATAGCACACTGTTTTAACACATGTTTTTCTAAAACACCCTCATTCAGACAATGAAAACCTTGTGTACACCCCCCAACACCACACATATACTTCTAGAATCTATGCATCTCTGTTGCCTTATATTTATAAATAAACATGATTCACATCAGCTTGGTGAAGCAGAGAAAATAGTATGATGCTCACAAGTCCTGATAATGCCAGAATGATGGGAAGAGACAATGTTTACTCAAGGAATTGACTATTAATCCTATAATATTCAAATTTGCATATAGTAGAGACGAGAATATTCTTTGATTATTTTCCTGAAACACTTTTCACTTCTAGTCTCTCTCTGCTAGCAAAAGAAAAGGTTGATGGTGACACCGCATATCTGGATAAGGCTTTAATCCATACTTAATGTATACTAAGCTGATCTTCTGTATATTAAGATAATTGAAAATGAATCTTGATGTGAATGGAAGGGGAGAGGGAGTGGGAAAGGGGAGGGTTGTGGGTGGGAGGGACGGTATGGGGGGGAAGCCATTGTAATCCATAAGTCGTACTTTGGAAATTTATATTCATTAAATAAAAGTAAAAAAAAAGTCACAGGAAATTTTTAGGAGGGATGATTAGTGAATCTATCTTACAGAAAATAAGAAAACAAAACTTTTTAAAAATATATTTCAATAGAAAATGTATGGCTTGCTTTCTAGAAAAGTCAGTGGCACTGGAAAAGATTAAAACTCTGGGATAAGACAAGACTAGAATCTTGGGAAGGGGGATCCCCAAGAGAACAAGTTCAATGTCATCCATGTAATCATGGCCAGTGGGCAAGTTCATAGAGCCTGTAGTATTTTCCATTAACACAGCCCAGAAATGGTTTAAAACCAGCAATTTTGAGCATTGAAGTGGCATAAGCAAATAACCTATACTTAATTTCAATGTTTACCATTTGTGTTAAAAGTTTTAAGTACTAAACCACATGCCAACATGACCATTAATGTACAGTGTTTAAAACACAGAAAAGCAGTGATGGAGAAACTTATTGGTTCACCACTGTGATGATTCTCATGTAATTTGAATGTGCTTAAATGACATATTTTATCTTGGTTGGGCAAGTGACAATTATTCTTCAGAGACCGCTTTTCTGGACGCTTGTGTCATTTAGGGGTTAATTCTTTTTCACTGAGCAACAGGATGCTTGCAGGAGTGGTGAAAACTGAGTATTTCCTCAAAGATCAAAGATGAAGATAATTAATATTCTTTCCTATAGATGACAATAATGCATGTTACAGAATATCTTTGTGGCCATTTCCAAAACTCTAATCTGTGCTTTTAAAGTGGAAAGATGTTATTTTTCTTTTGTGGAGTTTTACTTCAATTCTTGAAATCCCCTTGTCATTTATTAAAGATTGGGAATACGTCCATTTCCAAACAAGTTTGCCAGAAGGAAAAATGTATTCTTTTTTTTTTTTTTTTTTTTTTTTTTTTTTTTTTTTTTTTGACAGGCAGAGTGGACAGTGAGAGAGAGAGAGAGAGAAAGGTCTTCCTTTGCCGCTGGTTCACCCTCCAATGGCCGCCGCTGCAGCCGGCGCACCACGCTGATCCTGGCAGGAGCCAGGAGCCAGGTGCTTTTCCTGGTCTCCCATGGGGTGCAGGGCCCAAGCACCTGGGCCATCCTCCACTGCACTCCCTGGCCATAGCAGAGAGCTGGCCTGGAAGAGGGGCAACCGGGACAGAATCCGGCGCCCCAACCGGGACTAGAACCCGGTGTGCCGGCGCCGCAAGGTGGAGGATTAGCCTATTGAGCCACGGCGCCGGCTTGGAAAAATGTATTCTAATTAGCTACTGGTAGAGATAAACTGAGAAGATAGGCAAACGAGGAAAGAACAGCTTTGTGTGTGTGTGTGTGTGAATTTAACTGAAGAGTTGTGACTTTGTAGAAATGAATGTGTCTACAAATGGCCTCTGTGGTACTCAGGGGTTAAGAAAGAATTGTTATATTTCAGGTAAAGATATTGCCTTGCCTCTTACCCTTTCAATAAAGTCCGAATGAACAGTCTGACAGTGATGTAGAAATCCGTAACAACAATTATAATGTATTGTCTTCCCTGGATTATTTTTAGTGGTGTTTTGGATTCTTTGTATTTTATTGCACTTTGTATTTTATAAAGCATTGTTGAGGCCTCTAAAAGGTATGATTTTTCCAATCACATATTTATTTTTCTGAAGTTGCAATGTCTGTTATAAAGATTATCAAAGAAGCTGCCTGGCTCCCAAATAAAGGAAGATTGGGATACAGTTGGCATTGCTTCACCACATTCACAGTTATGATAATCACAAACAAGTGATCACCTGACTGTAAGGTGAATCAGGGGTTGAACTAATAAAACATATTAAATTCTAATTTAACATATTTTCCACATTGTGCTAGGAGCAGTGCAAGAATATGTTGTCCCCTGACTGCCCCTCAGAGCCCAGGCCCACCCCATCACTACTCCTATGGCATGGGCCACCTACATACTCTTTCAAAGAGTGGGAAAAGGGACAACTGTCTCATCAGGTTACTGTGAAGATGGTGATGCATGGGTCTATACACAGCATTTTTTTAAGACCCTGGCACGCCACTCACTTCTCTGTTCAACAAACACCTGCGGAATTCCAATGATGAGCCAGAGACTGTTCCAAGTACTGGAGATACAGAGATGAATTAGCCAGCTAATATATGTTCAGAATTCACATTTTCATGTCTACATAGAAAGATATTCATGCCTGATGATGATATATTCCATGAACACAAATGGGAGAGGTGCTAGGTAACTGGAGGGAGCTTTTTTCATTATGGTGATCAGAGGATTCTCAGAGGAGGTGATATTGAGCTGAGACTTGAGTCATGAAAAGGGGCCATGGATGAACGTAAGTAAAGGAGAAGGGCTTTCCAGGTACAGGATCCACACAGCACAGTCAATCACAGTAGCAAATGAGGTTCAAGTCTCAGACCCCAAACGTTTGACTGCATTGTGGGGTTGGCAATTTGTTCTGAGAATAGAGTGAGTTCTTCAGAGAGATTTATGTACAAGAGTAACTTTTATAGAAATTACCATTTGAATGCTGCATAGAGAACTTAAAAGTCACAAGGAAGGATGGTTTTTTTTTTTGTTGTTGTTGTTGTTTTTTTTTTTTTTTTTTTTTTTTTTTTTGACAGGCAGAGTGGACAGTGAGAGAGAGACAGAGAGAAAGGTCTTCCCCGCACCACACTGATCCGAAGCCAGGCTCCATGCGGGTGCAGAGCCCAAGCACCTGGGCCATCCTCCACTGCATTCCCTGGCCACAGCAGAGAGCTGGACTGCAAGAGGGGCAACGGGGACAGAATCTGGCGCCCCGACCGGGACTAGAACCCAGGGTGCTGGTACCGCAGGCAGAGGATTAGCCTATTGAGCTGTGGCATCATCCAGGAAGGATGTCTTTAAGGACAATCCAAAAACAAATGATGGTGACTCAGGCCAGAGTGGTAGTAGTACAGATGGAGAGAAGCAGAGGGCAAGAGACACATTTGCCTGTTTGAGTAACTAAGGGAACTTCAGCATGGTTGGGCCCATGGACATTTGTCTTGGTCCATTTGGGTTGCTATAACAAAACACTATAAATTGCGAAATGTATAAATGGTAGAAATTTATTGCGTATAGTTTTAGGGCTGGGAAGTCCAGCATCAAGTTTCCGACAGATTCAGTGTCTGGTGAGTGCATGCCCACAAATCTCCTTCTAAATGAGTCTCACATGGTACAAGAGGTAAGAGATATCTCTTATGAATTCCTTAATCCCAATCATAAGGGCTCTCTTCATAATCTCAGCACCTCCCCAGCTCCCCACCTCGGTATAGCCTTACATTAAGACTTAGGTTTCAAAGCCGGTGCCGTGGCTCAATAGGCTAATCCTCCACCTTGCGGCGCTGGCACACCGGGTTCTAGTCCTGGTCGGGGCGCCGGATTCTGTCCCGGTTGCCCCTCTTCCAGGCCAGCTCTCTGCTATGGCCAGGGAGTGCAGTGGAGGATGGCCCAGGTGCTTGGGCCCTGCACCCCATGGGAGACCAGGAAAAGCACCTGGATCCTGGCTCCTGCCATCGGATCAGCGCGGTGCGCCGGCTGCAGCGGCGGCCATTGGAGGGTGAACCAACGGCAAAGGAAGACCTTTCTCTCTCTGTCTCTCTCTCTCACTGTCCACTCTGCCTGTCAAAAAAAAAAAAAAAAAAAAAGACTTAGGTTTCAGTGTGAGCTTTGGGGATCACAAGCATTGAGGCTATACCAAAGTGGTAAGCTATAGTTGGCAATCACCACATTGTTGCAGTCCACAGACTTTGTCTTATTTATGTCCAAATACCTTATGAAGAGAGTTTTTTTTATGCTGGTTAAGAACCATATTATATAATTGGGCACTTGTTCAAAGAAAGTAAGGGACATGAAACACATTTTTAAAGAAGATTTATTTATTTGAAAATCAGAGTGACTGAGAGAAAGGGAGAGACAGAAAGATACAGAGAGAGAGAGAGAGAAACTTCCATCTGATGATTCACTCAGAAGGCAGGTGCCATGATCTCCATCCTGGTCTCCCACATTGATGGAGGGTCCCAAGTATTTGGACCATTTTCTGCTACTTTCCCAGGCTTATTAGCAGGAAGGTGGATTGGAACTGGAGCAGCCAGGATATGAAACAGCATTCTAATATGGGATACCAGCATCACAAGTGGTGGCTTAACCAGTTGCATCACAAAGTCAGCCCCAGAAAACAGTCTTTTTTTTCTTTTGGACAGGCAGAGTTAGTGAGAGAGAGAGAAAGAGGAAGTTCTTCCTTTTCCGATGGTTCACCCCTCAAATGGCCACCACTGCCGGTGCTGAGCCGATCTGAAGCCAGGAGCCAGTGCCTCCTCCTGGTCTCCCATGCAGGTGCAGGGCCCAAGGACTTGGGCCATCCTTCACTGCACTCCCAGGCCACAGCAGAGAGCTGGCCTGGAAGAGGAGCAACCGGGACAGAATCCAGTGCCCCGACTGGGACTAGAACCCGGGGTGCCGGCGCCGCAGGCAGAGGATTAGCCTAGTGAGCCAGCCATGGCGCTGGCCAAGAAAACAGTCTTAAATATGCATGTATTAGCAGAAAGAATTTAATATGGGGAATTAGTTTCCTAGGAGATGGGTGAGGTTGAGAAGTCACCCAGGGGAGGCTAAGATGTCCCAGAGGTTAGCAGCAGGAAGTCACCATCTCACCTGAAAGGGAGAAAACAAGCAGGTGTTGTGGTGCAGTGGGCAGAGCTGCTGCCTGCGATGCTGGCATACCATATGAGTGGCAGTGCAAGCCCTGGCTGCTGCACTTCTGGTCCAGCTCCCTGGTAATGCATCTGGGAAGGCAGCAGAGGATGGCCCAAATACTTGGGATGAAGTTTCATGTTCCTGGCTTCAGGCTGGCCCAGCCCCAACCTTTGTGGCCATCGGGGAAGTGAACCAGTGGATGGAAAATCAATCTCTCTCTCTCTCTCTCTCTCTCTCTCTCTCTCCCTCCCTCCCTCCCTCCCTCTCTCTTCCTCCCCTTCTCCCTCTCCCTCTCTCTCTCTCTCTCCGTGTGTGTGTGTGTGTGTGTGTGTGTGTGTGTCTCCCTTTTCCCATAACTCTGCCTTAAGAAATCCTTCAAAAGGAGCGAGAAAGCCGTGCTGCTAGAGATTAAGGGCAGGTTCACCCAGAGTAGCTTAGAACCAACCTTTCTGACATGAAGGAATAGAGGAATCTTCTGCCGGACTTCTTACCCTGGCAAAAATGGAAGGGGAAAGACTCACTAGCCTCTCTCCAGCCCTGCCTTTCCCATCTCCCAGCAGTGCCCCCGCTGACTGAACCCAGCTGGCAGCCCTTGGGGGACCACAGCCTGTGGGGCTGAGAGCCCAGAACTGGAGAGCAGAGAACTAGAGACTGGGGAACACGGGGAACCATCTCCTGGAGCCTTCTCAGATGCATTTGCAGGCAGCTGGGTCAGAAGTGCAGCAGCTTGTGTGGGATGCCAGCATTGGAGGCAGCAGCTTAGCCCACGGCACTGCGACAATCTCCCTTTTAGGTGAGACAGTGACTTTCTGCTGCTAAGCTCCGGGACATCTCAGCCTCCCCTGGATGGCTTCGCAACCTTACCCACCTCCTAGAGGACTATCTCCCCATATTAAATTCTTTGAAGGCAAAGAGCACAGCTCCAGCAAATTGTAAGCAGGTAGATGGGAAATTGGTAGAGTTTGATGTGCTAGGAAGAGAAACCCTAGAAAGGGAGGATGGTCAGAGGTTAGCTTGGAGAGATACACAGGGGTAACCAGACAGGACCTAGAAAGCTTCTACACAGTTTGGAATTTATCCTCAGACCAATCAAGTTTCACTGAAAATGTCCAAGTATATGAGTGACTGATTAGGTGCATGATTTAAAAAATTACAGAGGATACCAAATTTCAGATAGGAGGTATACATTCTGGAGTTTTGTTCTATGTAATGGTAGCTATAGTTAATTAAAGTATGTCATCAATTTGAAAATGGCTAAGAGAGTAGATTATTTAACTGTTCTCACCACACAAAAAGGTAGTATGTGAGGTCATACATATGCCATTTAGCTTAATTTAGCCAGTCTACTGTAACCATATATCAAAATATCATATCACACATCATAAACATGCATGATTTCTATTTGTCTACTAGAAAAAGAAAAAAGAAAAAAATTGATAATTAGCACAGAGTTGTATTAGAAGTACATTTTCATTTCATAGTTTTTAATTAATAGAGAGACAAAGCTTCCATCTGCTGATTGTTCATTTCACTAATGCCCACAACAGCCCATGGCAGGAGCTGGGAACTCAACTGGAGTCTCCATTGTGGATGGCAGGAAATCCAGGTACTTGAGCTATCCCTTGCTTCCTCCCAAGGTCTGTATTAATAGGAAGATGGAGTTGGAAACAGAGCTGGGGTACTCCAACGTGGGACACAGGCATATGAGCTTGTACCTTAACCATTAGGCCAAATGCTCCTTCCAGAAGTACTTTTTATTGGTTTTTTGTTTGATTTTTTAAAGATTAATTTATTTGAAGTGGGGGCGGGGGAGGGAGGAATTTTCTATCCATTGGTTCACTCCCCAAATTACTGCCATAGCCAGGTGTTGGGCCAGGTTGAACCGAGCAACCAGGAACTCCATCTGGATCTCCCATGTAGATTGTAGGAAACAAAGTACCTGGGCCATCATCTGCTGTTGACCCAGGCATGTTAGTAGGAAGTGGGATCAAAAGTGAAATAGCCAAGACTTGAACCAGCTCTCCTATTTGGGATACCAGTGTTTCAAGAGTCAGCTTAACCCATTGTGCCGCAAAGCCAACCCCCAGAAGCACATTTACATTCTTGAAATGAGTGATGTCAAAATAGGTGTATTGGTTGGAAATATCTGACATTCATGAAAGGTGCAGATCTCAGTGAGTCTCACCTTACAGGACTAGGACCTGCCACTAGGGTCCTACACATCTGCCCTTTTCATCAAGGTAAATTTAGAAGGTTTCTATCAAGCTCACACACAGGTGGAATGACTGGTTTGTGTTCCTGTGTGCTAATAAATGTATGTGTGTTATGCAGCATACAGGATGAGGCTAGTTCCCATAGTTACATGTCTCTGAGATTATGCTATTCCCTACTTCTAGGCACTATAAAAGACAAAGTACAACAAGCAATTAGAGAGATGATTTGAGGGGTGGCAGGACATATCTTCACAAGGAGAAGGTTCACCAACACAGAACATCTGAAAAATGAAAAGCGCTTTGGGTTTCATAGAGGCAAGAATATGAGAGAGTCATCTACTTTGGGAGTCTTGAGAAAGGGTGGAGGACACCAGCCTTCCTTTGGAATAGACAGGGTATGGTGGTCCTTAGAACAGTATAAGGTGGCAGACTTTGGAAAATCAACCGATAAAGAGTTTTCTTAACCATGTACATTTACCAGGCGCACAGGGATCAAGTAAAGTTTTACATTTGTCTCCACTGCAGACCAGAAAACCACATTGAACTCTGTTATTTTACAACTCAAGGAGAGATGATTCTGCCCAAAAGGAAGAACAAAGCAGTGAAAAAGGGAAGAAACAAAGGCATGGAAGGCTATTCAGGCCATGGAGTCAAGGGAATTTGGTCATTGATAGGGTGAGTGTGAGTCAAGGATAAAGTGGAAGTTTCTGACTTTGAAAATGGGTGAATGGTAATGCCATGTATTAAAATATTAAAAGGAAGAACAGGTTTGGGAAGAAATGATGTTAACAGTCTTTATTGAAAGCTAAATGTTTACCACCTGTGCTAGCCTGGTGCCCGATTCACACATATCTCCTAAGCATTTTTGAAAGATTGGGGCAGTATGTATGTGAATCTTAACATCACAAGTGAATATAGAATTTAGTGATAGACCAAGAATCATTGGCTAATAGGGCTGTCATTGGCTAATAATCACTAATTTAGGTGTCGACTTGACCTGATTAAGGAATACCTAGAAAGTTGGTAATTTTTTTAATATTTATTTATTTGAAAGTTATAGAGAGGAAGAGACAGAAAGAGGGAGATCTTCCATCCACTGGTTCACTCCCCAGATGGCCACATCGGCCAGTGCTGGGCCAGCTCAAAACCAGGAGGCAGGAGCTTCATCTGGGCAGGCATGACAGCTGCCTAAACACTTGTACCATCTTCTGCTGCTTTTCCCAGGCCATTAATAGGGAGCTGCATGGGAAGTGGAACAGCTGGGACACAACCTGGTGTCCATATTGGATGCTGGCATCACTGGTGGTAGCTTCACCTGCTATGCCACAGCAAAGCTGTGTCTGTGTGTATGTTTTCAGACAAGGCATGTAAGTTTATGTACTGAGTAGGGAAGATCCATCCTCAATGTGGGCAGGCAACACCCAATGGCCTACAGGCCAGGATAGAACTTAAAAGGTGAGGAAAGGTAATGCCCCATCATTTCTGAAGCTCAGTCAGGCTTCTCTTGCCCTTAGACATCATAACTTGAGGATCTCTGGCCTTTGAACTCCAGGACTGATGCCAGTGACCTCCCACTCTTGGTTTTCAGGTCTTCAGTGTTGGATTGAGTTCTGAAGGATATAGATTTGAACAAAGACAAGTTACTGGCATACCAGGGTTTCCAGCTTACCAATGGCTTATCATGGCATTTCTCAGCCTCTATAGTCATGTGAAGCAGTTCCCCATTAACAAACTCCCCTTTCATCCGTCTATCTATCCATCGATACATCTATCCATCCATCCATTTATCTATCATCTTATTAGTTTTGTCTCCCTATTTCACTTACTTTTCTCAGTTTATGTCTTGAGCTTCCTCCTAGAGAATACATACATTAGGAGCAGCATTTTGGCTCAGTAGTTAAGGTGCCACTTAGGATACCCATATTCCATACTAGAGTACATGATTTCAAGTCTTGGCTGTGCTTCGAATTCCAGCTTCCTGCTAATGTGAACCCTGGAAAGGGCAGCTGATGGCTCAAGTACTTGTGTCCCTGCCACTCAAGTGGGAGACCTGGATTGAGTTCTAGGCTCCTGTCTTTGGCCTGGCCCAGCCCCAGCTATTCAGCTATTCAGCCATTACAGGCATATGGACAGTGAACCAGTAGATGGAAGATATCTCAGCCTTTCTCTCCTCTTTATATATCTTTTTCTGTCTTTCAAATGAAAATAAATTTAAAAATTTTAAATATATGTAATATATATGTAAAAATATTTTCTTCCAAAGCATGTTAATAGAGGTAAAGATGTCAATTAATATCTTAAGAAAATTAATTGGTGATTTCTAAGAAAATAGAGGGGGAAACACCTTAGAACACTCACATAATTGAAAATCACGTAAAAATGTAAAAAAAAAAATGGGCTTCCTATTTAGAAAAGTAAATGAAATCTCTCAAAGTCTTCACGTTCTACCTCCTACTGACCTGTTTCGTTCAGTATTCTCCATCCTGTGCACTCAACTCTGCTCCATCCGGCAGCATGCATCCACATCTGTGTTGTTGAATTAGGGGAAATCAGTCTACTACCTCTACATAAAAAGGAAAACCCATTCTTCCCATAAAACCTACAATTCCTGCAGAACAAGTCTGTTGGATAAGACAGTTCAGCCTGAGGGCCTGACAGGGGAATTACAGGCTCAGACTCATTAGCTAATTATAATACATCACATCAACTGTTACTTTTTAAAAAATGTATTGCCTGTTGAATGAGATCCTTGGGAACATCAGCATCTAATTTTCTGAATGACAATACAATGCGCTGTCATTTCCAGCTGTGTCTATAATAGGCAAGGTGTGTGGTGGTGTGAAAGCAATTTTGAGTACAGAGAAATGTCTCTGGACCGTGAGGGTCAGAAACTTTGGGTTTAGTCCCAGTTGTAATTGACTAGTTTCATAGCATTCTGCAAGAGATTTAATCTTCTGGGTTTTGGTTTTCTTATGTCTGAAACAGATTTTTCAATTTTTTATTTCATAGTCCTAAGAATTCTGAATATTCTAGTCCTCTCTCTATTTTTTTAAAATAAGCTGATATGATTGTTGTTTTCACTTGTTTATACTCCCTTTGTTTATACTCCTGTGTAACTGTAGTCTTCCTACTTTTTACTTGTTGAATATTATGGTTAGTGTTAAATTAAGGCTGTGATTATAGAAGGGATTGAAATTATGCCCTTGCAAAAATTTTTAAAGAAAGAAAAGGATGAAGGAGGGGGGTTGAGCGAGGGAGAGGGAAGTATGCTTGCCATCTTAGAACTGTACTTATGAAATCTGTTCTTCTATATTGATAAAAAATTTTTAAAAGTAACTGAACAAATTCACATTGGTAAATGTTTACTTTGACATTTGAAGGGTATTATGCTGATCAATTGGTGAATGCTGTATTAATATGAACATATATGCTCACATATTTTCTGACAAAAGTGAATTATGGGAAGTACTTGACTATCTGGGAGTGTGGGAGAGCAGGGAGACTGGCTAGTGCTCATCAGTCTTCGTGTTCTGAACGATATGCTTTCATTGTCATCGCACCCCTCTCTTAGCAGTGAGCAAACTCCCCAAGCTTCTCTCCTCTTGATTTCCTGGAGCTTCAGCCAACATCTCCAGGTGGAATAGTCCAGACCTGAAACCTCTAATCCCTTTCTCCTTTTGCACTTATTCTGATACATCTGGGCTCCTGCTGGTGGCTCCATTCCATTTTTCTCAAATTCATCTCAAGATCTTCCACTCATTTCTCCCCTGTTATTCCCTTATGTGTGTTGAGATTGCATGGCTCCACTGAACTGCTTTTATACAAGGGCATTTCAAAATGTTCATGGAAAAAAATAGAATTTAAAAAAAAGTTTCTTTTGGTGAAAAGCTATTTTTGGAATCCGTGCAGTTTTTAGTAGCATGCATTTTCATGCATTTTCTGAAACTGCCCGTGCATAAATGCATGTGCGTGTGTATGTGTTATCTTTTGTGGGTGCGTGCCCTTTTTCCAGAGAGCGCTGATTGTTGGCAATCATTTACTGACTGACTTTATCCATTCTGTCTGATTCACCACCACTCGACATCTCCTTCAGGCTACTTCACGATTCATGTTCCTAACTCACTCCATTCACATCATTCTCTTGCACTCCTGCAGTTTCTGTGCCTCCTACATCATTTTATTTAAGTGCAGTTGTTACTCTCAGAATTCTACTTCCCATCATTTTCTTTGGGAGGGAGGATTAGAGTTTCTATAGGTAGGAAGAGAGTCCAAGTTTTCTGCCTGGAAGAGACAAACACTTGGTCTCTGTGGATCAGAGAGTAAAGAGAGTCTCTCCTCTGCGTTAAGCCAGCAGAATTGCTGTACTTCAGGTGCCAGGAAAAGCTCCACACGTCTGCTCTGGGCCTCACTCACATTTTGGCAAAACATTTGCTGTGACCCTCAGAGAGTGGAATTAGGGACTACTGGCAAACTGCCACGTTGAGTAGGAATATCATTTCATGATTTTCTGTAATCCATCCCACATAACCTCTGAGGCTCTGAGAAGTGAAATAAACTCCCCAAGCTGACTGGTTAATCCAAAATATATGCCTAGGTTCATACATCTCTTAATATTGTGCTTACCCACGTGGTAGGCTGAATAATGGCTCCAAAGACGTCCGCACCCTAATCCCCAAAACCTGTGAATACGCTCTTATGTGGCAAAAGGGACACTGCAGATGTGATGGTGTCAAGGGTCTTGAAATGGGGAGATTATCCAGGATTATCTGGGTAAACTTACTATAATCACAAGGGCCTGTGTTAGAGAAAGGCAGCCGAAGTCAGACAGAAAGGCGATGTCATGATGTCAGGGGAGAGAAATCTGAGGATGCTCCACGGCAGACTTTGAAGATCAAAGAAGTGGCCACAAATCAAGGAAGGCTGCTCTGGAATCTCCAAGAGGAAAGGATGCAGAATTTCCCTCCGAGCCTTTCCAAAGAGCCAAGCCCTGCAGACACCTTCGCTTGGACCAGCAGGGACTGTTTTGTACATCTGACCACCAGAGCTGTGAGACAAGAAATTTCTGTTGTTTTTGGCCATCAGTCCTGCGGTAAATTGTTACCGTAGCCATAGGAAATTAACACACCCCATCACGATATACCAGTAGTTTCTACCACGTAGCCACAGTTTCGCTCTCTAACCTGACACTCACCAAACCTCTCTATGTCAGAGTGCTGCAATCCCCACCTCATGTAAGTCAGTGCACAAAAACCATCCAGCTGCATTCTTTTCATGGAAGACATGTGGGAAAACTTAGTTTCCTTCAATGGGGGGAAATCACTTCACTCCTCAGCTTCCTGATTCATACAAACGAGTATAACAGGTAAAGATCTTGGCCCACAAACGGAGCTATTCAAAGAATGCAACTGTGTTCTCTGCAAGAGGCCTTGGTTTTTGTTTCAAGTCTCTCTTCCACTAGTGACAGGAACTGTCGTGTAATTCAACTTTGGATTCTGCATCTGTCCACTGCTTGATGTCCCACTTGAAAAGTGAAGCCTCGTGGGGAGGGAGGTGGCTGTTCTCTCTCCATGGAGACCTCCGCAGAGAAGCCTCATTCCTGCCTTTTCTATGAGCGCCCCTCCCCCCCGGCCGAAACTTCCATCAGCAACTTCCCAACCATGGTGATCATCTAGATACGTCAGCCCTCTGGGAGGACAGATCTGTGGGAAGTCCTGACATTCCCCTTGCATCTCAGGAGCCCCAAGAATCAGGAGCCCTGAGCAGCTCCTGCACTGACACCGTGCAAACATCGTTCTCATTGCCTTGTATACTGAGGGCAGGGCATCCAGGGTTTTGCATAGTCGAAAAATAGGAGACCAGGATTCTTCCACTATTGAAACCTCAAATGAAATTTTGAAGTCTGTGTCTTCCCCAACCCAGTCCTAGAGAGTTTTGTTAGTCTTAGGTATGAGAAAATAACTGACTCCGGCCGGCGCCGGGGCTCACTAGGCTAATCCTCCACCTTGCGGCGCCGGCACACCGGGTTCTAGTCTCAGTCGGGGCGCCGGAGTCTGTCCCGGTTGCCCCTCTTCCAGGCCAGCTCTCTGCTGTGGCCCGGGAGTGCAGTGGAGGATGGCCCAAGTGCTTGGGCCCTGCACCCGATGGGAGACCAGGAGAAGCACCTGGCTCCTGCCTTCGGATCAGCGCGGTGCGCCGGCTGCAGCGCACTGGCCTCGGCGGCCATTGGAGGGTGAACCAACGGCAAAGGAAGACCTTTTTCTCTGTCTCTCTCTCTCACTGTCCACTCTGCCTGTCAAAAAAAAAAAAAAAAAAAAAAAGAAAAGAAAATAACTGACTCCAACTGATGAGTACCTTTTTTTTTTCTTAAAGTTTTACTTACGTGATTATATTTTTTTAAAAGACAGAGAGAGAAAGAAATACCCTATATCCACTGATTCACTCCCCTAAATACCTACAAAAGGTGGGGCTGGGCAAAACCGAAGCCGTGAGCAAAGTACTCCGTCCAGATCTCTCAAGTGGATGGCAGCAATTCAAATACTTGAGTCATCATTGTCTGCCTTCCAGGATTCACATTAGAAGGAAGCTGAATTGGAAGTGGAGCCAAGACTTGGACCCAGGTATTCTTGTATAGGGTGCAGGTGTCCCAAGCGGAGACTTAAGCACTGTGCCACAATGCTAGCTTCCTATTGGTGTCTTTTGACTAGATTTTAATATGTGAAAATCCAAATTAAAAAATGTGATATTTTCTCTTATGGGTTATTATGTTCCCACTATCCTTTGAGGCTGTGAATGGCTTATGATTTTGCTAACTTTCCCGTAAAAGGGAAAAGCAAGGGAGGAGGGTAAAAAGCAGATAAAACACATTGCTTAAATTGCTAGTTGTCTTTTGCCTTTGTTTTTCTCCCTCCTGCATCCTATGTGTCCAAACACCGACCCTTGCCCCTGATCTCTGGTTGGATTTAGCCAATAGGGAACAGTGGCAGGATAACTGTGAGGTCAGTGTAAGCACCCTTGGAGCTGCCTCTTAGCCAGATAATAGAAACATGGCCCAACCCTCTGCTGGAGGCTACAGTTTCCATAGGGTGCCCCTCTCTGCAGAGCTCCTCTCTGCTGGTTCCTGGACTGATTCCTAGCATAGTAGCAGCACCATACCACTGCAGTTAGTTTCCCAAAGTTCAGCCACCACCTCTATAAAGAGCAATAGACAGTCCTCCTATAAATCTCTCTTCAATTACCTCTTTCAATTTTCCATCTATTTTCTGCCAAAAAGCAGATTGACAGAGAATGTATACATATATGTGTTTGCACAGACACACATATAGTACATAATAATATAGAAATTACTTCACCTTCTTTACAGAGTTGATTGTGTAATACATTACATCATTAAATGAAGTTTCTACTTTAAATTACTCTCATTAGATAGCATTAACATACCTTTGGATACACAAAAACTCTCTCTTTTTTGGCATTATATTTAGAAAAAAATGAGAAAAGCTCCTTTATTGTAAAATTCTGAAAGAGCATTGCCAGTAAGTCTTTAGAAACCAGTTGAGACTGAAAATCCACGTCTGGAACAGCCTTAATACATGAACAGTGCTGCCAAAATGTTGGTGGATGATAGTTAATCTAAAATGAATACAGTATTTTTTAAGCAGAGTTTCCCCCAACCCAAGAATAATAGTTTTTAGGTTCACAGCAAAATTTAGCAGAAGGTACATAGATTTCCCATGTACCCTCTAACTTGACCTAAACATAATCTCCCCAACTATCAAAATCCCAATCCAGAGTGATGCATTTTTTTGTGCATTTGTTGCAACCCACCAGCCTACACTGACACATCATTGTCATCCAAAGTCCACAGTTTACATAAGGACTCACACTTGATGTTATGCGTTCTTTGGGTTTTGACAAATGTATGATGACAGGCATCCACCATTACAATGTTTCAAAACATTTCCTGTCTCCATAGTTTTGTCATTTCCTGAATGTTATAGAGTTGGAATCACAAACTCTATAAACTTTCCAGATTGGCTTATCTCATTTAGCAATATTCACAGTGGATTAAGCTGCCACTTGTGACACTGACATCCCATACTGAAGTTCTGGTTAAAGTCCTGGCTGCTCATTGTCCAATACACCTTCCTTCCATTCCTGGGAAGGCACTAGAAGATGGTCCAGCTACTTAGGCCCCTGCCACCCATGGCTATAGTCAGGATATAGTTCCTGACTCCTGGATTCAGTCTATCCCAGACCTGGATGTTACAGCCATTTGGAGAATAAACCAGTGTATGCAGATCCTTCACTCGCTTTCTCTTTCTCTCTCTCTCCCTCCTCTCGCCCTCCCTCCTCTAACTCTCTCTCTCTCTCTTTCTGCCTTTCAAATAAATACATGTACATATCTTTAAAAATGCATGATAAACATATGCATAGTTATCAAATATTTTGTGATGTGTTGTTCCATGTATATAGTGTGTAATATCCAATCAGGGTGAATATATTCATTCCTTCAAGTTTGTAACATTTCTTGATAGTGAAAACATTCAAAATCCTATCCTCCTGGTCTTTTACATAGAGAAATATGCAGTATATTTACATTATCTATAGTTACTCTGCAGTGCAATACAACTCCAGACCTTCTTACTCCTCTCTTGCTAAACCTTGGCACTTGTCAATCAGTCTTCCCATCCCTCTTGTCCTACTTCACTCCCCAGTTTCTGAGTTATCATTACATTTTAACTCCCATGAAATCACCTACTTTTTAAGAGTTCACATATGAGTGAGATCATGTGATATTTGTCTTCCTATGCTTCATTTATTTCACTCAATAAGATGACTTCCAGTTCCATCCATGTTATTGAAAAGGAAGAAGTTAATCCTTTTTCTTGGTGGAGTAATATTTCATTGTGTATATATCCTACATTTTCTTTATGCATTCATCAGTGAGTGGACATTTGGGTTGTTTCCATTTAACGGCTTTGGTGAATAGTGCTATACTAAACATAAGAGTGCTGATGTCTCTTCAACAGATAGATTTCATTTCTCTTGTATATGTGCCCTGGAGTGGGATTGCTGGATCATAGGGTAGTTTTATTTTCAGTTTTTTGAGGAACCTCCATACTGTTTTCCACAGTAGCCATTCTAATTTGCATTCCCACCAACAATGTGCAAGGGTTCCCTTTTCACCACATCCTTACCAACACTTCTTATCTTTTTGAGCCTAGATGAAAGCTAATATTACTGGAGTAAAGTGATATCTTACTGTGGTTTTGATTTTCATTTTTTCATGACTAGTGATGTTCAATATTTTTTTCATGTATCAGTTAGCCATTTCTATGTCTTTGAGAAATGTCTGTTTAGATATACTCCCCAATTTTTTAAAATGGATTATTTGTTGTCTTGCTGTTGAGTTGTTTGAGTTTGCTGTATATCCTGGATATGTACCCTTTGCCAGATGTTTAGCTTGCAAATATTTTCTCCCATTCTTTAACTCTTCACTCTGTTGATTGTTTCGTTTGCTGTGCAAAACTCTTTAGTTTGATGAATTCCCATTTGTCTACTTTGCTTTCTGTGCTTTTGGGGTCTGATCTAGAAAATCCTTGCCCATTCTAATTTCCTTAAGTCTTTTCCCATTAATAGTTTCAAATTTCAGGACTCACTTTTGGGTATGTAATCTACTTTGTGTTTATATTTGTACATGGTGAGCGATAGGGCACTAGTTTCATTTCTCAGCATGTGGATAAGCAATTTTTCCAAAACAGCTTACTAAAAAGACGATCCTGTTTCCAATGCATGTTCTTAGCACCTTTGTCAAAGATCTGTTGGCTGTAATTACTGTAAGTTTGTAATATATCTTAAAGTTAGGTAGTATAATATCTCTTGCTTTGCTTTTTTTCTTCAAGATCACTTTGTTTTTGGGGTCTTTGTGGTTCCCTACAAATGTTAGAAGTATTTTTCTAGTCATGTGAAAAATGTCTTTGAAATTTTTATCGGGTTTACATTAAATCTATAAATGCTTTGAGTAGTATGCACATTTTAATGATACTGATTCTTGGCCGGCTCCGCGGCTCACTTGGCTAATCCTCCGCCTGTGGTGCTGGCATACAATATGGGCACCAGGTTCTGGTCCCGGTTGCTCCTCTTCCAGTCCAGCTCTCTGCTGTGGCCCGGGAGGGCAGTGGAGGATGGCCCAAGTGCTTGGGCCCCTGTACCCACATGGGAGACTGGGAGGAGGCATCTGGCTTCTGGCTTCGGATTGGTGCAGTGCCGGCCCTGGCAGCTATTTGAAGGGTGAACTAACGGAGGGAGGGCCTTTCTCTCTGTCTCTCTCTCTCTCTCTCTCTCTCTCACTGTCTATAACTCTACCTGTCAAAAAAAAAAAAAAAAAAAAAGAAACAAAGTCAAACTGTCACTGTTTGGAGACCAAGTGATCTTATATATTAAAAACCCATTTCAGCAAAAAGCTGTCAGAATAAACAAAATCTGCAAATTTACAGGATACAAAGAAAAAGTACAAAAATCAGTAGCATTATTAAACAGTGAATCATATGAAAAAGAAATCAAGAAAGGAATATCATTTCTAATAGCCATCAAAAAACTAAAATAACATATCTGTGGATAAATTTAACAAAAGAGGTGAAAGATTTCTACAACAAAAACCATAATCCATTGATGAATGAAACTGAAGAGAACACAAAGAAGTGGAAATACATCTCGTGTTCATGGAGTGAAAGCCTGTGTGTCTTTTCACAGCATAACAGCTGATTTATTTCTAGTGTAGATAATATTCCATTGTCTGGATGTAGCACAGTTTATTTATCCATTCATTTATTGAAGGACAACATAGTTGCTTCCAAGTTTTGCAAATTCCAGATAAAGCTGCTATACACATTTGTGTGCAGATTTTTATGTGGACATACTTTTAAATTCATTTGGATAAAGACCAAGAAGATTGATTACTGGATCATATGGTAAGAGTATGTTTAGTTTTGTATGAATCTGCCAAACTGTCTTCCAAAGTGGCTATACCATTTGCATTCCCAACAGCAATGAATAGGGGTCCTGTAGCTCCAACTCTTTGCCAGCATTTGGTTTTACCAACGTCATAGATTTTGGCCATTTAATAGGTGTTCTGGGATCTTGCTTTAATATGGAATTCCATAAAGACATATGAGATTGAACATCTTTTTATATGCTTGTCATCTATAATTGTCTTTGTCGAAGTTATCTGTTCAAAATTTTTTTACCTGTTTTTAATCATGTTGTAGATTTTCTTATTGTTTAGAATATAGGTTCTTTGTAAATTTTGGATTACAACCTTTTATTAAATGTGTTTTGCAAATATTATCTCCCAGCCTGTGATAGTCTTCTCATTCTCTTGACAATTTATTTTGCACATAAAAGTCTTTAATTTTAATGAAGTCTATCTTTTAAATTATTTCTCCCATGGAACATACCTTTGGTTTTATATTTAAAAAACCATTGTAAAACACAAGATCATCTAGATTTTGTCCTCTGCTCTCTCCTTGTTTGATAGTTTTGTGCTTCACATTAAGAAATGTGATACATTTTTAGCTAATTTTTGTGAATATTACAAGTTCTGTGTCTAGATTTATTTATTTTTGTTTCTCTAGTTGTTCCAGCACCTTTTGTTGTAAAGATTTTAATTTCTCCATTATATTTCATTTGCTCATTTCTCAAAGATTAATTATTATTTGGTCCATCTCTGGTCTTCTATCCTGTCCCACGGATATGTCTGTCTTTTGCCAATATCACACTGTCTTGGTTACTGTATCTGTGTAGTAAATTTTGAAGTTAGGCTGTATCAGTCCACTGACTTTTTTTCCTATAATATTGTGTAAGCTATCTCGGTCTTTTGCTTCTCCATATTAACTTTCAGATCAGTTTGTCTATATGCAGAAAGCAACTTGCTGGGTTTTTGTCGGAGTTTTATTTAATCTTCAGATCAATTTGGAAAGAACAACTGTCCTGATTCAATACATAGAAAAGATATAATTCCTATTCATATTGTGTGTTTCCTATTTGAATTTTGGCAAATTGTTTCAAGACACGTGTCCATTTCGTTGAGGTTAATGTTCAGCTTCACCCCTGGTAATTTCCTTGTTCTGGAGTCCACGTTCTCCGAAAGTGACACAGATCTTGGCTCGCTTTTCTTTTATTAACGTTAGCATGTATATCTTTCTCCATCCCTTTACTTTATGTATGCTTAGTTTCTCCATCCCTTTACTTGAAGACTATATAAATAGTTCTTGTAGAAAGCATAAAGTTGGATCTTCTTCATTTTTATGTACTCTGCCAATATCTTTCAACTGACATATAGGCCATTTATGTTTAAAGTGATTTTAATATATTTGGACTAATACGTGCCATGTTTGTTTCTGTTTTCTTTTCATTGATCTCACATTTTCCCCAGGTTTTTCTTCCATACTTTCTCTGATTTTTATGATTTTAATTGAGTACTTTATTCAGTTTTCTCTTTTTTAAGATTTATTTATTTATTTGAAAGAGTCACAGAGAGGCAGAGGCAGAGAGAGAAAGAGAGAAAGGTCTTTCATCCACTGGTTCACTCCCCAAATGGCTGCAAGGCTGGAACCAGGCCAATCCAAAGCCAGGAGCCAGGAGTTTCTTCCCAGTCTCCCATGCAGGTGTAAGGGCCCAAGGACAGGGACCATCTTCCACTGCTTTTCAAGGCCATAGCAGAAAGCTGGATTGGAAATGGAACAGTTGGGACTCAAACCAGTGCCCACATGAGATGCCAGCCCTGCAGGCGGCGGCTTTACTCACTACACCACAGAGCCGGCCCCTCTCTCCTTTCTTATTATATCAATTATTCTTTGTTTTCTTTAATTTTTAAAGTGATTGACCCAGTTTGCTGCTGTAATATAAATCTCTTATGAGAACAAAATATCCTTCATTCCTTATTCTGTCCCTTATCTAATTCTTGCCATTCACTTCACTTATACATCAGCATATGTATATCCTTTGTCACACTTTATTTTGTGCTGATCCAAAGCCAGGAGCCAGGAGCTTCTTCTGGGTCTCCCATGTGAGTGCAGGGGCCCCAGGACTTGGGCCATCTTCTACTGCTTTCCCAGGCCACAGCAGAGAGCTGGATCGGAAGTGGAGCAGCCAGGTCTCGAAACGGCACACATGTGGGATGCCAGCGCTTCAGACCAGGGCGTTAACCAGCTGCACCACAATGCCGGCCCCTTTTTTCTTTTTTAATCCTGTCATTTTCCCCTTGACTTTTCTGTTTGGAATTTCTTACTAACGTAGCCTCAGTCTCAGATTCCATCCTCGACTGTCTGGTCTACTAAAGGATTCATCACAGTCATTCCACATTTCTAGTACAACATACTTTCTACTGTCAGGTTTTTATTTTTTTTTCTTTCAATTGTAAAGGTTTCTAATGTTGGGGCCAGCGCTGTGGGTAGCTGGTAAAGCCTCTGCCTGTCTCCATGTGGGTGCAGGGGCCCAAGGACTTGGGCCATCTTCTACTGCTTTCCCAGGCCACAACAGAGAGCTGGATCGGAAGTGGAGCAGCTGGGACTTGAACTAGCGCCAATATGGGATGCCAGCACTGCAGGCATTAGCCTTACCTGCTACGCCACAGAACCGGCCCCCTTAATTGCTTTAAATTCCTGATCTGCTCAATTCCAACAATTCTACCATTGTTGTGTCTAATTATGAGGTTTGCTCAGTCTCTTCAAACTGTGATTTTTGACTTCTGGTAGGCCTTGTATTTTTTTTTTTTCTTTCTTTCTGGATACACATACATGATGTATTGGGCAAAGGGAACTACAGTGAATAGGTTTTCTGTAATGGGGTGGTAAGGCGTGAGCATGGCAAAGCGCTGTGTAATCCTAGGATTACACCCCAGTCTTGCAGTGAGCCTGTGCCTCTGAACCGTGAACTTTACAAGGGCTTCACGCTTTCCTTCCAGATGAAACAATGGCTCCAGGGAGCTGGGCTTGGTGCTTCCTTCCCCCAGGTCTGTAATTCTTTGATAAAACCATAGTCCTTTGGGCTCTAGAAGAAGTTCTCTTGGGGACTGCTAAGAAAAGCAGAATGTAATGGTATATTTCAATGGCTCCTCTTCTCTTCATGCCCAAAATGCAAGAGGGAGGTTTTCTCTGACAGTTACTTGTCAATGTCATGGTAGTAAAAGTCACAAAAGTGGGGGGTGGGGAGGGCTCCTTTCAAGCTAGCCTTGAAATAAGAAATCTGAATGTAGTATTTCTACTGTTAAAAGGCACAGAGGGAAGACAGCAAGAACACCCACCTGCTGGTTCACTCCCCAGATGGCTGCGGTAGTTAGAAAGGACAGGACTAGGTTGAAGCTGGGAGCCAAGATCTAAATCCAGGGTTCCCACGTGGGTGGCAGGGACGAAACTACTTGGATGATCACTTGCTGCCTCTCTGGATACACGTTAGCAGGGAGCTGTATTCCCAAGCAGAGCCGGGACTCAACCCGGGCGTCCTGAGATGGGATACTGGCGTCCCATTTGACATCGTAACCACTAAACCAAATGGCCACTACTGCAAATAATATTTCTAAATTGCATGTCTTCATATTTTATTTGAAGTTACATGAAAGCATTTCTCATAATTACACAAAGTGAGAAAAACACCTAGATTAATATATAAACAATGAGACTCTCCTGATTCTGTGAGTTAAGACCAGAAGCCTAATGTCTCAGTCGCTCAGGATGGTTCAAGAGACATTGAGCAGATCAATGTTTCTTTACTTTTTTAGAGTCAAGGTACCCTTGAAGATTTGGTTCGGGCTGTGTATACAGACTGTCTCCAGCTTAGAGAAGCCTATCTGTCCTGGACCAGATATGTGAAGAATTCTTACAGAAGTCTTCTAGAAAAACCCATAACCCCATCTCAAAGCCTTTTTAACTAAGCCCTTTCTATATCAGAGGTGTTTTCATGGTGAATAAAATTCTACAGTGATAGTAACATATTTATTTGGCACTTACTATGTGCCACAACCAAATCTTTTATATGGAAGATTTATTCAGTTCCAAGAGGCCCCTATTTTGCAAGATTTGTTTGATGCTAATTATGTGCCAAGAATTGTGCTCAGGGAATCTTTCTGACAAAACTGCTAGGCTTTTCTTTAAAGTTATTTTGTAATTGGTTCTGCAAACTAGGGCACTTTTGAGAGTTTAAGGATTCACTATTAATAATTAGATCTGACAACAAGCATAAATAGAGGTTTGGGAGAGCAAATTAGCACAGAGATTCTCAAGGGCAAACAGAGGCATATGGCCCCTTTAGTTATTATCCTTCTTTTCTAAACAATGAAATTGAGATGTGAGAGGCCAAGAGGATTTCAGATGCTGCAGCCCAGCATTTAACCACACACAGCATGTTGGGCTGGACCAGTGAATGGCAGCTACAACACATTTCTCAAGTGCCTAGCCTCAAATGTCTTTCAAGTGGGTGTCATCAACCCGCCCTTTAAAGGTAAACTCCCCTGCATTTGATCATGTACTCACATCAGTCACTTTTGAGATAAGTTAATCCAAGCCAAAGATCTACAAAAAGGACTATGCTTCACTGGAAATGCTCACAATAGCAGATTTTTTTTTTTTTTTTCAAAAAGGAGAGCCTAATTACCTTTCGAAATTCCAAAAATGTCAAACTGATTACGGTGTGTGCTTTTTTTATAACATCACATGCACCCAAGTTATTTTGGGATAATGAGCAATTTTAATCTTGCTTAATAAAAGCTATTCACAGGGCACTTTAGGAGGGGATCTGCATATAAGTAGCTTCACTAAACCACTTTCCCCTCTCAGTGGCATTATTAAAGAGTATGCAAATTCTTCTAAAACTGGCAGCTAAATTTAGAAATCAGAAGGGCAGAGCTATGGACTTAATTGAGTAAATTTTCCTCTTTTTTTTTTTTTTTAAGAAACTATCTCATAAAAAGAGTAGACAAAACTTAATTTTGAACTTCTTATCATTTAGGTGCTGATGAAAATCAGGGATGTACTGAGTTTTGAATTAATTTGAGTTTGAATTTTGGTTTACAAGCGCTCGATTTTAAAAGAAACGTTGTTTAAATCTTTTCAGTCAGTATGATGAAGTAAGAATTTGCAAAAGATATTTTAAGAGAAAAATACAATGAATATTCCTTAAAGAACATTTTGTTTGACTTTTCAAGAACGAAATTCTGATACCTCTTTATGGCAGTGTTCTAGACATAACAACAAGTGAAATTGGTATCTTACATTGTAAAGGTTTCTCTTGCTGGCCAACTATTAAGAACCTAGAATGATTCAAGTGAGATTGGTCAAGAGAAAAGAATTCTGGTAGTTCATGTCTTTCCTCCTCAGATATGTGAAACTCCAGACACAACAGATGTGCGTTCAGATTCCTCTTTCCTTTGGCTACAACACAGTTAAATCTTACGCTCAATCAGGAGCAGCATTGACTTTTGTTAATATCCTATTTCATATTTTAATGTCTTACTTGACAGGTGTGGTTGAATTACTGGAAAGCATCTAATTTACGTCAAATCTAATATTATTTTCCTAGAGTTGAACTTTCTCCCATGTTGTCTTAGTCCTAAGGTAACTTCTTTTCTTTCCTTTTTTAGAAGACGGTAAATTGTGAAGGCAAAGTTGAATCACATATGGTAAAAATTGTTGTAAGGAAGCAAAATGCATCACACTCATTCAGAAACACATGAACAAAAAATCCTAGAAATAATTTGGAAAATGTCTGAACATCAACTAAACATCAAATGTTAAATAAAATTTCCAAATGTGATATTTTAACCAAAACTAAATCTGAGTAATTTGAAAAAGGAGATAAACGTAGGTAGAAGCTTTTGCAGATGAATACTTTGCTGAGGCCCAGTTCAAATTTGTCACCTCATTTAGTTCCATTACTATTTCCATAACCCTCAAACCCGGTTTTTTGGCTGGAGGTGCTATCTAGTTGGAGGCAATCAGTGGTGTTGTTAAAAGGAGGATCGGAAGCATTGCAGGAAACCGTGGAAAGCAACTGCGGTTTACTGAGCATCTGCTACTTGCTGATGTTTGGGCATTTCTTAGGCATTCTCTCGTTAGAGCCCTCCAATCCTCTTTTACTTAGATGTTTGCAGATAAAGTGATGAATAGAGAAGTAATTTGCCAGGAGCTGGCATTGTGGCATAGTACGCTAAGCCTCTGCCTGTGGTGTTCGCATTCCATATGGGCACTGGATCATGTCCTAGTTGCTCCTCTTCTGATCCAGCTCTCTGCTATGGCCTGGGAAAGCAGTAGAAGATGGCTTAAGTGTTTGGGCCCCTGTACCCATACAGGAGACTTGCAAGAAGCTCCTGGCTCCTGGCTTCAGGTCTGCCCAGCTCTGGCTATTGTAGCCATTTGGTGAGTGAACCAGTGGGTAAAAGACCTTTCTCTCTGTCTTCCCCTCTCTCTGTCTATAACTCTACCTCTCAAATAAATACATAAAATCTTAAAAAAAATAAGCAGACATAAACTTACACATTTTCAAAAGGGGATCCAGAATTAAAAAAAAAAAAAAACAGATTAGGTTTGCTTGACTCCAAAGTTTATGATTCTCTACCACCATACTATACAATTTATTCCCTCCCTAACATTAAATGTCCCTCTCTTTTGTTCCTTGTGAACATCTCCAGGCTCCATGGAATCAGTCAAGATTCACAGAAAGCTATAGGCTCCATAAAGCCTAATTTAGCCAAAGTATCATTATTTATGATTTCATTTTTATTTGACCAGTTTTACCTTCTTACAGGGTTCTGCTATCCCTAGGTAGCTTCCTATAAATTGTAGCTTCTCTCTGATTTTTGAAGTGGGATATTACAAGCATTCAATGACTGAACTCAGTTGCTAAAACTGTTCCTTGGATAACGGCTCCAGCCAGTGTGGTTTATATGGACTAGAGGTCCAGATTGAGGTGGTTGCTGGTACAGACTTCAGAGTTTGGGAATTCAGCCCTCAGCAAATATTGCCTATTTAGCCTTTACAAGCAAAGCTTTGGTGGTATTAAGACATTATCTATTTACAGCTATACAGATTCAGGGTTACATTAGGAAGCCTTCTTATTGCCAAGGTAACTCTCCCCAGTGACTTTCAGCTGGGAAACAGTTGTTTCCAAGTTTTAGAACCCACTTAAGTCTAACAGGATGAACCTACATTTGGCCATCTAGGGATTGATTCTGCCACCCTTTTAAAGTCATCAGAACAATATTTCCAAAGTGGCACTGTTATGGGTGAAACCGCGGTGGAGAAAAGATTACTTCGGTTCTTTGTCTCACATGGAAGAAGAATTTCCAAGTGGATGAGGCAGAGAGAAAAGCAGGATTTACTTAAGTCAGAGACCTCCTGGAAGAGTGGCCAGGAAGGGGCTCCAAGAGACGCAAAACCCGAAGAGGCTAGTGGTAGTGAGGATTTTTCTTTTTTAAGATTTATTTATTTTACTTGAAAGTCAGAGTTACACAGAGAGAGAAGGAGAGGAAGAGAGAGAGAAAGGTCTTTCATCTGTTGGTTCACCCCCCAGTTGGCCACAATTGCTGGAACTGCACCGATCTGAAGTCAGGAGCTAGGAGCTTCTTCCAGGTCTCCCAAGTGGGTGCAGGGACCCAAGGGCTTGGGCTATCCCTCACTGCTCTCCCAGGCCATAGCAGAGAGCTGGATCAGAAGAGGAGCAGTGGGACTTGAACCTGTACCCATATGGGATGCCGGCACTGCAGGTGGTGGCTTTACCCACTACACCACAGCGCCAGCCCTGGTAGTGAGGTTTTTAAGCACAATTTTGGGGAAGAAAAAAACTTGATAATCAGCTTGACGTTCAGTTACAAGACAAGGATAAAACCTATCAAAAGACCTGATATGTAATCTTATTTGCCAAGGGGTGGGATAGGTAATTCGTTTTTACAATAAACTGTGAGCTCAGAAGGATGGAGTCACCACCCCCCTGCTGTTCTGTAAAATGGGAAACTCCCAAGGAGTGAGGCAGGCACTTTTGACCTTGCTAAAAATAACTGTTCGGGGAAGTAAGCATTTTGCACCCACAATTTCCACTGGACCAACATGACTGCCTATTAACCCATCTGACTCCTCACAGCACTTTCTAAGTCTTCTAAACAACATTAATATTCTGTGATATATTCTTAAATTTAAACAAAGGCTGTTCTCAAATCCAATTAAAAAGGATTTTGCATCACTTTGTTATAAACACATATTGCATAAATACCTTCATACCAGGATTTTGCATAAATGTCTTCTATCCATGGTAAAGCACGCTTTCTGTACCTCTGAACATCTCAACTAGCCAGGTGTATTCCAGATAACTAGGCCCATTGAACTTAGGTTAGATAAAATAACTGGAACTCATCCTAAGAGACTCAAGAATCAATCTCAATTTCATAAATATTTTATTAGATGCCTTTCAAGTTTTACTTATGTTGCTTTGGCTATTTTGAATGTATTTAATGGTTAACCTTGGCTCAATTATTTTACTTCTCTAAGGCCTATCTTTGTCATTATTAAAAGAGGGCTAACAATCTTTGTACCTCATAAATTTATGATCACGATTAAGTGAGGTGATTCATGTAAAGTGCTTCCATCAAGCCAAATAGCTAAGAAAAGTCAATTGGTATTTTCCTCCTTGAGAACTATTATTCACGATAAAATTGAAGGAAATTTCTTTTTGGATTTTGACAACGTCCATATTATTCTCAGCTTGTTTTCCAGATTCTATTTCTGCTCACAAATGGGACCAGTGTCAGAGCACAGCCCACAGCCCTTCAGAATGCGCAGTCCCGTGCTCTGCCCTTCCAGAGTGCAGGATGAGCACCTGTGAGTCTGGATGCTGAAAGATCCTCAAGTGACGCTAACGACCAACATGATGGAGAATTACTCAGAAGAGAAGAAGGACCTAGCCATGGCTGTCCTCGGTGCAGTGCAAAGCTCAGGAACGATGGGGGGAAAGGTAAGTGTAAGCATCCCCTACTCCCCCTCTACTTGAAACTGGTTCATGTTCTACCCAAAAGGACTCCAGGGGGAGTTCCCTTGCCTGCATGGAGCCAGGCAGTGTGTGACTCTAGGACAAAATGCACCAGATTCACATGCTGAAGGTGAGCTCAGGCTGCATCGAGACGAAGATCCAGGCCCCTGCGAGTGCCACAGACGGGGTTGAGTCTTAAGTTCTTTCCTTGTAATTCTTAATGGCTTGCCATGGCAAAAACAAGACTGGAGACCTGGAGGAGGCTCCTGGCTCCTGGCTCCTGGCTCCTGGCTTCGGATCGGCGCAGCTCTGGCCTTTGCGGCCATATGGGGAGTGAACCACTCTCTTTCTCTCTCTGCCTCTGCTTCTCTATAACTGCTTTTCAAATAAATAAACCTTTAAAAATTTTATTTTACACCTAGGAAATGGAGATAAACCCAACTCTTTGCTCGTGGAGCTATTTCAAAGATGGAATGAGCTCAATACAGTGCTCAGGGTTTGCCACCTCTCAGGCAGCCTTCGGTATTAAAATTACAAACTGTAGAATGAGGATTTAGACTGGGATGCATGTTAGAATGCCTGCATCCAACATCAGAGGCCTGGGTTGGACTCCTGCCTCCTGACTCTGGGTCTCTGTTAGTCTGTACTAACTGGGTTCCTGCCGCCCATGTGTTAGACCTGGATTACATTCCAGGCTGTTAGTTTGGGCCCTGGCTCTGGCCCTGGCCTGGCCTTGGCCATTAAAGGCATTTCAGAAGAGAACAAGAAGATGGAATTGTTTTCTTTCATTCTCTCTGTGTCTTTCTCTGTGTCTTTTTGTTTCTCTGCCTCTCAAATAAATACAAATGAATAAATAAATACAATTATAAAATTAAATAAAATTACAAACATTACCTACAACTGTTGCTGTATGAATTTTGGCTAACCATTTGACATAAACTGCATGTTGTTTTTAATAAAAATAACTTCCAGAGTGGGCCTGTTTATGTAATTTGCTCTTTACTCCTAGGAACCTTGAGTAGCAAAATGTTCTACTTTCTCGACTGCTCACGTTCTTCCTGAGGGCCCTGCTGCTTTCTTTTCTCCTGTCTGCAGTCCCTTCTCTCTTGTTTGTCTTTTTAATCTTTCCTAAGCCCCAGGACAGGCTCCCCCTGCCACAGCCCCCACCCCAGCCGTCCCTTGCTCCCCACTTGTGGTGGTCGAATGACAGATTGGCTGGTCTTCAAGTCCTTGACGAGTTTGCCTCTGGTCTCCTGACTAGGAAAATAGGGAAAGGGGTACAATCCTCTGCAACCCCAACGGGACACTTTCTATAAAGGCAGCTGAGTCTTCAGGTTTAAGGGAATGATATTTTTTCCAGGTGTTAAACTTTGACTTGTTCTCATAAGAGTTGATATTCTTTTTTTCTTTTGCCACTGCCTTCAAAACACAGCAACAGTTTTCTCTGTGGCCTTGGAGTTGTCTTAGTTATTAATTCAAAAATTATAAATTTCTTGATCACCTGTTGTGGCAAGAACATAACTTATTTTGCATCTGTCTTCCTTCCTCCCCAGGGAAACCATATGTCCATTTCTGGCTTCTACCCTCTTTTATAAACACAAGAGTGGAAAGGCTTGGCTTTATTCAGTGAGTATCTTTTATGTCAGTAAATTATATATGTCCCTCTGTTGCAGTCTTGCTTGTCTCTCTCTAGCTCATATATCTTCTATACTTGAAATGTCTCATTTATTCTAACCATTTATGCAATTGTGCTTTTAATTAACACCTTGTATTCTTTAAAAATATATGGGGATTTTATAATCTGTGTTGTCTTCTTTAGTGTTGAAGCTACAAACATAAAACATTCTTTCTCTTTTACCTGCTATCAATAGGTTATTTGTTTATTGTTATAGGAAGTTTATTGCATCATGTTCATTCTCTATCCAAACAAAGCAGTGACATTGTATGCAGTTAAGATAATATATAGTGTGGGAGGGAGTGTTAGGTGCAATGGTTAAGATGTCACTTGGGACACTTGCATCCCATATCGGAATGTCAGGGTTCCAGTTCAGACTCTGCTGTCCATTCTAGCTTCCTGCTAATGCAGTGGTGATGGCTCAAGTAGTTGGGTTCCTGCCACCCATTTGGGATACCTGGATTGAGTTCCCAGCCTTGGTTGGTGCGGGCATTTAGAAAGTTAATCTGGGGATAGAATATCTCTCTGTGTATGGCTGTCTATCTGGGTCTGGCTCTCTGCCTTTCAAATAAATAAATTTACAAATAAAATATGGGGGTCTGCATTTGGCTCAGTGATTAAGAATACCCACGTCCCATATCAGAGTCCCTGGGTTCAAGTCTCAGCTCCATTCCTGATTCCAGCGTCCTGCTAATCAGACCCTGGGAGGCAACAGGTGATGACTCAAGTAGTTGGGTCGCTTATACATGGGAGATGTGCATTGAGTTCCTGATTCCAGGCTTTGGCCTGGCCCCATCCAGGCTTTTGTGGGAATTTGGGGAATGAACCAACAAATCAACAAATTGGAGCAGTTTCTTTTTCTCTTTATCTCTCTCTCTCTCTACTTCTCAAATAATAATAATAATATATATAATAAATGAAATTACATATGTGCTTTGTATTATATTTTTCTCAATTTGAGCTACTTTTGATTCCTATGGCTTGAAGGGGACATGGTGGAGGAAGAGAAGACGAGATGTAGGGGGCAGGCAAGGAGAAAGTGGTAGGAAGCGAGCCCAGGCCCTTCTCCAAGGTACTCATCTACAGCACAGGGGGCACCTGTGTGCTCAGCCGCCCTCCACCAGTGAGAACCATAGGGAGCCACGTAGAAGAAGAGGATGTTAACCTCTGAACGGGGCAATCCACAAAGGCCAAGCCACTGAAATGAACTGTCAGCTTGGCCCTTAGGAACGCTCAGGGTTTTACTGGGTAAGGTCAGCTGGGACTTGACAAGAACATGTTTTCTTTCAGGAATGGCCCCTGGCCTCCCTGGTAGTTGCTGATTTGTGAGAGGGTCACTGCCATGTGTGCTTTCTGTGTCGTGATTATAATCCCGTAGTCAGGATCTGTGTTTGGGGGGGTGGAAAATGGATGGCATCATACAAGGCTTAGAGGAAAACTAATCACTGCCACTCACGCAGTATTTGGATTTTCCTTCTGGCATTCCTAGTTTCAATTAAAATTGATAAGATCTGTTACCAAAGAGAAGAGAAAGGTTCTAAAGTTTAAAAGAATTTCATCTTGACAGAAAAGGGGTCCCAGAAGTAAGAAAAGGAGAGGAAACTGACCTCTGTGTACCGAGTCCTGTGCCGGAAGTTCTCTGTGGTTCATTCAATCCTCTGCTGTGATGTCGGGCCTCAGGGAAGCATCATGATGCCATTCCAATACTTGGTTAGTCGGCAAAGCAAGGCCGGGAGCAGATGTGTCTTATTTTACTTCCAGTGCTCTTCCCACGATGCCATAAGTGGAGTCCTCAAAAAGCTCATGGAAAATACATTTTGTGGAAAACCTATGCATGGACTCAGAATATTTTCCACCGAAGTAATTATCTTTGAATTCAAAATTTTTTTCTCCAACTTTTTGAAGTACCCTCACATAGAAACATGTTCAGCTTTGTGCCCAGTTAGTCACAAGTTGATATATTCAAAATCTACCACCAAGGCATTGGCTGGTTAGTTCTGGGTATTGGTAGGCATTGCCTTAATTTTGAATACAGTGATAAAGGTCTAATTCATTTTGGGAGAGTGAGAAGTGTTTCTTGGAGTTCTAGAGACCCTAGGGCTACCTCCACTTTGTTAAAACTCCAGGTATATTGAAACCTGATGATATAGCAAAAAGTATTAGAAATACTGTGGCGCTTGTAAGTGTTTCCTTTTAGCAAGTTAGTAATACCAAGAAATAAAATACACTATATTATTCACAGCATAGCTCAGGACTTATGGAAATGTTGACTGTGAAAATATTGACATTAAAAAAAAAGATTCCGGTCACTTTATCCTGGTGACTACATAAATAAGCTCATTTGGAGATAAAATGGAAAGTCTAAATCTGAAGCCTAGACTAAATGACCCTCCCTGCCCTTGTGTGATAGGCTGCTTATCAGTATTCTCTCAATCCTTCGCCCTCTCTTGGAAACCCCTGTGTTCTAACTGGCTGTCTCTTTACATGAGAGGGGGCGTCTGTCGGGAGCATGTGTTTTGACATTCCCTGGAGTGGCTGGCATGGCAGAGTTCGCCCCAGTTGTTATCTGGTCTGCTTTCAGCCTGCTTACCAGGTCATGCTATCATACCTCTGCGTAATTCCCAGTGACCCTGATGTCCTTGCTTTTCTATCAGCAGATTGATTGTCCTTTGTCCAGTATCTCTTACGGCAAAGCAGTACTGATAGAAAGCGGAGAGAAAGCTTAGCATAACTGTGGGAAGCCTGCCGAGTCAGCTAGCCAGGCAGCAGGGCAGCTTGTGTCCCACAGGCTCTTTCCAAGCTCCAGCCTGAGGAGTACCCCCAGCTCCCACTCCTCAGTGGTAGACAGGTGTCCATGCAAGTTGTCTCCAATGCCAAAGCCAGTGTTTCTTGGACTTACTCCAGGAAGCAGGTGCTTCTAGTTGCCCATGGCAGGAAGTAGATCTGGAATATCAGTTCCTTCCAGAATTAGCGGAAGTGGATCAAGACCCCAGCCCCTCAATAGGTTGCTATGCAGGAATTCCAGAACTGCTTCCCAACACAGCCCCTGGGAGTGCCATAAAAGCACAGTAAACTCCTCTCCACCCGCTTACCCAGAGCTCATGAGAGCAAAGCCAAGTTAGGTGATGTCTGGAGTCTATTTCAGCAATGCCATGCCATCTGCCCTCTATTTGTGACCAGAAAGCCCGAGCAAGTGGACTACAGAGTGTTAACTGTGTGTTAATAAAGAGTTATTAAAGATGAAAGCGTTCCACTCTGCCCTTAACAACTCCCAGCCCTGGGCTTTATGAGAAGCTGCCTATGAGAACCACCCTCTCTGCCCACCACCAAGTCAGCCTCAGTGATACTCAGTAGAGATTTCAAAGTAGCCAAACAGAAAGTTGCTTTTAATATCCCTCTTTCTCATGACAACCTGATGTGCTCAGGCTCTTTGTAAGCACTTACAGATTTAAGTGCATTTGCCTTTTCCAGGCTCATAAGAGTAGCCGCAGCCTCTTTGCCCCACTCCTGGGGAACACTTGTTTGCAGAGCTTCTGTTGCTGGGTCTGAGTTCCTGCTCTTTTTTGCTTCTATTCCAACGGGGAGGTTGGCTGCAGGAAGGCAGGAAGGCAATGAGGTATGACCAGACCTGCCTGTCCACCCCAACCCCCAGCGAGCACAGCCGTGTACCAGCCTGAGGGCAGTCCCAGTCTCTTGAGTCACCAGGCCTGACCCAACAGGCTGCCTTTGCTTCCACCATGCTCATCCTTTGTTTTCTTGTATGCTCATCCTTTGCAGGATGCATTAAATGGTATTGGAATGGGCCCTTAGAGAGCAGGGGCATCTGTCAGCTCCGCTTCATTAAGACTCCAGCTTAGAACCAGGCTTCTGGGCAGAAGCCTCGTCATCAGATTGATTCTTGTTGGCAAGCTCTGTTATTGATTACTCTGTCCAGCAGCAGTGGGTGGATCCCAAGCTTGGTTGCTCCCAGGACTTTGCTTACATTCAATGTTCATGAGCCACACTGAATTCTCCATCGTATAAAACAGATTTTGACATTTGTCGGAAAGATAAAACTGCACAACCAGTCACCAATAAAAACCATGCAAAACAAAGGATAAAGGTAGAGATAGTAGTGGCAACTTGTTTAGATATCACAGAAGTTAATGGAGACCCCTCCCAAAGCCATTCATGGACTAGTAATTCTCTAGGAGAAGAGCCACAGATCAGGAAGGAATTTCGTGGTGTTGGTCTTGAATCCCGACCAGCACAACTCAAAAAGGCATTGCTGACCTGCTCTGATGTACCTTCACACAGCCCTACATCTCTGGACTGCCATCTTCCTTGGGCTGGGTTTCCCAGTTCTAGCACATTCTGTGTGCTGAGTATGCAACTTTCCTAGCCTACAGTTCTAATCCTGTCCTGCAAATCTGATTCTATCACATCTGCAGGGTGCAGTTCAAATACCTTAATTTGAATTACAAAGTCATCCTTAATCTGGCCTTGGCCAAACTTTTCCTGCTTTGGCTTTGCGTTTTTCTCTCTTCTGGCTTTCTCTCATCCTGACTGTTTTTGGTGGGTTTGTTTTTTTCTCCTCTGCTGCACTGGCCCTTTTATGCTTCTCTTCATACTTCTGAGCCTCTGCTTGCTCTTGCTCTTCTTGCTCTTCTGTATTTCTGGACTGTTTCCCCCTTCTCTTTATTTAATTAACTACTGTTTATCCTGTGGATTCGAAATGCCACATCCTATTTAAATCCCTCTGTTCTGTGCTTTTACAATACCCAGGCATCCTTATCACAACAACACACTTTGTTGCAATTAGTTATTTAACACTAGTCTTGCTTGCTATGAGAGCAGGAGGCCAGGGGTAGCACCCACTTTATGGACACTATATTTGGTGCCCAGCAAATTGCGGATATACAGTGAATGTTGGTGGATGGTGGGCTGACCAGAAAAAAAGCCAAAGAATAGATGGATCTTTGTTCCCCAGCCATATAGGGAGCTGTTTGCCTGGAAGTAGGTTTCCAGATAACCCTTTCAAGGCTTTTAGCTCTCCCTCCTTTGTGTCTCTGTACAGGTCCCACCTTTCATGAGTACACAAATGGCTGCACAGGTGTTTTCCCGTGCATATGTAGCAGAATTACGCAAAGGCTTATTCTTGCTGACGGACCAGTTACCTGACAACCTCACCATTTTCTGAGCTGAAGATGGGGCAGACAGTGCACTGTCCACTCAAAGGTGACAGACTATTGAGATGTAAAATAAATTTAGGATCATTTTTGGAGTGGGGGACATTTGTGTAACAATGGGGATAACTTTCATTTTACACAACTCTGTATTGATTTTGTAGGTTGGCTAGAATTCTGTTGAAATGTTTAGTCAATGCATAGTATCTGTGGAGGCATGGCCCTCTTGATTGGCCACCATACACTGGGAGCCTTCTTCATTTTTTGGTAATATTGATCGCTAATTGGAAAGAAAACATAATTATCAACTATTACCTTGTTCAAACTTCAGATCTGATTCAATATCAATTTATAGGAAACATGTTATTGGGCATATCTCGAACTGTGTCTACTTTACTTCCAGACCAAATTATAATAGGACCCACATTGGCTTGCTTCCAGTCTCTCCAGAAATTGCCATGCTTTCTCCTTGTCAGAGTGAATTCTCCACTTGCACACTAGGTCCTTTCTCATCACTGCATCCCATTTCCCACCTGGCCCCCTTTGTGGATTTCCCTATCAATTACCTTCTGTGTCTTCACTATCTCCTGTTTCATTCTCTCCCTCCAGTTTACCGGAATGATAAAACATCCATCATCTTTGAGAATAAAATTTAAATATTCACACTGTGCACATCTTTTCTTCTTCCTTACCTGTTTCACCTTTACTAGCACTGTCAGCAACTTCCTCACTCATTGCTGTGGCCTGAAATATATGCCCCCGAAATTCAAATAGTGAAGCCCTAACTCTCAATGTGACTGCAATTGGAGATAGGATTTTTAGGAATAATTAAAGTTACTTGCAGTCACAAGGGTGGTGCTAACCTGATAGGATGGGTGGCCTTAAGAAAAAGAAGAGGGAAAGCTCTCTCTCTCTCTCTCTCTCTCTCTGCTCTCAGAGAAAAAGCTATGCAAAGGCACAGGAGGAAGGTGGTCATCCACAAGCCAGGGAGAGGTCCTTCAGCATGCACTGAATCCTGCCAGACTTTGCTCTCAGTACTTCAAGGCCCCAGGGTTGTGAAAAAACACATGAATGTTATTTAGGTCATTCAGTGTGCAATTTGTAAGGGCAGCCCAAGCCAACTAAAAAACTTTTTATTTTTAAATAAAAGATTTATTTGTTTATTTTAAAGTCAGAGTTACAGTGAGGGAGGAAGAGACAGAGAGAGAGAATCTTCTACCCACTGGTTCATTCCCAAGATGGCCACAATGGCCTGGGCTGAGCTAGCCTGAAGTCAGGAGCCAGAAGCTTCATTTGAGTCTTCCACATGAGTGGCAGAGCCCCAAGCAGTTGGGCCATCTTCTGTTGCTTTCTTAGGCCATTACCTGGGAGCTGGATTGCAAGTGGAGCAGCTGGGATGTTAACCGGCACCCACATGGGAGGCCGGCTTTGCAGGCGGCAGCTTTGCCCACAGTGCCACAAAGTGGCCCCTAAGACACTTCTTGACTCACCTGGATCTGATTTTTATGTCAACCAGACCACAAAGAGAGTTCCTGCCCAGGTCATCTGACAACTACCCAGTGGCATGTCTTGATATATGTGTCTCCTGTGACCCCCTCAGTGAAGACACAACCCTGAAAATTCTCTCTGCTCTCTGAGCACTCTAATTTCTCCTTTAGTAGCTCTTCCTCCTCTTCCTCCTACATCCTCCATGCTGATGGGTTAGCAGTGTTCTCGTCTCAGTTCCATAATTCAGTGTGTCTTTGGCGTATTATTCTCTCACTAGATTTGTAGGTGGCTCCCAGCTCCATTTCTGAAGACTACCTATTTCTCTGAGTAGAAAAGCCCTATTTCTTTATATTTCAGCACTAGTACTTACCAGACACCAAGAATTTTATAACTCACTAGCCATCTTTCCCTGGGTACTAATTCAATCTTCCATATTCCCTAGCCTGATGGATAGCATGACCATTAATTCAGTCTCTTAATTTAGAAAATCTAGAGTTATAGTCAATTCTCCTGTTTTTTTTTTTTTTTTTTAAAGATCTTATTTATTTATTTGAGGCGCAGAGTTACAGACAGAGAGAAAGAGAGACAGAGAGAGGTCTTCCATCCACTGGTTCACTCCCCAAATGGCCACAACAGCCAGAGCTGGGCCAGTCCGAAGCCGGGAGCCAGGAGCTTCTCCCAGGTCTCGCACACAGGTGCAGGGGCCCAAATGCTCAGGCCATCTTCTGAGAGCTGGGTGAAGAAGAGCAGCTGGGACATGAACCAGTGCCTGTATGGTATACCAGCGCCTCAGGCAGAGGCTCAGCCTACTGCACCACAGCACTGGGCCCAATTTTCCTATTTTCTTTTCGCTATATATCTTGTCAAATGCCAAAAGTTATCAATTCACTTTGAAATGATTTCCATATTTGCATGCCCCCATTGTAATCATGTCATTTGAGTTGCTTTAGCTCCACCTTCTATTCTTTTTTGCTTGCACTACAGTTAGTTTCCTCACCAAACATATTCATCCGTTTTCCTCATTGAAGACAGACTTATCCTGGAAAACTCTGCAATTGTTTCCTCTTTGCTCAGACTTCAGCTGCCTGCTCAATTCCCAGACTAAATAGTATTTTCTAAAATACATTCCGTGGAATATTAATATTTTTTCTTGCAGTATTAGTAGGTATTTTATAAGCAAAAGAGGAGGTTAAATGTTTAAAAGTTAAAAATATGCATGAAATACTAGATGAAGAAAATGTGTTTACTGAAAAATTTCCTAGAAACTAATATGATATCATGACTCTCTAATAGGAGATTATGCAGGCCTATAGTCCTTTCTCCAAAGAACCCATGCACTTGCTGTGTTTGGAATTCAGAGTTTTTCAGATGCTTAGAAACAGTGGTAGGACACATACACCAGTTATTACGTAACAATTCCCAGCAAACACATTGCTATTTATGTAACAAAATATATGGCTCTGTGGGTTGGTGCAGTGGCATAGCAGGTACAGCCTCTGCCTGCAGCTCCAGCATTCTATATGAGCAGTGGTTCAAGCCCTGGCTGCTCCACTTCCAATCCAGATATTTTCTATGGCCTGGGAAAGCAGTAGAAGATGGCCCAAGTTCTTGGGCCTCTGCACCCGTGTGGAAGACCTGGAAGAAGCTCCTAGCTCCTGGCTTCAGGTTGGCCCAGCTCCACTGTTGTGGCCATTTGGGGAGCGAACCAGCAGATGGAAGACCTCTCTCTCTCTCTCTTTGCATTTGCCTCTCTGTATCTCTGCATTTCGCATAAATAAATAAATATTTTTTTAAAAAATGGCTCCCTCCCACTAAGAGAGATAAATTAAGACTATAAATAAATGGAGACTGTAAATGTTAGTTCTGGTAGGGTTTTCCACCCTGGATGAGTTACTAAAACTGTAAGCTGTTTGTGTTTTATAATTATGGAAAAGGGGCATGAAAGAGTAATATTCTGAGTTTCCAAAACACACTTTTTTTCTGTAGAAGCTTTTTTCCTAAGAGTATCTTGCAAGGGTTGTTTTCTGTGGTACACATTTCTAGAAATGTGGACATATAGACAACCTCTGCTCCACCGTTAAAAGGATATTCTTCCACAGAGGAATTCACATTTACCAGTTGGTGTTTATTTCTGTTCTTTATCTTCCTTTCCCACCTGGAAAATGCCTATTCAATCATCAAACTCAAAGTTCAAATGTCACTTTATGCTCCTATTATGGCCATTATCACATTGAGCATTAATTACCTCACTTCTATCAATCATTTGTCAAGAAGCCTTTTCTTTTCTTAATATTGAGCCCCTAGGGCTTAGGACAGACACTTAGTCAATAGTAAGTATTCAAGAAAATGTTAACAAATGCTTGAAAACAAAATAAGTTGAATTTAGTTTTTTGTTAAATTTTTCAAAAGAGTTATTTATTTATTTGAAAGTCAGAGTTATACAGAGAGAGAAGGAGAGGCAGAGAGAGGGATCTTCCATCTGCTGGTTCACTCCCTAATTGACTACAACAGCTGGAGCTGCGCCCATCCAAAGCCAGGAGCCAGGAGCTTCCTCCAGGTCTTCCCACGTGTGTGCAGGGGCCCAACGACTTGGGCCATCTTCTACTGCTTTCCTAGGCTATAGCAGAGAGCTGGATTAGAAGTGGAGCAGCCAGGACTAGAACCGGTGTCTATATGGATGCTGGCACTGCAGGTGGCGGCTTTACCTGCTACACCACAGCGCTGGCCCTCAATTCAGTTTTGAAATGTTATTGTTGAAAATAGAACCAACTCTTGATAGTAACATTCTATAGAATCTTCAATGATGTCTAAAAGCATGTAGTAGGTGATGTAGGTGTGCCCATGCTGAACTTAGGATAGTGTTTCCCCAGCTACTGTATTACTACCAGATATCATATCTGGTACTTTAAAAGCAACCAATGGGATCATTAAGGAGTACTCTTCCCCACTAGGTAGAATACATTGGCCCACAGTAAACAACTGTTGGAAGTTGTAGTGGAGCTTCTCCTTATCATTCCCATGGATAAAAATTTTGTGACTCTCATCAAAACCTCTAGACCCATCTTCACAATCTGTGAGTCTAGATCTTTGGTTCCCCTATTGCTTCCATTAGGGGATACAATAAGAGTCCCACTAAGCTTAAAGCTGTGGCTGCCGTCTGTAGATGGACACTGATTGTCATGGGTCTATAGAACAGCTGCTACTGAAGGAGGTAGGAAGGAATAGGCTTAGCACTGGGGCTCCCCAGGAGCATGGCTTAGTGTTGCAGGCTGTGCTTCAGGTTCTGCATTCCCGAGTACATCATCCAAGCCTAATAAAGGGACTGTAACTGGAGGCTGAAGAAATATTTCCCCACCACCGAGCAAATCACCTCTACCAATGGACGTGGTACCTGATCAGGAGGAGTGCAGTGGAAGAATAGGCCATGACCTCTTGACAAACTGCAGCAAGAGGAGACTTTTGTCATTTCTTGTAAGTGAACTCAGAAATTGTGGCCAACCCAAATTCTAGAAAAGTTGCTCCCAAATAAAATGAACTTGATGGGGAAAGCAAGTAGAAATGAACAGTGCAAAGACAGGCTAAAGTAAGTGCTTTTGTTGTCTCATACAGATGCCATTTTCCAGCCTATGCACTCATCCCTGCTGCTATGAGTGTTGACCGTCTATGGTTCACAAAGGCACTTTTTCAGAACTGCCTTGGCCAGCCTGAATGCTTGAACCAGAAATAGCTAGGTGGATGCTAATGGGGTACTTTGCGATATGGGGATATAAAAGCCCATGCTCTTGACTCAAGGTGGCTCATCTTTGTGGTAGCACTCAAGCTCCCTGTAGGACCAAGCTCATATTTGTCTTCAACTTAAAACACATCTCCTCTTGACTTCTTCTCCTCTACTGTTCTGCTCTCCTCACAGCCTCACGGCTTCCACCTGAATTTTTAAAACACTTGTTCAAGAATCATCATCATGTCTTGCTTCTTGGGAAACTCATCTAAGGCAAACATTTGCCCAAGTAGTTTTCCATTTAGCTTTTCCCCTTTAGCCTAGACAGTCTACTGTTGGATAATGTATGTTTTAGTTTGAGCTGTAAACTTTTTATCCAGGTTAACTTTAATGATTATATTTTTCTCTCCGGTCCAAACAATCACTGTCTTTGCAAAAATATCATTCATTGAACATAACCCTTGCACAAATATCATTTTTCTTACTCAAAGAATCTTCTTGCATTCAGTATTCTTTACAATTAAACAAACCCAGGTATTATTATTTGTCAATTTCTATGGAAGTATTCTATTCAGGTTTCCTGGTATGAAATACAGAGATTTTTCATCAGGTGGATGGATAGATAGATAGATAGATGGATAGATAGATAAAGACAGATGAAAAATTGGAGACTCTGGTTTCAGCCAGGAAACTCAGGTTTTGGCATTTTCGGTACTCTCAACACTTTGTCTTTAAATGGAGTCAGTGCTGAAATATGATAATTTGAATGCATCATTTGAAACATCTTGTACGGTAGCACACACAGAGCTTCTAACCTCATGTTCATTCGGTCTTCTTCTTTTAGTAGTAGCAGTAGTAGTAGTAGTGGTGGTGGTGGTAGTAGTAGGCTGAAAGAGAGAGAAAGACATCCCATCTGCTGGTTCACCCCCTAATTACACGCAAAGGCCAAGAATGAGCCAGGACATAGCTGGGAACTAGGAATTCAACCCAGAACTCTCACATGACTGTCAGAAACCCAATTACAATAGCAGTCACTGCTGTTTCCCAGGGTTGAATTAACAGGAATTTTGAGTCAGGAGCCAGAGCCATGAACTGAAGTTATTTTGAAGATACTTCAAAGTGAAATCCAGGAGTCTTAACTGCTGTACTGAAAGACTGCTCCCCATTAGTGCTCACTCTTAACTTGACCGTGAGGAGGAATTTTTAGCTTATTTGAACCAAAGCAGTATCAGTAGCTAGCACTGTGTTTGGATTAGTTTAGTCTCATTTCCCATGTTGCTGCTTCATTACTGATGTATGAATTCAGATTCATCACAGTGATTTCTCTTCTGGGTGATTCCATAACATAACCTTACCTTCTTCTTCTTCCATTTCTTGATACTCAAGATGCATTTAAGTTTTTTGATTCTAACCATGAAGTGTTTTCTGCTTTAGGAGAGAATATATAGAAAAATCTAATTTGGTAACATTCTTTAGAAGGAAATCTGACAATATTAACATCTTGTATCACTACCCTTCGATTTAATACTCTCCTATTTCTAGAAATATTTCCAATGGAGATCCTCAACATCTTTATGTAAAGATGTGTGTGGGTAGGGTGGAGGGCAAATTGTTGGGCCTAGTGGTTAAGATGTTGCTTTAGATGCCTGTACCCCACATTGGCGTGCCCAAGTTCACATCCTACCTCTTCTCATCCAGCTTCGTGTTGATGCACAACCTAGGAGGTGACATGTGATGGCTCAAGTACTTTTGTCCCTGAGAGATCTGGATTGAGTTCTGGCATCAGCCTTAATCCAGCCGGAGCTGTTGGCATGTTAAGAGTAAACCAGTAGATGGAAGATCTCTATCTCTGTCTCTCTCTGGTTATTTGCCTTTCAAATAAATGAAAATAAGTAAATTAAAAATATAAAAACACATACATAAGGAGTGTTGGCACAGTAATGTTTATAATAGTGAAAGGTAGGAGAACTCTAGTTGCTTACCAATAGGAAACTAATTAAATAAACTGTGAAAGGTCCCACACAATAGAACACTACATGACTTTTAAAAATATGTGTGTGTACATGTGTGAGTGCATGTATATGTGTATCTGTCTGTACACTATCCTAAAAAATCTTTTTGGCATATTGTTGAAAAAAACAGCTTGTCAAACAGCATGTATATTTTGATCCCATTTATGTGCAAATTATATACATATATGGTCATACATATATATCCATATATTATAGAGCAGCTTTGGAAAGATGTCTATCAAATCGTTGACAGTAACTGACTTAGTTGGTCTTGAGACTTCTTTTATCTCTCCTGTAGTTTTTAATTTCCTAAAAACTGTCATATTTTATTTTTGCAAGTAGTAAAACAGTAAGAAAAATTGCCGTAAGGTCAACATAGAGCTATTTATGATTTTAAGTACAAACTTGAAAACAAGTGATTTACTCATATGTGTATGTGTATGCATGTAATTAGAAGAGGATTTTTGGAAGTTTCTTAATGAAGCTTTACAAAAATCCTGGTCAGATTGATCTTGTTATCTCGAGGGAGGACAGTGATTGTGATGTTGTTCTGCAGGACCCACCCATGATATACGTTGTTCAGTTTCAGCTTAAGAAGGAGGTCTGTCCTGGGTCATGATTCTCTGGTTGGGATTAATTCTGCAAAATACATTCCAAAAATCCTTTGAATCTGGTATCCTTTCTTCTGGATTCTAGCTAGACACCACTCTGATGATGCTGTTGGCTATGTCTTTATTGTCTCCCTTTAGAAATAGCCACATACAGCTCAAATTGGCCATTTTACTACTCTTGAGTTTGGCCCATGGCAACTCCAGATATTCCAAAGTGGGTGCACCTCTTGACAGACTGCAGGATTGTCTGTTTGACATCCTCGGTATGCCCCTAAACACATAAGCACATCCAGGGATTTATCCCATGTTTTTCCACTTTGGCATCACTCTACTTCCTTCCCTTGCTTTCTTCCTAGCACTCTTTCTTCTGCCTCTTTTCTCCTCCTGACAACCAGGTACTGGATGAGATGAGGGGCAAGGGAAGGAATTTTAGTCTCTGTGCCTTTTTGCCACAGGTACATATATTGAAAGCCCAACCAAGGGTTTACTGGCTTGTGATTTTCCTTAAATACAAATCACCTAATTTTTCAAGTAATCAAATTCTCTTAGAAAATGGAGAAATGTAAACAATTTGGCATCACTGCATAAGGGCTCTGGCGAGGTCTAAATTTTGCTCCCTTTTTAGGTTGTTGTGTAAAACACTGAGAAAATCCCCTGTAACTAGATGGAGAAAATAGAGTCTATGTTCCTTACAACTGCCAAGAGTTACTCTAGCATTTCGGAAAGTCTTTCTACGTCTTTGCAGAAATGAGATTAAGGATCCACTTAGGACTATTTAAAGCATAGGTGAAAAATCACTCCAACGAACTGCAATATACTGTCAGTTCCATTTTACCACGTCGAGACTGAGCCAGAGTCCAATTTATCTGGCTACACGTAACAGCGCTCATAGTGAGAAACAAGTGGCTGGAATACTATTGTCATTCTGAGTCGTATGTCAGAATTCTGGCTTTGTTGGACAGACTACAAATTATTATTCTTGAGATCTCTACCAGTTTCCCTTCTATGCATCTTAAAATCTCAAGCTGATGAACTCATTATTTCCCTTGGGAACCTACAGAAACATATACGTTCATTATTTCTAAGAAATTGTTTCAAATTAAAACAAACACATACTCTAGGGGATTTTCAGTTAATACTTCTTAATGACTTCATCACATTTGAAATTGCAACTCAGAGTGTTCCGAGATCATAGGAAATCGCATTATCAAAAACGGAACCAGATGATGTTACATTTATTTTGCCTATCGTTTATGCAATTTTTATGTCAAGATGTGAGCCTAATCCTTATTGAACTTTAAGATAGCATTAGACAAATAGTTCCTGATACAGTTCTTCTTGACACGCCACTAGGGTAACACTGAAGATACAGAAAAAATTACCAGATTGAACACTGAAATCGGCCAACCATTTAATGCCAGAATCCAAGTTCAATTCCCCTATCAATAAGGTCAAAGGAACTGGTTGAGAAAAAGCAATCAGTGGATCACCTGTGATTTTGTGTAATGAAACAGAATAGTTTCACCTTCCAGAATGAGGTAAGCAAAACCTTTTTTCCATCACCCACTAACTCAGAGGCCCAGGTTAATTAAAAACAGAAATCAGGGCCACTCCAGGAAGCTTCTCACTAAAGGAGTGTTCTATTTCTGTCTCTAAACTTTTCATGTCCACTAGTATGTATTCTTATGTAAAAATAATTTGATAGTCATGGGCTTTCCAGAAAATATAAAAACAAAATATTTGGACAATATTAATTTTGGAAAAATCATTTTAGGCCAAAAACATAAGGAATGAACATGATTGCACAAGTGTGCTTGAGTATAATTTAGATTTACAATTTAACAGTCATTAAGATGTATTATTAAAATATAGCAATTAATATTTAATTATGTCAGATATATAATTGCTAACCATGTGGTAATATAAATCTCTCAGCCTTTGGAAATCAACTAAAAGAGTCTGAATATTATAATTAAAATTTGATAAAGCATCTTAAAGACTTTTCCCTCTGTGGAAAATTTACAAAAGTCTATCATATACAATAATTCCCCCTTACCTACAGTTCCATTTGTCATTAGTTCAGTTGCCTGGGATGCGTTGTCTTACAAAAATATTGAACAGCACATTTCAGAAACAAACCTTTGTAAGTTTCAAAATGCACATTATTCTGAGTAGCACGATGAAATATCAAACTGTCCTGCCTGGGATGTGAATCATCCCTTTGCAGAGAGTATCCATGCTGTATGCACTACCTACCTGTTAGTCATTTAGTAGCTGCATTGGTTAGTCAGATGGACTCTCACTGAATCACATTGCTCATAGTACTTATTTTACCTAATAATGAACTCAAAGTACAAAAGTGGTAATGCTGGTAATTTTATTACAGTATATTTTTATAATTGTTCTATTTGATTATTGCTTAATTAATTAATTACTGATTTAACTGACTTCTTATTATAACTAGTTTATAAATTAAACCTTACTATAGGTGCGTATGCATAGGAAAAACATCATATATGTGAATGTGTGTGTGGGGGGCACTATTCAGTTTCAGGCATCCACTGTGGGTCATGGAATATTTCCCTTGTAGATAAGAAAAGACAACTATACAAAGGAAAATTCAGAGTGCTACACTTTTGATCCAGCTCCCTGCTGTTAATCTAGAAAAAGCAGGAGAAGACAGTCCAAATGGTTGGGCCCCTACCATCCATGTGGGGAAACCTAGATGAAACTCCTGACTCCTGACATTGCAGTCAACTGAGAAGTTAATCAGCAGATGGAAGATTCTCTCTCTCTCTCTCTCTCTTGCTCTCTCTGTAACTCTGATTTTCAAATAAATAAATCTTTAAAAAAATGGAACTGATATGTCATATAAGCAAAAGATAGATGATATCTTGAGAAATACAGACAATGAAATGTTATCTAATTCTATGCTTACAAATTTGAGAATTTGAGTAGAAAGAACAATTTATTTAAGAAAAATATAATTGGAGAAAATTGATTCATAAATAATTAGAAGACCAGGATATATGGAATACCCGTCGGAAGGATGAGAAAATGAAACTATCAAAGAATTATTTCTACGAAAGATTCCAGAGATTGATGAACATTTCAAGAAGCAGGCTTAATGAGTTGGTCCAGCTCATAGTTTGAAACATATCCAGATTATTTTATAAGATAAAAATAAAAGCTGACAGAAACAGGAGAAGAAAATTATAGGCCAACAAAATATCTGTAAGTTGACTTACTTTTATATAGTAAAGGAAAAAATCCACATCTACCAACAGTGTTAATGCCAAGAATGGGTGGAAGCTAAATATTAAGACATATCTTCTTCTGATACAGCACAGGAAAAGGTCCAATTAGGAAAAATACAAAGATAATCTCAGCAGATGCTTTACGGTCATTTAATAAAACTAACTACCCATCCCAGATTAAAAGCAACAGAATAGATTAGCAAATAGGATTAGGAAGATACCTGCCTACTATGAAAGAGAACATCTACAAGAGGACCCTGAAAAGTTCATGGAAAAATGGAATCAAAAGATAGTGTGAATTTTCCACAAACTTTTTGAAAGCCACCTGAAACATTACAGAGTCAACATCATTTTTTCATTGAAATACTGGAAATGTTCCTTTCATTTAACAAGAATGAAATAAGAATGTCTGCTATCCTTGTTATTTTTTTTAACATTGTTCTAAATTCTGGCCAACAAGGTATGTAGCAAGATAGAAGAAAAGGAAAACTTAACATTTTTAATAATATACCTGAAAATCCAAGAGAGCAAGATAGTTTGCTGTAAAATTCTTGAATTTTTATTAATATAATTTTGTTTAAGAAAAAAACTATCAAGAAAAGTATCCCTTCACAAGCTTAATAAGAAATATAATGTACCAAATACATAACATTATAAATTCTTTCTGGTAGACTTTTACAGTGTTCCTTTATAAAACTTAAATGTCCTACAAATATTATTTCCAAAAGTAATTTAGAGGCAAAACTCAAGCTCAATCACAGTTCTACTATTTTTACTCCACAATGTAATTCAATGATTCATCTAGAACACTAAATAAATTAGAATTACACCTATGAAAATATTTACATAGAGAAATGGAATTTGTGTTTGCAGGTATTAAAATCTCTTGCATAAACCCAATTAACCAATTTTGAACAGGAAAGAGTCAATAAAAAAGAATGACACAGAATTTAGAATTCTCTAATGAGCTCTCAGAAGAAATACAAGTGCAATATGTACTAAAGGGCACATCAAAGTTTAATAGGAATACATTGAAAAATCTGAAAGAAGAAAAAAAACAAGCTATATCCCCCATAATATCATATATAAAAACAAATTACTAAAGATTTAATGTTTAAAAGTTAAACATTAGAATATAAATTTTGAACAAATCATAAGATAATATTTGAATGACTTCACAATGAGCAAGAGATTTCTGAAGTGAAAAATGAAGGAAGAATTTAAAAAGATCATGTTTCACAAAAAATTAAATATTTTGTGTCTATATTATATAAAATTATTATGAAGAATTATAACTCAGAAAATATGACAAAGACCATGAAAAATGTCAGAATATCTTAACAAAAGCTTTTTAAATGTGTGGTAAACTCCCCAGTAGATAAAGAAATAAATGTAAATCTTTGGTCTGCAAAATTATTGATTATTTTAAAAGTAGTTTCAGTCAATATTTATCAGAGTTCTATTTAATTTAAACTCTAAAATATTTTTGTATATTTAACATAATTATATCTGTGTAGTGGGATTATTTTAAATTTATTCCTGATACTTTTTGGTATTTTAATTTTATATTGTGTGCAAATATGTATATGAGGAGGAATTCGTATCATTTGGTGGATACATGCATGCATACACACATGGGGATCTCTTGTCATTTGGTAGATACCCAGAAACATTCATAAATAAAGATAATAGACTCATTCATAGATAGATGCATACATATGCATTTTATAAATCTATACATACAAGTTGTACAAATTCAGCTTGGTTTCCATGTGGTCCTGGAGCTCAGTTTGGTTTTGATACCTGTAAAATGATATTTGACATGATTACAGATATCTTCTTTGTTTAAACGAAAATCAAATCAACACATGTATATGTGTATATATATATATATAAAGTAATATTATTCATCCATAAACTGAAAGAAATTCTGCCATTTATAGCAATATAGATGACTTTTGAAGCCATTATGCTAAGTTAGGAAAAGACAAACACTACATTATCTTATTTATTTGTGGAATATGAGAAGGTAAGACTCAGAATCAGAGAATTAGAGTAGTGGTTGCAGAGGCTGGAGGGAGGGGAAAAGAGGGAGATATTAGTCAAAGGCTAAAAACTTTCAGTTATAAGATGTATAAGTTCTAGAGATCTAATGTATAATTGGTGAGTATTATAAATGAATGAATGAATCATGAGTTTACACCCAGATGTGTGTGTCCCTGGTAGGAAATTGATTCTGCCTGAGCAGATTGACAATGGTACTCAGACAAATTCTAGAATTACAATGTTCACACAGTGAATGGATGGCAAGAGATGAATTAAACTTTAGAAGTTAATGAACAAACCGCAAAATCCCTATTGTGATCATTAAAGAAAATAATCCAAGTGTTTTTCCCTAGGTTGATTCTCGGTCCCCATGACTGACACCTATGAAGTCTCAGAATACAAGGAGAGAGTGTTTTGGTGCCTCCTGTTTCGGTTAAATTAACTTTACCAAACTGAGTGAGAACATACAACATATAAATTACACACATCTGCCTTTACGAAATGGAGGATGTGTGTCTCCTGATTACAGTGCCCTTTCTTTCTTGGCCTTTGGTAAAGTATCTACATTGCTCAGGAAAATTTGTCACCATCCTGTTAGTTTAGTTCAGACCATGTTCTACCACCTGGACAGTTGTCAATGGCAGTGGTTACACATCGTGAACAAAAACATTCCATATTGAGTCATCTGCATGAAAAAAGCCTGGATTTCTGCCGATATGTGCCTCTTGCAATGATCAAGTGCCAACTGTACTTGGTTTTTGAGCATTCTCACTGCTGGGCTCTGCATAATGTTGCAATGCACATTCTATATTCTGTGTTCCAAATTGTTCATTCTGATTTGGAATTCCAAGTTGTGAATTCTGGATATGTTGCATGCACAATAAATGTTGTGAATTTTATTAACTTTGCTTTTTTGGGGTGAGCGTCAGCTAAAAGAGCTAGCTAATTTATATGAAAACAGATCAATTAGCATAGTACAATTAACTAAAGTTATTACATAAAAAGTCAGCTTCTTTCTCTCTCTTTCTCACTTGCTTTTGTTCGCAGCTCCTGGAGTGAATTTTCCAATGAGGTTCAAGCAAATTCTTTTTTTCTCCCCACTTTGGAACACTCAACTAATTAACAACTGAAAATAACTATGTCTTATTTCTTCTCAGTTGAAGAAGATTCTGACTTGATAAAAAATATTCTCTTTTTTTTTTTTTTTGTACCTCACTTACTAAGCTTCCTTACTGCACAGGATTTAAGTACTGGTTCTACTGGGACCAAACTCTCACCCACTTTATACACCCTCAAAATGTGATTATGCTGATAAGTCAAAGTTACTAGGTGGCAACACCAATAATTAGCCAGCAAAGTACTGACATTTATGGTTCAAGTGCCTGGATTAGGTCCCATATAATGAGGAAATCTGCCTCTAGAGGGTTGGCCCCTGCCTTGTTAGCAGAAATGGGCGTGAGCTGCCTGGTACTCTGTGAAGCACAGTATAGTTTCCTCCTTCTCTCCTCATCCCTATCTCATTGTCCAGCATCCTTTCCTCTTGGGAAAAAGGGATAGCTCCTCTAAGGTTCTTGATTATCCACATGGCAAACTGCTCTGGGATGAACTAGGAAGCTATTGAAGCCCTTGGCTGGTGCCGTGGCTCAATAGGCTAATCCTCCGCCTGTGGCGCAGGCACACAGGGTTCTAGTCCCAGTCAGAGCGCCAGATTCTGTCCCAGTTGCTCCTCTTCCAGGCCAGCTCTCTGCTGTGGCCCGAGAGTGCAGTGGAGGATGGCCCAAGTCCTTGGGCCCTGCACCCCATGGGAGACCAGGAGAAACACCTGGCTCCTGGCTTTGGATCAGCTCAGTGCACCGGCCGCAGCGGCCATTGGAGGGTGAACCAACGGAAAAGGAAGACCTTTCTCTCTGTCTCTCTCACTGTCTACTCTGCCTGTCAAAAAAATAAATAAATAAATAAATAAAAAGAAAGAAAGAAAAAAAGAAGCTATTGAATCCCCATTCTCAACCCATGAATGAATGCAATCACCCCTAGTGATCAGTCATAACCACTACTGGATGGCTGCCATGTCAAACTAGTTTCATTTCCAGCTCAAATGGGGGCTTATTTGAATCATCTTAGAAGGCCTGAAGCGTGTCAGCTCTCTAAACGGCAGAGTAGCCCTTTGTTTACCTACATTTTACAAAGGTGAGAAAAATATAGTGTACAATGAGAGGAATAGTTAATCATTTGAAAACTTCAGAGAACTTTCACATAGCAACTACGCAGACCTCCACCCATTTTGCTTTTGTATAGAATTAGCTTGTCTTTACAGACACACAATTGATGAACCCTTCTCATAACCTCTTTCCTCTTAGGGATAAATCCAGACTTGTCATGATGGCAAGTGCTTAGAAAGGAAGTACTCTAACTTGGAACTTCAGTGTGAAATAGAGTGAGCTTTGCAGTAAGGCACAGGAAAATGCTTTTTTTCACCAACAACTAAGCTAAAGTGGAAATCTAATTATTGTGACTTCCAGATCATTCTATATCTACTAAAATCTGCTTTTCTTACACGCTTCTTTTCTTACTTTATGATACGGCTAATGTTTTCAAGTCTCTTCTTGGATGTGTGAGATCTTTTTTAGAAGGAAGAGATTAAATTCAAGATATGCGCTAGGGATCAGAATAATATAATAAGGTGAAAGTACTGATTCCTCTTTAGACTGTCATTAATCCATGCGGCGTTTGTGGTAAGCACATTGAAAAAGCATATTCCTTCTATAATGTTTAAACTAATACAAATAAAGTAAAATAGTTAAAAGTTTTTGAGAAACATTGATTTATAATCAATTTTTCTTCCTTCCTTCCTTTCAAAGACAGAGTGACAGGGAGAAGAAAAAAAGAGAGAGATTGAAAGAGAGAGAAATATTCTATCTACTGGTTCACACTCCAAATGGTTGCAACAGGTAAGACTGTTCCAGGCCAAAGACCAGGAGCCAGGTCATCCTTCTGGGTCTCCCACATGGGTGGCAGGGCCCCAAGTACTTGAGTCAGAATCCACTGTCTTTTCAGACATGTTAGCAAGAAACTGGATTGGAAGTAGAGCATCTAGGACTCAAAATGGCACTCCTATATAGGATGTGGCATCGCAAGTGGAGGCTTAAACTGCTGCTCCCTGATATCACTTTTTAAAATACAACGAATTCCCTAGAAAATGGGTGAAATGATAGTTAATCAATATCCAAGCATGATGTACTTGCCTGTTTACTTAGCTGGACTATTTGGTAATCAACTGCAAGATACAAATGGGTTAAAGGTTCATTATATTGTATAGGCCAACCAGAGATTTAAAGTTACAGTTACACAAAATATATGATTTTCATTCAATTATTGAATTCCATATGTTTTTCCCTTCCCCAAAGGCTGTCTGCACATCATTAACAGAAAGGTGTTAACATTAACTTTCTGTAAAGAGTTAGAGATGAGCCAAAAGGCATCTGCACTCATGGGTTCCTGTCAATGCACATGCAGTCAGCCGAGTAGCATGACATGGGGAAAAGTCTTTTCACCAAGATGGCACTTAAGGTGAAAAAGGAAGCGCACGTGTTTTCCAAAGCTAAAGCCAAAGCAAGGGCTTTGAAGGCCAAGAAGGTAGTGCTGAAAGGCATCCACAGCCACGTAGAAACACAACATCTACTCTTCGTCCACTTTCTGGAAACCAAGGCACTGTGGCTCTGGAGTTATCCCACATATCCTGGAATGAGCACATCCAGAAGAAGTAAGTTTAACCACTATATATCATCAAGTTCCTCCTGACGACAAAGACAACACACTCGTGTTCATTGTAGGTGTCAAGATCAACAAGAACCAAATCAAACAGGCTGTGAAGGAATTCTATGATATTGGGACAGGCGCTTAGCCTCATTGTTAAGATTCCAGTTTGTACACCATGTAGACAGTACCTGCATTCGCTACTTGGCTCTGGATCCTGACTCCAACTGCCTCATAGTGCAGACTCTGGTGGTAACTGAAATAATCTGATTTGAGTTCCTGGCTTGCAGCCTCAACTGAGTCCAGTAATGGGTATTTTACATTTAGGGAGTGAGCCAACAGGTAAATGTGATTCTCTCTCTCTCTTTCTCTCTCTCACTCTCTCTCTCTCTCAAATGAACATATTTTTTAATTTAAAAAAGTGTTAATAGAAGAGTATATTTAAAAAAAAAATAACTCTAGCGTTGATGTGACCAAGGTGAGGTCAGAGCATCATGAGAAGAGGCTGGGTGTCATACGACAGGTAGACTTCCCTTTTGATAAAATAGTCTCTGGATGAACTTTTATCTTAGATCACTGGCTTTCCTGTTTCTACAACGTGAATTTGTCAGCATATAGTGAGTAGATGTGTGTTTTAAAACCAGTACGCATGTAATGACCAAATTCACAAACTGGTTTCCAACCCCAGCTGCCAATACGTTAACATACAATGACAATTATACCAGCACTGGGACCTACATACTCAGGCTGACATGACTAGCCCATTTTCTCCCTGCTGGTAGATAAATATTCAGGGGGTGCTGTAGCACCCTTGGGAGGCTGAAGAATGTTTGGTGAGCCTGGAACCAGAGAAAGGGTATTGGTATTATATTTCCATTACTGAATCATTCTGGGGTGTGATTTCTTTGTGTGTTCATCTCACAGAGACGTAGCCCCTATAGAAATTGAAGGCCATGAGGCGTGTCTCTCTGCTCTTAACTGTTGGGCAGAACTTGATAATTCATGCTTCTCTAAGTCGTTTTCTTGGAACTCTCACACTTAGACTTTTTTGATTTCCTTTCAAAATAAATTTCATTTGTCAAGTACAGGTCTGATCTGAAACCATTGTTTCCATCAAAATGCACATTTCTGCTCTAATTCAATCTGTGTTGATTTTAGAGTTGGAGCAGAAAATAAGCCAATTCCCCTTAATTATGTTTCCTTCATGGTGACTTAAAAGTTATTCAGATAAACCACCTCCAAACTTAGCAGCTTTGCCCGGCAAACCCTATTCTCACTTGTAGATGGCTGGGCTGGACATCTGTCTCTGTTTCAAGCTTCAGATCCATCTTGGATTGTCCCCTTGCTACAGGCTGGGCTCTGGTTATCTTCACACATTCTGGGGATCAAGCTACAAGGATGCCACTGCCAAGGAAGTTCTTCTTGTGGCAACAGTGGAAGCACGGGAGGACACGCCCAACCACAGAAGCACATTTTAGTTCTGTGCTGCTAACACATCTGCTGAGGTCTTGGTAGCTAAGCCAAGCCATGTGGCTAGACCCAAAGTCAAGGTTCAGTGAAGGACTCTGCACACACCCTAAGACCAAAGCACATCAAGTGGCTGGACATCGCTGGGAAGGAGAGTATACACCCATCGCACTAAAAATAATCATCTAATCTGCAAAAGTAACTTACTTCCACCTTCTGCAATTTGAGCAGTTTTAGCTACAATTGTAAATATTCACCTGTTTCATTTGTCTGACTAGAGTATAACATTTCTGAAAGTTCAGGTTTCCTAGAAGAAAGCAAAAAATAAAAGATAAAATATCTATCCCCAACACAGAGGCATTTGAACACATATCAGTTGATTATTAGACAGATTTTCAAGATCTGTTCTGATGATTATCCTGGTGCCAGTCAGGTGCAGGTTTACTTTAATATGGAACTCGACTGTTTGTAGCTGCCTCTTAAGTTTCTTTCTTAGTTGAGATGTGAGGTCTGCCATTCTAGTCATTTCCTTTTGGTTGAGTCCTGAAATTCTTAGGCAAATATTATTATTCACAAGACCAGTAGAATCTCACAAGATTAGTCACAAGATAAGTCACAAGACTAGCCCCAAGATGAATAGTTTTCAGTAGTTAAAAATGTGGAAAGAAGGGAAGGGAAGAAACATTTGTTGCAGTTACATGGGTTGCCATAAAGTTTACGAGAGACATTATCTGTAAGCCAAAGAAGGACTTGACTAACGTTACTTGCCTAACTAAAACATTAAGTATGCTTTGTACAACAGTAGATTCTCCCACATTTATCTTACCCCAGTTGAATATTTAATAGTGTCTTGAGTGAAGGAAAATATTCCACAAAATTGTATTGATTAAATTAATGAAAAACAAACAGGCATAGACAAAAAATTCACACACCAGAATCAACTGAACTATGTATGTGACATTTGAAAAATTAGTGACTATTAGTGAAGTTACATAAATGTATTGTTTTGAATGTCTGCTTGACACATATCAGGGCCTAATTAATGTTCTTTCATATTGCGCCATGTATATAACCCTAAGAAAATGTCTTGTTCCTAGTAACTGTCCAATGACTATCCACTCATTAGCTGTCCCTTCTCTCTTATGTATTGTCACTTCCTAGTCTGGAAGTTTCACGGCCATAGAACCTACTAGCTTTTAACTACACAAACCAAATGTTTTTCCTAATTTTAAATATCATATCATCGTCCCATCCATTTTTAATTATACAGAGCAATTGTTCTCAATTCTACTGTCTGCAGAAGACTTTGGTCTTGCAACATATCATGTGGATCACCTACTCTGTCTGCTTCTATTCACCACGGCAACAAAATCCAACCAGAATTAATGGGCAGCCAGGCCTATTCTCATTGCGAGCAGCTGTTTCTTATTAAAAATCATAAGCAATGTATTAATTCTTGCCAGAAACAAAAGTAAAGGCATTGTCATGCTAAAAGCATTACCAGTACTGAAGCCTCCTCAGCAGAGCACCTGGAGGACTCACTCAGACGGCCCCCAGGGTGTCATTAATCGGGACACAAGATGTCAGCCTTCTTCTTGCTTACGGAGGGAAGCAGAGTCAGAGTCTGCCTGATCTACAGAACCCACTCCTTGATTTGTGTGGTTGGGCTTTAACAATGATGGATGGATTAGTAGCTGGTGGGGTGACCACACAAACCCCATGGCAGACCATGCAGGGGGATGCTTAGAGGATATGTCAGAGGATTGGGGCCAACTCAACCATTTGCAGGCATAGACTGAGGTCTCATAAGGTGAGGTGATTACTTCAAGATTACCCAGCCAACTGGTGACCAAACCAGATCAATCCAGATCCCCTAGGGGAAGAGCAGTGTTCTGTGCATAATGTCACATGGAAGTGGGTCCTTTTCTTTGATAGCCAGTCTAGTATGACTGAACAATCAGTGATTAACATGTACCCTTGTAGAGACTTGGAGTTTTTTGCAAAATGTGTACTTTTTTGGAAGGATATTGCATGTCTTTCATATAATTATAATGATAAAATAATCATGGCTAGTGTCTTTTTGTCCTTGGTATGGGCAAGGAGTTCATGGGTGTGCATACATTTTCTCACCAACTCTCAACAACCACATTAAGAAAGCACTTTTAAAATCTGAATTTACCAATGAAGAAACTGATGCTTAGAGCAATTAAGTAATTTGACCAGATTGCATAGTAAGTGTTGGAGCTGGAGATATATCTATATATATATACACACACACACATATATACATACACACACACACATATTTGTAATGACATGAATGTCTGTGATTTGTTCTTAGAAATATTGAACTCTGTTTTTAACTTTTCTGTTAGTTCATTTGTCATTTTGTATCAGTGTACTTTGCCTTCTTTGCTGTAGGTGAAATCTTTTCATGTAGATAAATTACTTACATATGTTGATTTGTTTCCTAAGTCATACCCCAAACTGTTGTAATTGCTTTTTTTGTGCTTACTACTCACTTATTTATTCAAACTTGGGCATGATTAAAATCTAGGAGGAATCACAAAATTAATTCTGCTTTATGGATGGTTTGGATAACAATCACCAAGACACTTCCCTCTCTGATGCCCTCATTTGTCTATTGTCATTTTGAAAGCACATTGCTTTGACACTAGACCATCACATTTGTATCCATGGCAGAAGTTAAAACACTTAGGCCTTATGTACAAAGAAATCAGCTATAGTCTGCATCTGATGGAACAGCCTGAATTCAGGTATCCATATGTTAACTAACATGTAAAATATGGTGAGGTTTATTTTATGAGTGGTTTCCAAATTGCTGCTCATTTTCAGTAAGCACCACTACCACATCCAGTTGGATCCAAATGAATGAAGACTCCATGATATATCTGTTGCTATCCTTGGTGAAATGTCTGTTCAAATATTTTACCCATTTTTTAACCAAAAATATGATTCTCTTTTATCTTTTTTAAAAAACAAAATAACAGATGTAGAGAGACAGACAGAGATCTTCCATTTGCTGGTTTACTCCTTCAATGACCACAGTAGCCAGTGGTAGGCTAGGCCAAAACAGGAGCCTGGAACTCAATCCAGGTCTCCCATATGAGTGGCAGGGATCCAAATACATGAGTCATCACTTACTGCCTCAGAGGGTGCATGTTAGGAAGCTAGAGTCAGAAGTGGGACTGGGACTGAAATCCAGGCACTCTGTATAGGACAGGGGCACCCCAAGCACTGTCTTAACCACTGGGCAAAATTCCCACCCTTGTCCATTTTTTAATTACCTTCTTACCATTAAGTTTTGAAAGTTTTTAAATAGGTGTTAGATAAAAGTCTGTAAATATTATATTTACAAATGTTTTCTCCCAGTCTAACATTTCTGTCCTCTTATCAATGTCTTTCATAGAGCAAAAGTATTTAATGTCTTAAAATTTCAGTAATTTTTTTTTACTGGAACATGTTTTGGAGTTAACCTCAAGAATTCCTTGCCTAACTTTAAGTTCCAAAGATTTTCTACCTTACATTTGTTGAGTTAAAAATATATTTCAATTGCCCTTGAGACTTCTATCAGCAAGAGTCTTAAACTTTTTCTAGAAATAATTATGGGTTTGCCTACATCTTTTTAAAATTCTGTCAATTACTATATATACTTGTTTTGAAGCTCTCTTGGTGAGTGCAAACACATTTATGATTGATTTTTCTACTTCGTGTTTGAGCTTTTTTTATTTATTAATGTGTGACATTCTCTCTCTCCTTGACAATTTTCTTTCCACTGAATTAAACTCTGCCTGATGTAATATAGCTGATATGACTCCATTTAATTGGTGTTTGGTATAGTACATAGTATCCCTTTTCATTCTTTTTTTTTTTTCTTAAAAAAGTACTTACTTTATTTATTTGAATGGTGGAGTTGCATAGAGAGATAGAGAGAGGGAGAGACAGAGAGAAAGATAGGGAGAGAAAGATACAGACAGAGACCTTCTACCCATGGTTTCACTCTCAGTATCCACAATGGCTGGTATGGGGCCAGGCTGAAGCTAGGAACCATGAGCTTCATCCAGGTCTCCCATGTAGGTGTATGTGCTTGGGACATCCTCTGCTGCTTTCCTGGGGAACATTAGTAGGGAGCTGTATTGGAAATGGAGCAGCTGGGGTTTGAACCAGCACTCATATGGGATGCAGGTATTCCAGGTGGTGGTTTAACCCACTGTGCCACAACTCTGGCTCCTCATTTTTTTACTTTTAATCTATCAGTATCACTGTTTTTGAAATGTGTTTATTGTTTTTTTTTCCCAGAAACTTTTTGTTTAAGGTATACAAACCTCATGCATTTCATAAATACAACTTTAGGAACATAGTGATTCTTCCTACTCTATCCATGTTCCCACCCACACTCCCATCCTTCTTCCTCCTCTCTCTTCTATTCCTACTTTATTTTTTACCAAGATCTATTTTCAATTAACTTTATACACATAAGATTAACTCTATACTAAAGAGTTCAAGAAATAGTATTTAAAAAAAAAAAAAAAAAACCTGTTCCTCAACAGTTGAGACAAGGGTTGTTCAAAGTCATTGCATCTCAAAGTGTCAATTTTATATCTTTAGATAACCTTTTAGGTGTTCTATTGCTTACCACAGATCAGGGGGAACATATAGTATGTGTATTTTGGGACGGGCTCATTTCACCAAGTATAATGCTTTCCAATTGCTTCCATTTTGTTGCAAATGACAGGATTTCATTTTTTTTTTACCAATATATAGCATTCCATGGTGTATATATACCATAATTTCATTATGCAGTCTTCAGCTGATGGACATTAGGAGATTTTCTGCCTTCACCTTCTTTCATAGTGATGACCATGTTTCTGTATTTCTGGGTGTAGCACATCCTTAAGCATCTTTTGTGAGGCTGGAAGAGTGATGACAAATTCTTTGAATTTCTGTTTGTTATGGAAGGTCTTTATTTCACTTTCATTCATAAATGAGAGCTTTGCAGGGTACAGTATTCTGAGTTGACAGGTTTTTTTTTTCTCTTAAGAGTTGGAATATATCTCATCATTCTCTCCTAGCCTGTAGGATTTCTGAGAAGTCAGCTGAGTCTAATTGGAGATCCTCTGAAAGTAATCTGGCATTTCTCTTGTGCACATTTTACAATCTTTTCTTTATGTTTTACTGCGGAGAGTTTGACTACAAGGTGGAGATCTTTTCTTGTCATGTCTATTAGGAGTTCTATGTGCTTCCTGTGCTTGGATGTCCCTTTCTTTCTTCAAATTAGGGATGTTTTCTATAATTATTTCCCTAAACAGGTCTTCTAATCCATTCTCTCCTTTAACACCTTCAGGAACTCCTAAGACCTGTAAGTTGGGTCATTTGATAGTATACCATAAGTCTCCAACACTGTTTTGTTTTATTTTTCTAATTCTTCCAATCTTTTTTTGGCCTGATTGACTGTAAAATTTCCAGAGATTTGTCTTGTAACTTGGATATTCTTTCTTCTGCCTCACCGAGTCTGTTGTTAAGGCTTTCCACCACATTTTTTATTTGATCTATTGAATTCTTCATTTCCAGTGTTTTGTTTTTATTCCTCTTTAAAAATCTCTATTTCATGGGAAAATTTTTCATTCAGATCATGTATGGATTTCTATAATTTGTGGATTTGTTCTGATTCCCTCAAAGTAGTCCTACTATCAGTTTTTTGAATTCCATTTCTAGCCTCTTCATCTTCACACTTTTGTGTTGAAGTGTTGCTATGTCCCTTGGTGGTGTCCTGTTGTATTCCTATTTCTTTTTCCTTGAGTTTTTGCATTTATTTTTAGGCATTTATAGAAATACTTATTGGATTTTTTCCCCCGTGATGGTTTTCACCTCTGGACTATACCTCTGTGGTTTTAGTGGAGTGTCTGCTCTTTAAATGAATACCCAGAGCCTTGTGCTGGGTGTGGCCCCGGAGCTCTGTTCAGTGCTCCAGGGCAAGGGGAGTGTCCAAGGTGACACCCAAGTTGGGAGTGGTAAATCTCTCTTCTTTTATTTTAATCAGAGAGGAGGTTTAATCTGCTCTGCTGGCATAGTCTCATGCTCACCTCCTCTCCTCCAAGGAGACCAGTGCCCCAGTGGATACAGTATTCATCTGTGGTTTGACCACAGAACCAGACTGAGGATCCGTGCAGTCCTCAGTGTGCGCAGAGCTCCCACAACAATGACCCTCTCCAGGCAATCAGGGAGCCCTGAGCGTGTGGAGCCTCCCACAGGGACTGCTCAGAGTCCTAGCCAACACCCTGCACCCTCCCGTGGAGCCATGCTGTTTCCACAGTCCCCTCAAGCACACAAGACGTCCACTGTCGTGAACACCCAGCCCCCTGTCAATTCTCCCAGCCAGACTCAGGTGTTGGTTGCTGGTTTTTGTTGCTGGACGTGTAGCCACCAGCTGGCACAGATGTTACAAATGTCCAAAATGGTGCCTGCTCTTTCTCAGCTAGTCACAGAATGCAGTGTCGGGTGTTCAGACAAAGAAACGTGTCCCCACACCCCCTTATTTCCCTCTAGGTTGGCTCCCAATAGGCTCTAAGCTGGACTCACCCAGGCTCTTCTCGAGCTTTATCACCGGTGGCTTGGGCTGCAGTCTGGTCTCACCTCTCTCTCCAAAGCTGGTACTGAGGCTCTCGGCTGCTGGAGTCCTCCGTGTGGATCCAGTGTCCCTAATTGGCATGGAGTCTCCTCTGCAGTTTTCTCCCTAAGTCTTCCCTGATATCGTATTCTCTGCACTTTTTTGTAAATGATCTTCCCCTAGACTAGAGCAGTAAGTGTCGTCCCTATTCTGCCATCTTGGATTCCCCCATTGAAAACTTCTGTTCTTAAAAGATACAGTCCTGTAATCTCTAATCTATGCACTGGACATTTGCATTTAATGTAATTATTGCTTTATTTTATTAAGTTCTATCATTTTATTTTTTTCCACTTTCTGCCTCTTTTTTATTTCTGTGTTTCCCATTCCCTGCCTGTTTTGGGTTATTAGAATATTTTAAAGTATTTCTGTTTAACTTATCAATTGTAATTTTTTCCCTGATACTTTATGTGTTCATGCAAATGTAATATTAACACAAAGAGAACAGATTCAATGTAGCTCACAGAAACAATTCTATCATATTGTTTTTAATTATACTTAAATATTGTTACTTAAATTGTTACTTGAATAACAATATACATATTTAACATTCCACAACTTACTTAGAAACAATATTTTACCACTTCAACTGAAATGTAGAAAACTTGCCATGATAATGATCACTTTACTCTTCTTCCTTATGTTATTGTTGTCACATATCTGCATACATTGAAAGCCCCATCAGGCAGTATTATAATTTTTGGATGTTTTTGACAAACATTTTAAAAGGACTGAGGATGGGAAGAATAATCTGCTACAATTACCCAATATTTACCGTGTTTAGTGTGTTTATCCACTCTGGGATTCTAAGATTGCTTCTCACATTATTTCCTTCTGTCTAAAGAATTTTCTTTAGAAATTTTTAAGCAAATCTGTCAACAAAGAATTCTTTTAGTTTTCCTTCATCAGAAAATGGATTTATGTCAACCTTTATCTCTGAAGGATACTTTTACTGAATCCAGATCTGCAGTGACAAACCTGTTCTTGCAACAGTTGAAAATCACGCCACTTCTCTCTGCCATCCACGTGTTCCAAGGAGAAAGTGTGGTCAGAGTGCTGCTCTAGGTATTGTGCCCTTTGTTTCCCAGGGAGCTTTCAGAATTTCCATTTCGTTTTTTGTGTTTTTTTGTCTTTGATGTGCAGCAGCTTGATTGTAATGTGTCTCTAACCATAGAATTCACTGGTTTTCTCCTTTTTGGAATTCACACAGCTTCTGTGTCTAAAACATTATGAGTTTGCTAAATGTGGGATGTTTCCAGCTGTAATTTCTTCAAATTTTGTTCATCTTCTATGTTCCTTCTCCTTTCCTTGTGGAAGGAACAGATGTTAGATGCTTTGTTACTGACCAGTGTGGGTCCTGCAGGATCTGATATTTTTTGTTTCTTTTTTTCCACTTTGTGGTTCAGATTGAATAATTTATTTTAATGTATCTTCAAATTTATGGATTTTTTCTTTTTACACCTCCTCTCTGGTTGAGTCTGTCTAGTTATCTTTTTTTAAAGATTTATTTGTTTATTTGAAAGGTAGAGTTACAGAGAGGCAGAGGCAGAGAGAGAGAAGGAGGGAGGGGGAGAGAAAGAGGTCTCCCATCTGCTGGTTCATTCCCCAAAATGGCCACAACAGCAGGAGCTGGGCAGATCCGTTGTCAGGAGCCAGGAGCTTCTTCCAGGTCTCCCACACAGGTGCAGGGGCCCAAGGACTTGAGTCATCTACTGCTTTTCCAGGCCATAGCAGAGAGCAGAATCAGAAGTGGAACAGCCAGGACTCGAATAGGCACCCATATGGGATGCCGGCACTGCAGGTGGCGGCTTTTTCTGGTATGCCACAGCGCTGACCCCTCTAGTGGTTTTTTTAAGTTTCAGTTCTTGTGTTTTTCACCTCCAACATTTTCCAGTTTATTCTTTGTATCTCTTTGCTATTATTTTCATTTCCCCAGTGATTTTAAAAGGCTTGCAACTGCTTTATATTTGTGTGTCTGTATTTGTATAACAGCTTCTTTAAAGTGTACAATAGATAATTCCAATATCTGCCATTGTGACATTGCTATCTCTTTCCCATGAGAGTGGAGATTCCGCTGGTTCTCTGTATGCTGAGATATTTGCATTGTGTCTTGACACTTTGAATATTATGAACTTTGGCTATTCATTTCCTATAGAAAATGTTTTAAGCTCAGGCAGCAGCATCCAACTTACATTCTGTTATCTGTAGTTCCAATGTCAGTTCAGTTGTCAAAGCCTTTGCTATCTCATATCTGTCTTGTGTGTGTTCGCCCCACAGCCAGTTTGGGAAGCAGTCAATGGCATATCTGTCAGCTGAGTTCTCAAAGTCTTTGGTAATTGCTTCATATCAGATCTGTGTATGTGTAACTGCTGTTAGTCCACAGATGAATTTTTGCATAGTGTTGCTTTCCTGAGTTATTCCCTCTCTGCAAGCTTCCTATTCTTTCAGTTCTCTGGGATCTGCTTTTTTTGTGCTGTAACCAGAAAGTTAATGTTTAGTTACCATGTTCTGTCATGCATTTTGGCAATGATGCCCACATTTGGGGTCAAGTGGCAAGAGGACTCAAAGAGGAAAAAAGCTGTGAGAGTTTGCCCTCTTCTCTTGGAACCCCAGTGTCACTGAAAGAACAGGAAAGTGTCCTCCTTCAGAGTTTTGTCTCTTACAGGTTCACATTAGTAGATGCTGCTTTGGGCATAAGAAAAGAGACAAAAGAAAGGGGAAGAGAGAAAAAGAGACAGCGAAAGAGTGCAGACAGAGAACTGGGTAGATGGCTGAATGCTACAATTTCTCTTTTCCTCTCCTTTGGCCAAAGTTATAGGGTTCATCTGAACCCTGGTGCCCACTTCTGCTGTATTGAATGCAACCCAGGGGATACTGGCAGAAATAAAAATTGTCAGTGCATTATTGATGTAGTCCCCAATCTGCATGCTGCTATTTGCTTTTGAGTGTTTCAAACAGTTGCTTCATGCATTCTATCCATGGAGTGGACATGGTGGAAGATGGTAATTCCATCTTACCCCAAACCAGAAATCCCCTGGTTCTATTTTAATACATTTACCAATCATGCAAGTGTATTAAAATATTCCCTGCTCTTTCATGGTCTCTAATTTATGAATGACTCTTTAGTGGTTTAATGTGGACTTTAAAAAACACATTGCATGCCAGTCTATCCTAGACTCTTAGGATACAAAGATGAGCCACAGTCCTTGCCCCCAAAGACACCCACGGCATTCAGTTCACTTTCCCTGTCTCCCCCTGGAGAGCTAACATGTCCTCATTATGCAAATTTGGACTGAGATGGAAACTTTCATTCTCTGCCCCATCTAGTACAGCAGTGTGAACATGAAACACGTTTCATGTTCACAAATCAAGTCAATTAACCTGTGTTGTTTGTATCTTGAGGTTAAACATAAAAGAATGGGCAAGAACAATTGGAGACACTCATTTCCTATGGCAGTGTCTAGATGCCTACAGTAGCTCAAGTTCTAGTTCTGGTCTTGTCTTCCATCCATTCTAATGTTACTTGATATATCCCCAATAAATTCCCTATCTTTGCTGCCAGAGAACTTGAAAATAGTTTAGGAGAGAAGTACATACATTAAACCACCGCAATCAAATATTTAATCAGTGCTATAGCAGACAGATACCAGAAGTTGTAAGAATATGTATGTAATACTGATTTACTGGAAGAAGCTTTTGAAAAATCTTGCAGAAAAGATATCCTTTAACTGACAGTAGCATAACTGTTTCAAGGAAAGCCGTCTTATTTGGCTGGTTATAGTCTCTTTGACAAGCCATGCATGTTAATGTAGCAGCAAGAGAAAACATTTGAGAAAGTTGAAAGCCATTTGACTTTGGTGGGACCATAGTTGCAAATGAAGATTAAGTCTTCTGTGGTTGAAGTTCTATTCACTGCTGGCAAAATGCTACTCCATGGTTTGAAAACAGGAGAATAAAAACATACAAAATGCTCATACAGCATCTTAGACATCAAATAATTCTTACAAAATGGAATTTTGATGAGTTAAGTGTAAATGAATCAGAAACATACGGATTAAATTTCCCTTGAAATACACAGGGGCTTAAAAATTAAGGGAAAAAGTGCCTGGTGAAACATGTTTTGAGTTTTGCCAAGTCCTAAAGGTTTAAGAAGCAGTTCAAGATGTTTTGCCAGGCAAGCTACTCAAAACATGGCTGGGTTCTCCCATCCTTTCAAGAGCAGATCTAGGTATTTTGTTTCTTCTAGTTGCATGTTCGCCAATCCCAGGGGCAGGGCAACAGAGCATGGAGTTGCAGGACAAGTTCAGTCTGCCTTTGTTTTCTGAACCTGGGTCGAGAGCCATTTTCCTTTCCACACATTCTCTTACCCCTCTGCACACACGGTTTCTTTTGAGATCAAGGATAACCATTTGTTCCTTAAAGCTATTTAATACAACCCTGTGAAAAAGTATTCCTTCCATGTCCACTAACACTGTTAATCTTTCAAAATGTCTGCTAATAAGTGAGGGAACCCTGCTGGTGCTAAATAAGTAATCTGAGTTCAATTTCACTCAGAAATCCTATGACTGATTCTGTGGCAACATTAGAAATATTCAGCATATGGGGATAATTAATTGTTCAAAAATTAGGATGCATCAGAAATAATCTTTAGTGATCTTTTTCTTAAACATTTTATGAAGCAAATTTTCAAATATACACAAAAATATAGAGAACCCCAAGTGCCCATTATACAACTTCCAAAATCATCATCATTTTGACATAAAGATTTTTAACATTACTCTAAACATTTATTTATTTGAAAGACAAAGATAGAAACAGATAGATAAACAGAGACAGAGAGACAGAGGTTGATCTTCCATTTACTGGCTCACTCCTCAAATACTTGCAAATAGATAGAGTTGGGTCAGGACAAAACCAGGAGCTGGGAACTCAATCCAAGACTCCTACACAGATGCCAAGGACCTAACTACCTGCACCATCACTGCTGCCTCTGAAGGTGTTTGTTAACAGGAAGCTGGAGTTAGGAGTGGAGCTGGAACTTGAACCCAAACACTAAGCCAGGGCATGCTAGTGTCCCAAGAAGTGTTTTAACTGATATGCAAATGCATGCCCCAAGAATGTTTCTTTTTAAATTTTTAAATTTATTTTATTTATTTGGAAAGAAGAGAGAGTGAGAGAGAAATGGGAGGGGGGGAGAGCTCCTATTCTTTGATTAAACACCCCCAGCCCACCCCACCCTACAAATGCCTGCAACCTACAAAACACCCAGATCTGGATCAGGCAGAAGCCAGGAGCCAGGAACCAGGAACTCAGTCTGGTTGGTCTCCCATGTAGATGACAAGGACCAAGTTCTTGAGCCATGACCTACTACCTCACAGGGTACACATTAATAGGAAGCTGAGATAAAGGACAGAGCTGGCACTCAAATCCAAGTACTCCAATGTGGAAGGCAGGCATCACACGCAGTGGTTTTACCCACCGTACAAAATGCTTGCTACAGATTTTTAACACTTGGAATTTTCAACATGAATTTTTGGAGTCTGTGAGCAATATAAATTAATAACAGAATCCGCTGATGTTTCCAGACCCTGGATGAGGTGACAGGAAAACAGGGTCCATGTTTTTAATGCCTATATTCTATGTAAAGTGTATATAAAAAAGACAAGTTTTGGACCAGGCGTTGTGGAGTAGCAGGTAGAGCTGCTGTCTGCAGTGCGGCATTCCATATGGGCACCGGTTCAAGTCCTGGCTGCTCCACTTCTGATCCAGTTCTCTGCTGTGGCCTGGGAAAGCAATAGAAGATGGCTCAAATCCTTGGGCCCCTGCACCCACATGGGAATACCTGGAGGAATCTCCTGGCTCCTGGCTTCAGATTGGCATAGCTCTGGCTGTTGCGACCAATTGGGGAGTGAATCAGCGGATGGAAGACCTCTCTCTCTCTCTGCCTCTCCTTCTCTCTCTGTGCAACTCTGACTTTCAAATAAATATATCTTTAAGAAAAAAAAGACAAGTATTAGCAAAAGGAATGAGCTTGTTTGTTATGTGGGCATAGATCATAGGTCTAAGAAAAAGAAAACACTATTGAGGGTGAATTCAGTGGTAACATTAAAGAGGGTGAACTTGTATTTACTGAACTACAGACACTAAAGTGAGGCTAGAGAAAAAAAAAAAAAACACAATCTTCACCTCTCAGGAACTTGATATAGTGGGGAAAGCAGTTGGATAATTTGTTTTAGTGATGTTAGTGCCCTACAGACAAATTTCAGACTGACTTAGAAGTAGCCCCACTCTTCCTACTAGAGCTGAGTTTTGTTAATCATTATCCCTGTTGCTTGGCATTCATTTCTCATTTTAGCACCAAGACATCTTCCTAAAGACATTATAAGAAGCACAGGTTTGGCAAGAGACGGTCACCCTAAGATATCATTCCCATCAGCGGCACTGCTGGCCAAGTGGCCACCCTGTGGAGAGGGAAAGCCAGGTTTCTATTGACTGCTTCAAGAGCTTCTTCCCACTTGCCATAGGCACACAGGCAAATAAGCGACGCTAAACTCTTCCCTCGGAAAGACAACACTTTGGGAGATGTTGTGACTGGGCACAAAACCCCATACTTTAGTTCATAAGACACCAAATAGCCAATGTCAATATTAGATTTTACATCTCCTCAAACAAAATTGAATATAATTGGTGTCCTTTGGAGACAGTAATTAATAATCTGGGTGTTTAAAGATTGTGCAAACAATCTTGAATAAAAACCCTTCTCTGTGCACTTAAAGTACATTGTTATGGAATGAACTATGTTCTCAACAATTCATATGTTGAAGTCCTAACCCCTGGTACCTCAGAATGTGACAGGAGTTGAAAACAGAGTCTTTATAGAGTCCTTATTTTCCTCTATTAAAATGAGGTCATTAGCGTGGGCCCCAGTCCAACTGGACTAGCATGCTTTTAAGGAGAGAAAATATGGACACAGAGAGATACAGAAGAAAGAGCCAGAGTGAACTCCAAGCCCCACCAAGGAGAGAGGCTTCAGAAGGCACCCACCCTACCGGCATCTGGGCCTCAGGTTTCCTGTCCCAAGAAGTGTCACCGGCCGAGGTCACCCCATCTGTGACGCTTTGTTATGGCAGCCCCATCAGACTAACATGTCTGTGATTTTTAATATGTCATCTTTTTAATATGAAAATGTGCGACACACATTTGAGTATTAGTGAAGTGTGCAATTTAGCCAAACGAGAGACATCCGTGAGCTCCAGCTTGCTGTGCACAGACGGAAAGCAGTCAGGGGTAACAAGAGTAGTCCCAGATTCACAGTGTTATCTGGTTTCATCAACTCTGATAACATTCTGGACAAATAAACAGATGCAGTCAAAACCAATTAAGAATATTCAATATTTGGATTATAATATTTGGATTAAAAATTAATGTATAAAAAAACCTATCAGCCTATGAGACACTGTTGACATAAAAAATACCTTTTTGACAAACATGGCTGGTCTGCCAAAGCTCTGTAGTATATTTTAAAACATGAGCCTAAAACTGTCTTATATACAGTGAATTAATCCCAAGAAAGCTTTCATCACAAGCCTTTCCTGGAAAACAAATTTTTATTTTTACATCTCAACTAATATGTGTTGTAGTGACTCTACTTCCTTTATCACAAAAAGAGGACACGTTTAATCTTATAGAACTGATCGCAAGAAGTATATTATCACAACGTACGTGCCTGTGTGTACATAACTACTGTGTACAAAGAGCACTAACAGTTGTTTACCATAGTTAAAGTAAAATACTTGATGCATTTGGATAATTTCAAACCAACAGCGGAGTATTTGGATGGCACGAATCACTTGAGATGAAGTTGCCAGGTGGAAACCAAAACCAAAACGGCTTAGTAGCATTTCCGAAAACAACTTCTTGAAACCAGTCTTCATGATGGTTTCTAACATTATGAAAACATGCAATGATAGTCCGAGTGAAACATACAGGTTCATCATTTATATCTCTAGCTTTCACTCAATGCGGAGATCTCCCAGTTGCACAAAGGTATGTAAAACAAAAGCATACTGTGTAAAGTATAAGGTGCGATATAAGTATCTGATTATCGCTGCTTTAAATGTTGGGGATATACTAAGGGAAATTCCAAGGTCAAGTCCCCGAATGGAGAGTCAGATTATAAATTTCCATTAGTATTTAATAAGGAAAAAACTAGGGCATTTTTTCTGAGGCCTCAGAGTTGAGATCTGCGTCCATGTCCCTTTACTGCTGCTCTGAATCAGGAAACCACAAAACCTATAAAAGATTCAGAATTTGGGAGCCAGTCAAAATCCAAGTTGACAGAAAGCAGTGTCTTCTGAGCCTTGCTGTCAGTTTTGAGTCAGGAAAAGTGGACTCACCCCAGAACGACCACATCTTGCTCCGGCTGGTGAAAAGCTTCCAACAGGCACCCCTTGGGGTTGAACAGCCAGCCTCTGGGATTTGCTGGATTTCATGGGATGGCTCTGTGAACCCCAAGTCTTATTCCACTTTATGTATTTCTGTGTAGTTCTGTGGATAGGACATTGCCTCTAGAACAGGGAGAATTTTCCAGCCTCTTTAAACCCATTGCATGAATAAAGATATTTGCCTTCACTCTCTACTCTCTGAAGATCAAAAGGAAAAAAAAAACTGCTGGTATCCCCAGAATCCCAGGGATATCCTTTTCCCTGCCCCCACAAAGTGGCCTAGATTGGCAGGTGAAGAGGGAGCGCGTGATAGTCCCATTCTGTCACACATCAGCCTCCTCCTGCCTTTCCAGCTCTGGGGATCAGTGTGTGCAGCAGGCAAGGCGGGGGGCAGGAGCCCTAAAGCAAAGTCAGCAGCCAAATCTTCAGGGTGAATAGAATGACAGGAAAATTAACTATTCTCATGTGCAGAGCCCTTGTCCTGTATTTTGGTTAAAAGTAGAAAAACAAAATGCTATGGATCCATTGGTGAAGATGTAAAATTGAGCTTTGGAGATAGGTTCTTTTATAAAGAAGAAATGGAATAAAGCCAAGAATAATTTGACAGCTTTAACCCTGCTGGTAATCAACCCCCTAGAGTCATTAAGAAAGACAGGAGTGGGAGGTGAAACATCTGGAGAAATGTGAGCAGATAACGAATTGGGTGGGTTTTATGAAAGCTAAATGCTATCTGTAGGAAGTGAAGTTATAAAAAATGGTGAGGCAATAACCCTGAGGTCATATGGGGGTGAAGCGGGGGTCTCTGCCTCCCTCCTGGGCAATCCTTCCAAGGAGATCGGTGACTGCAGGTGCTGGTTCCTATGCCGTTACTCCTGGTCAGACAGAGACCCTGTCCAAGAAGGGTCTTCTTTTGTCCAGGTCATCCTGCAACATGGCCTTCCCCAGGCAGTCCTGGCACTCTCAATGTGGAGCCATTGGGGTGATCTGATACCCTGAAGGCAACAGTGGCTTTGTTTGAAACTACGTTGCTGTCACTTCCTAATTACAGGACCTAAAGAAAGGTGTTTCTTCTCCGTCAGCCTCGTTTTTCTCATCTGACAAGTTTGGATAGTTATGCCCGCTTTGCATGTTTTTGTGCCGCTAACACGCCATAATACTCCCAACTTGGTATCTTGCACGAGGCTGCATGTTAGTTCCTAAGCCCCCTTTTCCTCCTACCTCTGCAAGCGTTCATTCCATGCTACCTATATGCAAGGTCTCAAGAGACAAGAAATGTTGATGACAACCCCTTTCCTAAATGAAGTCATACTTTTGGAAAAGATAGGCATAAACTGGTAACCATAAAATAATAGGATAATTCAAGTTGATAGGTGTTACACTATCTAGGCACAAAGATGAAGAGTGTAATTCAGTGTAAAATGGGAGGGACGATCAGGAGAGCTTCCTGGAAGAGGCAGGAATGGTGTTTGTCTTACAGGATTAGGCAAAGAGGAGGCATGCTGAGCATTCCACGCAGGAAGCATGAACAAATGCAGTGTGTAGCTCATGTGGCTCCTCCCACTTTGGAATGTGGGAACCAGAGAGCAGTTAGAGAAGAGGGAGTGACGGTAGACCGTCCGATCTTGCAGCACATGGCATCGCATGGAGTGGACCTCACCCCTACCTACCTGCGGGGCCCTGAAACCTTGCTCCTTCCTTCCTTCAGTCTTGTGGGTTGCAGTGTGACTTTGCAACATCCTGTATTAGAATAGATGAGAAGATATAAAGGGGAAGCAGTGTGCCTGGATGATAAAGACCTGGATTGTATCTGATGGTGTTACCTGGAATGGCATTTGCAGTTAGTCTTAGCACACCTTTGTAGCTTCTGATGCCCTGCAGCTCAGTGAACTCCCAAGTGGTTTTGCACAAAGTGGCCAGGATCCGGAGCAGCACAAACGCAGCCAATCAGGCCTCATGCATGGGCCAATGTTTCAATGCAGAGCCTGTAATGGTCTTGGCGAGGCTGGCCTGTAATGAAGGCATAACACTCTGTGCCAGATCAAACAGCACCTCAAAGCCTCTTCCCATCACGGGAGTTACTGAAGGGATCCCCGGGTAGGAGCTGGGCCATCCCTGGGCCTCAGCCACTGCTTCTCTCAGACGGATGATTTTTGCAAACAGCCTGGCAGCACCTCGGACTGCTGTGGCGCAGATGAAGTCATTGATGCTGTGTCACAAGT